>NC_051310.1:99643648-99946679 GCF_015220235.1 Choloepus didactylus
AACTAGATAAAATGGACAACTTCCTAGAAACACACAAACTACCTATACTGACTCAAAAAGAAACAGAAGATCTCAACAAACCAATAGTCAGGAAAGAGATGGAATCAGTAATCAAAAGCCTCCCAAACAACTTGAGTCCCAAGGGTGTGAATCCCCCCTGGCAATGCGGGAAATGACTCCTGGAGATGAGCCTGGACCCAGCACTGCAGGATTGAGGGGATCTTCTTGACCAAAAGGGGGAAGAGAGATGAAACAAAATAAGGTTCCAGTGGCTGGGAGATTCAAATGGAGTCCAGAGGTCATGCTGGAGGGTATTCTTATGTGCTATATGGATATCACCTTTTAGTCTTTAGTGTGTTGGACTGGCTAGAGGGAAATACCTGAAGCTGTCAATGTGCAACCCAGTGACCTTGATTCTTGAAGATGATTGTACAACTATGCAGATTGCATAGTGTGACTGTGTGACTGTGAAAACCTTGTGGCTCGCACTGCCTTTATCCACTGTATGGACAGATGAGTGGAAAAATTGGGACAAAAATTAGATGAAGAATAGGGTGGGATGGAGGGGATGGAAAGATTTAGGTTTTTTTTTTTTTTTTGCTTTTATTTTTATTTTTGGGGTAAGTAAAAGGTTCAAAAATTGATTCTGGTGATGAAGGCACAACTGTATGATGGTGCAGTGAATAATTAATTGTACACTGTGGATGACTGTAGGGTGTGTGACTATATCTTAATAAAACTGTATTTTAAAAAAGGTAAATGAACATGGGGGAGGAGGGGAATGGGATGTTTTAGATGTTCTTTTTTATTTTAATTTTAATTTTATTTTTTGGAGTAATAAAAATGTTCAAAGTTTGATTGTGGTGATGAATGCACAACTATATGACAATACTGTGAACAACTGATTGTACACTTGGAATGACTGTATGTTATGTGATATATCTCAATAAAATTGCATAAAAAAGCCTCCCAACAAAGAAAAGCCTTGGATCAGATGACTTTACAGGGGAATTTTGCAAACATTCCAGAAGAGTTAACATCAATCCTGCTGAAACTCTTCTGAAAAGTTGAAGAGGAGTGAACACTCCCTAATTCATTCTATGATGCCAACATCACCCTCATACCAAAACCAAATAAAGAAACCACAAGAAAAGAAAATTGCAGACTAATATTTGTTATTAATTAGATGCAAAAATCCTTAACAAAAACTAGCAAACTGAATCCAATAGCACATTAAAAGAATCATACAGCATGATCAAGTGGGATTCATCCCAGGTACACAAGGGTGGTTCAACATAAGAAAATCAAATATACCACATTAACAGAATGAAGGAAAAAAAACACAGGATCATCTCATTTGATGCAGACAATGTATTTAAAAAACTCCAGCATCCCTTCTTGACTAAAAAAAAAAACAAAACACTTAGGAAACTAGGAATAGAAGGAAACTTCCCCCAACATAATAACAGGCATTTATGAAAAACCCAAATCTAACATCATACTCAATGATGAAAGACTGACAGGTTTCTGTCTAAGATTAGGAACAAGACAAGGATGCCTACTGTCACCACTGTTACTCAGCATTGTGCTAGAATTTCTGGTTAGAGCAATTAGGCAAGAAAAAGAAATAAAAGACATTCAAATCAGAAAAGAAGAAGTAAAACTTTCCCTATTTGCAGATGACATGATCCCATATACAGAAAGTCTTAAAAAATCCACGACAAAGCTCCTAGTGCTAATAAATGAATTTAACAAAGTAGGGTATGAGATCAACACCCGCAAATCAGTAGTGTTTCTATACACTAGCAATGAACAATCAGAAGAAGAAATCAAGAAAAAATTCCATTTACAATAACAACTAAAGGATCAAATATCTAGGAGTAAATCTAACCAAGGATGTGCAGGACCTGCACACAAAAAAAACTATAAAACATTGCTAAAAGAAACCAAGAGAGACCTAAATAAATGGAAGGACATTCGGTGTTCATAATTGGAAGACTAAATATTGTTACGATGTCAATTCTATCCAAAGCAATTGACAGATTCAACACAATCCCAATCAAAATTCCAACAGCCTTTGCAGAAATGGAAAAGCCAATCAAATTTATATGGAAGGGTAAGAGGCCTTGAATATACAACACCGTCTTGATAAAGAAGAACGAAGTTGGAGGACTCACACTTCCAGATCTTAAAACTTATTACCAAGCCAAAGTAATCAAAACAGCACGGTACTGGCAGAAGGACAGACATAACATAAGGATAGTTATGGCTAACCGATATTTGACACGGGAGCAGAGAGCACTCAATTGGGAAAGAGTAGTTTCTTCAACAAATGGTGCTGGAAAAACTAGATCTCTACTTGCAAAAAGATGAAGGTGGATCCCTACCCCACACTATATACAAAAATCAACTCAAAATGGATCAAGACCTTAATACTTACATTTAAAAATATAATATAGAACTATCTAACTCCTGGAAGAAAACACAGGGAAGCATCTTCAGGATATTGTGTTAGATTTTACACCCAAAACACAAATAACAAAACCAAAAATAGATAAATGTTGACCTCATCAAAGTTGAAAACTTGTGTGCCTCAAAGGACTTTATCACGAAAGTAAAACAACAACCTATCTACACAATGGGAGAAAATATTTGGAAACCACACACCCACTAAAGATTTAATACTCAGAGTATAAAAAGAAATTCTTCAATGCAACAACAAAAAGACAATCCAATTAAAAAATGGGCAAAAGACTTGAATAGACATTTCTCCAAAGAAAATATACAAACAGCCAAAAGCACATAAAACATTACCCATTAAGGAAATGCATGGTTTATAAGAGAAGACAAAAACATTACTCAGCATTCAGTTTGCCATACTCGACAGGCAGAGCACCAGGGTGGGGGTGGGGGGGCTGGTGCTGTGGCTGGGGAGAGACTGCCATGCTTCATACGCAGCCCTCGTCCTCCAGGGTGGGCCAGGGGAACTGCAGAGAGGCCAGGAGAGTGGAGAGCTATAACAGAGAGACAAAAGGCTCAGGGCATCTGAGAGGGGTGCAAAGTAGAGGACACTAGTGCCCCAAAAGCATTCACAGGGAGCAGGCTGGGGCTGATGTAAAGCCTGGAACATTTCTGCCTGGGATTCCAACACATGGAAGGTTCCAAAGAGGAGCTGGGGGATGAGTGGACTTGGAGAGAAAAAAAAGGCTTAGTTGTCCCTCTGTTCTCAGGGGAAAAGGCAAATGTGGCCAGAGTCTGGGGGGAGTTCCCAAACCAGCCAGGCCCTCACTTCACAGTTGGGGGGCCATCAACAGCCAGGCTCTGTGACTGGGAAACAGCCTAGCCTTTTCAGGGGAAATCCCTCACCTTTAGCAGGAGCCTCTTTCTGGCTCTCCAGACACAGAGTGGACAGCTTGACACTTCCACCACTCAGAGGGGTTTCAGAAGTCTTTGGATTCCCTCATACATCATCTCCCGCAGCATGCTGCCATGGGGGCGGGGATGCACTACTATGAAAGACAATGTCAGACATGCTGATGATTCCTGCAGGCCGTTACCCCTCCTCATCCTCTCTGCCCCTACTGCATCTAACCCATAGCCACCCAGCCTCTATTCACCCAGTCAGGGCACCCACTCTTTCACCTGGCTCTTCTGTCGCCTCTGGGCCCAGGACATCATTCTCATTCTGCCTCTTTGAACACTTTAACCCCCTTCTTGGTACCTGACAGATGAGCCAATAGTGATAAAGAGTTGAGCCAACCCTGCCCCTCTGAGAAACCCAGAATATAAGCCCTGAAGTCAGGCACCGCTTCTTGACGTCATTATCCCAACCCCAGATGGCACAATCTGCCCTGTCCCCTTGGTTCTGATACCCTGACCCCTTGGTGGGTGGTCCTCATCCTGGTTCAGGCCAGGTTGGGGCTCGGCCGTTGAAGACTCCTGCGGAAATCGCCGTGCAGCAGGCGGTAGAGCAGCGGGTTGAAGCAGCTGTGGGCGTGCTCCAGGCAGACAGAGACAGGGAAAAGGTAGTCCTGCTCCTGGAAATAGGCGTGGTCCCAGAGTAACAGCGTCCAACTTGATCACACCCCCCAAAGGGTGAGCGCTTGGTTGGGCAGCCAGCAGAGCACAGAAGCAGGCCAGCGCTCCAGTGGCCCGGGAGTGCCGTCGGGGCGGACCCCGGAAGGCCTGCAGTGAGAAGCGTGCAGCGCGAAGGCCACGGCGATCTTTTTGCAGGTCGTAGAGGGCAAGCCAATCAGGGCCGCCGTCAGGGAAGCGCAGCAGGCCCAAGCACTCGCCCCCCACCCCTCACTGGGCGCCGTGGCTAGGGTGGCCATGGCCCAGGGCATGCCGCAGACGCCCGGGCGAGAGTGCTGGCCACCGCGCGGTAGCGCGCCACGCTCATGGCGCTGAGGAAGAAGCTGCTAGTGTACATGTTGAGCACTGTGAGCGTCAGCATCCCCGCAGGACCAACTGAAGTCGAGCACCGTGTTCACGGCCCAGAAGGCTTCTACCTACCCTGAAAATGTGTCAACTAACACTAAGAGATAGCGGAAATTTCTAGCTGCTCGGGGCATCACCGTAAAGTCTATTTGCCAATCTTCTCCAGGTGAGAACCCACGAGCCTGCACCCATATTGTCAAAGGGGGTCTGCTAGTTTTTGGGTTATTTTTTATGACATAGGACACATTTGCTCATCACTTTATGGATTGTTGCTTGGATTTTTGGTCCTGCAATGTGCCCGGATTTTTGGTCCTGCAATGTGCCCTCTGATACGGGTTGCAAAAGCGTCTTTTCCAAAGTGAGTCTCCTGGTGCAGGTAGGACAACACAGGTTCCTCTAGTTTTTCTGGTATCAAAACTTGGCCTAACTTCTATTGCAACCATCCTTTCTCTGTCTTGATATTAAATCCCCATTCTAAGTCTTTTGTTTCATAAAGTGAGGTGAATGATGATGAGAGGTCTGCAGTCGGGATAAGAGCTAATTCCTTGGTGCTTTTGGGTTCAAAAAGTATCCTAGCAGCTGCCTTTGCTGTCAAATCTGCTTTATGATTCCCTTTTGCTAGACAGTTGTTTGACTTCTGATGCCCCAAACAATGCATCATGGCAACTTCTGATGGTAGCAGTACAGCTTCTAATAAAACTAATATAGTCTCTGGGTGCTTAATTTCTTTATTATTTGTGGTTAAAAGTCCTCTTTCCTTCCAAATTGCACCATGAGCATTCACTACAGAAAAGGCATAGTGAGAGTCTGTATAAATATTTATTTTCTTACCTTGTCCAATGATAAAGGCTCAGGTCAGGGCAATGAGTTCAGCTTTCTGGGTTGATGTCCCTGGTGACAGGGGTTTGGCTTCTAGCACCTCTGTCAGGGTTACTATGGCATATCCTGAATGTCAATGTCCATGGTCCATAAAACTGCCCCCATCCAAGAACAATTCCAGGTCAGGTTCCTTTAGAGGGGTGTCCCCCAAATCTGGTCAGCTAGGGAACACTTCTTCAATCACCTGAACGCAGTCATGCAAAACAGGCCCCTCGGATTCAGGTAACACTGTAGCTGGATTTAAAACTAGAACTCAGGAGTCGCACGTTAGGTTATCTAATAATATGGCTTGATATTTTCCCAGCCTGCTGGCAGTTAGCCAGTAACCTCCTTTCTGCTCAAGCAGAGAGAGCACACCGTGTGGAATGTGTATTAAAACCTCCTGACCCAAGGTAAGTTTTGTAGCTTCTTGTAAAATATCACAAGTGGCAGCCACAGCCCGATGGCAAGATGGCCATCCCTGTGATACAAAGTGCAGTTTCTTTGAAAAATATGCTACAGATCGTTAATGCCCCCAAAGTTTTGTGTGAGAACACCAAGCGCTATTCCCTGCTTTTCATGTACAGACAGATCAAAAGGCTTGTGCACACAGGCAGACCCAAGGCTGGAGCTGTGCTCAGCTTTTCTTTAGTTTGATGAAAGGCCTGGTTACACTCTGCAGTCCATCCCAGGGCTTCTCTATCTGAGCCCTGCACAGCGATGTGCAACGGTTTAGTAATAAGTCCAAAACTGGGGATCCAGATGTGGCAGAAACCGGCCATTCCTAGAAATCCTTTGTTTTAGGAGCTGAAATATTCATCAGGGCTTGGTGCCTATCATGCAGGAGGGCTCTCTGACCTTGGGAGAGAAAATAGCCTAAGTACTTTATACAGGGCTTAGTGAGTTGAGCTTTCCTCTGGGACACTTTATATCCCCTAGCATTTAGAAAGTTCAGAGTCTTAATAGTATTTGCATCTGAATCTTCAGCAGTTTCGCTGACTATTTAAATGTCATCTACATACTGCAAAAGGACCCCTTGATGTAGTTGCATATCACGCAAATCTTTTGCTAAGAACTCTCCAAAGAGTGTGGGAGAATTCTTAAATCCTTGTGGTAAAAAAGTCCATGTAAGTTGCTCCTTAACTTTAGTGTCTGGGTCTTCCCATTCAAAAGCAAATAGTTCTTGGGATTCATGGGCCACAGGTATGCAAAAGAAAGCATCCTTTAAGTCTATTACAGAGAATCACTTAAAGTTCCCAGTCAGAGTTGTCAACAGAGTGTAAGGATTAGGCACAACTGGATAAATGTCCTTCACAATTTTGTTTATGGCCCTTAAATCTTGGACAAATCTGTATTCTCCATTAGTGCCAGGTTTTAAGACTGGGAGTATAGGTGTGTTAAATGGAGACTGACAAGGCTGAATGAGGGCACTTTCTTTCAAAATTTCTATTACTGGTTTAATACCTTTCCTTGCTTGTAATGACAAAGGATATTGACTTTCCTTGGGTTGATTTGATCCTGCCTTGAGCTCAATTTTACTGGATGGGCAGTTACAGCTCTTCCCGGAGTGCCAGATGACCATAACTCAGAGGCGACATGTTCTAATATGTGAGCCAGTACCACTTCTTTTTCAGGTTCTTCAGCTTGTAAAAGGACAGCCTGCAGATGCAGTTCTTTGGAGGAACTCGGATCGCTATTTCTCCTTTTGAAAACACAACTTGGGCATTTAATTTAGTTAGCAAATTCCTTCCTGGCAATGGTATAGGGCATTCAGGTACATACAAAAATTGATGCTGCAAATACTCTTTTCCAATTTTACAATCTCAAGGTTGTAGGAGCACCTTAGGTGTATTTTGGACATTTATTCCAATGATCATAATTTGCTCATTTGTCTCAGCAGCTAATTACTGGTTTATCACAGAATAAGTTGCTCCTGTATCAATGAGAAAGTCCACTAATTTGCTTCCCACCTTTATCTTTACCTGAGGTTCTTGGTGGTATATAGGTATGGCAGAAGAAAATGCTGCTAGTGCCCTTGGGCACCCTTAATCCGAATCTTGTAGTCCAGATCCATGAGCCATTAGTGCCATTTCATTTTTTTCTTTTTTCTTATTTGTCAGTTTGGAACAGTTTTTCTTCCAATGTCCTTCCTCCCTGCAGTAAGCACACTAATCTTTACTAGGTTTCTCTTTCTTATCTCTACTATGACCTCCACTTGCCCAGCTACCATGTATAACAGCTGCCAGAAGGGCAGTCTGTTGTTTCATCTGCTGTTTTTGCTGTGCTTGTTTCCAATTGTTGAATAGCTTGAAAGCACCATCTATAAGCATTGCCATGGGCATTCCAAGCCCACTCTCTAGCTTCTGTAATTTACGCTGAATGTCTGGAGCACTCCGACTAATAAAAGTCATGTTAATTATTCTGGTATTTTCTGGACTTTCCGGGTCTATATCAGAATACCTGTGGTATGCATCAGATATTCTAAGAAAGCAGAGGGATTCTCATTAGGCTCCTGCTGCACCTCTTGTATTTTGTTCAGAGTTTTTTGTTTAGGAGCCCCATTTTTAAGGCCAGTCAGAATGCATGTTTTATAGTGCTCTAAACAAGCACGCTCTCCAGGGTCATTAGGATCCCAGCGAGGATCCGCCTCAGGGACCGCAGCACTTGGGACGGCATAAATGGAGTCCTGGGGAGACACCTCTCTTAAGCGTTCTGCCTCCTGCCTCGCTTTATCTAACACCATTCGTCTTTCCTCAGAAGTTAGCAGCACATTCATCAATGACTGAATATCAGCCCAATTTGGGGTGTGCATGGCACGAATAGACACAAACAGTCTTTTCATTTGGTCTGGATCAGCCCTATAACCAGGTGTACTATTTCTCCAGTTTAACAAGGCAGATTTTGAAAACGGCATGTGGACCAACATAGTTCCCTGAGAGTTCCCTCCTCATCAACTCCTAAAGGGACCTGACGCATTGGAAATTGCCCTGATCCAGAAGCGGTTGCACCCTGTCCAAATTGCACACCAACTACAGGTATGAGATGGGGAGGTCATTCCTCCAACAGGATTATATGGGGGTGTGGGAGGAGTGCTAGGGAACCCGGCCAGGCTCACAGGCGGCAGAGGGGGTGGGAATGGTTGAGCTTGCAGGCGGAGATGGCACTGCTGCCAGAACTGCACTGGGAGTGGTCACTGCTCCCCCAGATGCTGGAGACAGTGAGTACGATACTCCTTCTACACCAACAGGTGGAGGAGGTGGAAGGAATGGGGAGGAAAGAAAGTCATCCAACGGGTCCTGCTCACAAGTGAGGACTTCGTGCAAGGCTTTAAATATCTGTCGCTTTTCCCCTCAGACCTTGTCGAGGGGCTTCTTTTTAAATACCTCACGATGTCTTAAGGCCTCATCTATAGGTTCCTTCTCTATTGCAACAGGCTCCTCCTGTTTAGCTCCCTCAGAATCCTCAAAGTACAGTAAATTAAATCTCTACAACGTCTTTATCTTCACATAACCCCACAAATGGTTGACTATAAGGCACTTCCTCTAATCTCTTGTTTTTCTTGCAGTGTGTCTCTAATTGAATAATCACCTGGAGGTCAGGAGTCCCATTCTCTGGCCACTGCCCTTTGCTTAATTTATATTGTGGCCACACAGAGTTGCAATAATGTATTAACAATTCCTTCTTTAAATGACATTCTCCAAATTTAGACCAATCATTAAGAATAGTTCCCAAGGGAGATGTAACCAGCACACTTTAAGAGTTTCCCATGGCTGGGCAATACCAACAGAAATCACGAAGACAGAACATCAGAGTAGGAGCTCCTCAAATACAACTGGTTCCCACACAAATGCAAACTGTGCAAACTGCACAAAATTCCAAAGGAGAACCACAGATCCGGGGTCACGGATAGTGGGGCTCAAACCCACCGAGTCTGCATGCATGACCCCTGGATCAACTCAATTAGCCTTATTACACAATAGACCAGTTGAAACGAAAGCAAAATGAACACAACAAGCAAAAGACCACATACTTACCCAGCACAGGGAAAGCCTCAACTGCAAAGTCACCTTCACCCAGATGCGCTGGTATCCGTCCACAACAGGTGCCTCCACCTGGACCCTCCAGTCCTGGTCCTCCAGGAAAAATTCCTGGGCATCTGCTAGGCACAGAACTGAGGGGTCCAGGGGAGCCCCACAGCCGACAAGACACGGATCAGGGCTGCTCTAAAGGCAGCAGGGATCCCTTTGTGGTTGCCAATTGTTACCGGTAGAAAACCCAGTCCCAGGTAATCAGGCCCGCCTGATCCCGCATCAGACAGAGAAACAAGCCTCTTTCTTTGATGAGAAGGTAAGTTTATTGAAGATGCATCAACAAGGAACTGGAGGAAAGAAAAACCTTTCAAGCCCAGTTCAAAGTGAGAAGAATTGGTTGGGCTTCTATAACCCCAAACAGACAAAGAAATGGCCAGAAGCCAGAAGAAAGCAGAGAGGAAAAAAAATAGAAGAGAGAAAACTGTTCTGTCAGCATCTCCCCTCGTTCAGGTTTGTTTTTCAAAAAGCCAGTTCTTTATCAAATCATATGGTGGTTTCCTCCTGTGGGCAATGCTGGGAAAGTTCCTGGGAGCAGAGAGCAAGTTTTGTTGTTGTTGTTGAGATTAGAGCAACAGCAAGTTATTTTAATGAGGGCTTTTCATGGTCAGAATAACTCAAGGCTGTCTGAATGAAGTGATCTTCATAAACAGGTTTTTTTTCTTATTGGCTGTTGAAGACTATACTAAGCATTTTCCAGCTAAAGAATTATATTGAGTATTTTCTACTTATCCAGCTATCAACAGGGCCGGGTAGGCACCTGCTACTAGGGCCCGCAGCGCCAGCGTCGTGCAGCACCTCTGCCACGCTCTCCAGGCTGTCCAGGCTGCGGGAACCCCAGGCCTGGCGGGTGCTCTCCGATGAGTTGCCCACAGAGGCATTAAAGGATCGCCCCGAAGACAAGTCTTCCAGCCTGCCAAGGGGGTGATGCAACAGGGGGACACAGGAGTCCTGTGGGATCCACCCAGTGGTTGGCAACCGGGCGGAGAGAACCGGGAGTGTGCGTATTCACTGCAGCACTTTAAAGACTGGGCACTGTCCCACTGGCAATTGGTCATCTGCACCTGTGGTCCAGCCTCCAAGCTGTATTTCTATTGGGTGCTTTTTCACCCCCAATTTAGCCGAAGATTAGGGACCTCCGCCAGTAAATTGAAACATGGGCCCAGGACCAGAGCAAGCGGCTTCTGCGATTCACTCTGGACCAGGGCCACTGCGGGTCCCGGCCTGAAGGCTCAGTCTTTGCAGCCCAGTGGCTCATAGAGTGGCTCCAGAACTCGGGGCTGGAAGAGAAGAGGTCACACCAATTCTGCTGGGGAGGCAACTCGCCCTTCCACCTCCAGCCAGTGCCTACCCCGAAATAGCCAACGTGAGCTGAGAAAGTTTGTCCTAGTCCTGGCAGCAGAGCCAGCAGCCCCCTGCCCTCCACCCCAGTTGCCTTGAGCCCTCTTCTCCCAGTAAAAGCCATGTCTTCCCCGTACTTTAGCCATGGATACCCCTCATCCCTACTCCCATTTTGTTCGGTCTTGGAAAGTGGACTTACAGGGACAGGTGAGCCAGGGACTGTTAGAGAGGACAGTTGGAGCCAGGCTGAGGCCAGGGTGCTTTCTGGAAGGAAGGTAGCTGTCTTGGCTGAGTACCTACTGTGTGTTCCCAGCCATGTGCCAGACTTTTTACAAGGATCGTTTCCTCTGAGCCTTATGACTACTCTGTGAGGAAACTGAAGCTCAGAGAGGAGACTTGCCCAAGGTCCTACAGCTGACAAAGGCCAGAACCGAGAGTTGAACCCCAGCCTCTTTCTGAAGAGCCTGTCTGGCTTTCTTTGTGGTGCTCTGGTGGCAACTGTCCTAAATTCCATGCACGTGGGAGACCCCCAAGAGAAAGCAGGTGTTGGTGGGATAGACTCACAGGTTGGGGAGGTGTTTATTTTTGTTAAAAAAGAGATCTTTTTCCTACTGTTGCTACAATGAGAACACAAGCACTTCTACAGATAGTGTTAGGAGTTGGATTGTGTCCTCCATAAATTGAAGTCCTAACCCCTAGTACCTTGGAATATGACCTTATTTGGAAATAGGGTCATTGAATATGAAAGTAGTTAACATGAGGTGACCTGGAGCAGAGTGGCCCTATTCCACATGACTGGGGTTTTCATCAGATAGGGAGACGAGACCCCATGACAGACACACGGAAGTAGAAGGCCATGTAAACCCAGAGGCAGAGATTAGAGTGGTGTATCTGCAAGCCAAGGAGCACGAGTTTGCCAGCACACACCCGAGGCTACCAAGAGGCAAGGAAGGATTCTCCCCATGCCAATTTCAGAGGGAACATAGCCCTGCGGACACCTAGATTTCAGAATTCTAGCCTCCAGAACTGTAAGAGGATGCATTTCTGCTGTTGCAAGCCAACAGTTTGTGGTATGTGGTTTTGGTAGCCTTAGGAAAATAATACAGATGGCTTTGGACGAGTCATGTGGCCAGTGTTGGCATTTCCCTTGGGGATAGTTTCACCAGAGTGAGATTATAGGTGACTGTGTCAAGAGGCATGGATCCTTCTTGGTTCTTGCTGCATGTGACTCCATCCCCCACCCCAGCAGAGGACACTCAGCTCCTTGTGTTGCTGTACTAGGAAGATCACAGAAACGTCAGGCAACATTCCCAGAGGCCCTGGAGAGTTCAGAGGAAGTGCAGAGGTCAGAAAGCAGTGGACAGTAGGTCAAGGCCATGGTGGGGAAACAGGCCTTGTTCAGGGGTGCTTCTCAATTTGCATGCCTTCCTCCTGCAGTCTGTGTTGTCTGTATGTGTGTATATGTGTGTGTATGTGTGATGGGCTGGGGCAGAGTCAGCTGTTTTTCAGCTGATACGTCTGTAGTACCATTTGATTCTCAAACCACGAACATGTATTATTTTGATGTAAATACAAATTGAATAGCAAAAGGACGAAAATCATAGCTAATTTGATAGGTGAGAAGGGCTCTCTGGTTGCTTCAATTTGTGTTCCTTTGATTTCTAGTGGGGGATGTACATTTTTCAAATGTCTCTGCATCATCTATATTTTTTCTAAAGTGCCACTGTCTGCTGACAGGGCACAGGGTAATGACTGAGAGCCTGGCACCTGGAGACAGACAGATCTGCCTTCAAATCCTGGC
The DNA here is from genome assembly GCF_015220235.1 of Choloepus didactylus. Lineage (NCBI taxonomy): Eukaryota > Metazoa > Chordata > Mammalia > Pilosa > Megalonychidae > Choloepus > Choloepus didactylus. Next base: position 99,656,177 of record NC_051310.1, read on the forward strand.
TCTGCCAGTTGTGTGACCTTTTGCAAGTGATTTGATTTCTTTTTCTCACCTGTGAATTGGAGATAGTAATAGTGTACCTCGTAGGAATGCTCAAGGATTAATGGGATAATTCATGTTAAACATCAGTCTCAGAGTAAGCATACAAATGTTAAGGAAAAAAGAAAAGTGAGAAACAAAGTATTTCAGACTTAACCAGGAATAACTCTGCAGCATGAGGGGTTGGAGGGTGGTGGGGTTTGGGACCGGGGGTATGAAGGGCGAGAGAGAGTTACTCAGGGCTAAACAGGGAGGACCCGCTCTCCTCAGGCCTGCCCAGGTTGCCTGCCCAGGTTGCCCCAGCAGTCACAGCCCCAGGTAGCAGACCCTTCCCAGATCCTCCTGAGCTGAACTTTCATGAAAGCCTGCCTGCTCCAAGTCCCTTTCCTCAGGGCCCTACTTCCTTATTTCTAGCTATTTATTAAACAGTTATTCATTGGGTATTTACTTTGTGCCAGACACGTCTACAGGAGCTTTTGTAAGTACTTTTATGGGGAGACAGCTGGGAACAAAGCAAAGTCCCTGTCCTCAGGAAGCTGACTTTCTAGTGGAGAAGCGGAAGACAAATATTGGTTTTACAAATCAGAGAAAAGATGCTGAGTGCTGATCTGGTCCTTGGAGGAGATCAGGCTCCTCAGGGTTCTGCTTTCCCCCTTCATGAGGAAAAATCAGGTAAAGTGTGTATGTGGGTAGTGGTGGGGGGATCATAAAAAGTACATATATACTGTAGTGGTTTTAGAATACACATACAAATTCTTTGCTACTCCTTACTTTGAGAGGTGAAACTGAATTGCTCTTCTCTTGAGTGCTGGCTGGACTTAGTGACTAGCTTCTAACTAATAGGATTACTAGTTACTGGAAGTAACAGCAGCAGTATGTCACTACCGAGTATAGTTTATCGAAGGCACTGTGGCTCCTTGTTCTCTCTCTTGGATCAGTCCCTGTGGGGGAAGCCAGCTGAGACACTGTGAGAGCACTCAACCAGCCCTATGCAGAGGTCCACGTGTTGGGGAACTGGGCTGGTCCAGCAGCCATGTGAGGGCGCCATCTTGGAAGTGGATCTTCCGTCTCAGTCTAACCTTGAGATGAGGGCAGCCGCCAACGATTGCTTGATGGCAGCCTCTCAAGAGGCTGAGCCAGAACCACCCAGATACGCTGCTTTGGAGTTTCTGACCAACAGTAACGGTGAGATAATAAATGTTTATTGTTTTAAGCTACTAAGTTTTGGGGTAATTTTTATTAGATAACTAATACACATACTGCCAAGGTTTTAGCAAGTTAATAAATAACGTTCCTCTTTTCCTTCCTGAGGTCAGAACTGACTGAGGAATCAAGATGCACGGCCTGGATTGCTTCAAGGAAGGAGATCAAAAGCTGTGTTTCAAAGTGTGGTCCGGGGGCCCACAGCACTGGGACCTGTTAGAAATTGGACATCTGAGCCCCACCCTAGACCTGCTGAATCAGAATCTTCATTTAAGAAGATCCCCAGGGGATTTGTATGCACATTATAGTTTGAGAGGCATTCTAGAATTCACCCTTTTATAGATAAGCTAATTCCAGAACAAGGCTTTAGGTGTACAGCCAAAAGGGCTTGCCACACCCTTCACACCACCATAGCCCCTATTCTCATCCCTTCCGCTCCGCCCAGGCTGCCCAAGGGAGGGTTTGGATTTTTTCTGCAGATTCACTTACTCAAGACTCCTATCTTGCATTAGGTGAATAGGGGGAAAGGATTGAATGGCCAGTGTTTGTGAGCTTTAATAAATTAGCTGAAATGGGGGCCAATGGATGTCACCTTCCAACCAGGCAAAGAAAGGCCAAAGCATCTTCTAGTGGGATTTCCTCCCCAGAGGAGCTTGTGGTAACGGGGCTGGAATTCCCTCAGTATATACCACAGACATTTTAAACTTAAGTCATATAAAATGTATACTCTCCTACCAATCATGTGATGTGGGGCCAAGGTCTTTCTTTGAGTAAGGATCTATTAATCAGAGTTTGGGATTGTTTTTCTTATATAAACTATACTCCTAGTGGATCACCTAAGATTTCATTTCCTGTTTTGTTTTTAGTGGTATGAAAAATATAAACATGCTTGGAGAGCAGTCTGCCTGAAAAATCCTCACTGATGTCTATGGTTTTTCTTTCTGTCTTTCATAGTTAATTGCCTACTAATTCTCAGCAATTGTTTTTAGCAATTAACCTTTATCAAGTCTTCCCAAAATATTCAATTTGATTTTCTTAGAAACAATAACTCTCCCTTTGTACTCCTATTTGGGTTTATCTATTTAACTAAATTTCATAATTAAAATAACAGGAGCTGCAACGTGTACTGGTTTGGGGACAAACCCAGGTAATTCTTGAGAAGCTGCAACCCAGTTGGTGGGAAGAGCCATGCTTGGCTCACTAGAGCAAAGTTTTAATATGCTCACCAGTCACCTGGGGGATCTGGTTAAAATGCAGATTCTGATTTAGTAGCTTGGGAGCAGGGCTGAGATGCTGCATTTCTAAACAGCTCCCAGGTGATGCCCAAGCTGCGGTCCACAGGTAACACTTTGTGTAGGGAGGAAGAGTATATTGTACTATGGCAAGGAGTCAGCATGCTGTGGACGTCAGTTTACCAGTCGAATGGCAAGGTCAGGGTTATCTGAGTTAGTGGAGGTTCCTGGAGAGCTTCCACTGTGACTAATATTCATATACAAAGCACTTCCACTGTATTAGTTGAGTTTCTCTAGGGAAACAGAATAAACAAGAGATATCTATAAATATAAGATTTATAGAAGTGTCTCACGCAACTGTGGGTATGCACAAGTCCAAATTCCATAGGGCAGGCAGCAAACTGGCAACTCCAATGAAGATGTTCGATGAACTCCTCAGGAAACGAACTGGCCACTTCAACAAACTCCTCAGGAAACACTTCGCTGGTCAGCCGAAGAAGTGAAGGTCCTCTCTCTGTCTCGCTTAAAAGCCTTCAACTGATTGGATTAAATCCAGCTGATTGCATTCTCCAATTGTGAAAGACACGCCTTTCATTGACATCTTCAGCCACAGCTGCAGCCAATTGACTGATGATTTAATGAATCAGCCTTCTGGTTTATCGAGCAGCCACAAACGTCCTTGCAGCAACGGTTAGGCCAGTGCTTGCTTGACCAGACACCTGGGTACCATCACCTGGCCAAGTTGACGCATGAACCAAACTGTCACATCCACATTTATCACTTCACATAATCTTCACATTATCTTCACATCATCATGGGGCATTGTTTAACCCCCCAGGGGCACACAGCTAGTCCGAAGCACAGCTGGGACTTGAACTTATGCACATCTGACTCCAGAGGCTGCCACCATCCCACCATTAGGTGGAGTTCACCTTGAGACCATCTCTAGATCCTGGATCCAGACCAGGGTAGCACCTGAGCTGATCCAAGCTTGTGGGTCTTTTCTGTATCTTTCGGTATTGCCATTTGTTGTTCAGAGGGTTTGCAACCAAGCCTTTACTGGTTCCTATATGTGTGTTAGGTAATCTCTCAATTTATTTGTTTTTTTGTTTGTTTGTTTGAAGACCTCCCTTCTGAGTCTCTGACTCCTAGTCCAATTTGGACTGGTGACTCACCTGGCCTACTGAACAGTAACAGTTGTGATTCTGGAATTTTCCTTTATCATTATTCTGGAGATTCTCTTCACTTTATGTTTGTGTTTGACCACCTGCTTCTTAGTTTCCAGGTCTTTCTCTATCTTGGCTTTCTTTTTCATTTTGCAAAGCAAATCCTTTAGTAACTCCCCGAGAAAGGTTACATGGAAGGCAAATGTTTTGAGTCCTTGTGTGTTTTACCATGTCTTTATTCTACCCTAAACTTGATTGAAAGTCTGGGAATTGAAATCTAGATTGGAAACCATTTTCCCCCGGAATTTTGAAGGTGTTGCTCTGTTGGCTTCTAGCTTGCAGTGAGTCCTGAGGTAGAGAATTCTGGTGCCATTCCGATTACAGAATCTTTATGACCAATTTCTTTTTCTCCCTTCTCTGGAAACTCATGCAGTTTTCTCTAGTACCAGAGTTCTTGTATCTCAAGATGTTTTGTCTTCAACCTTGTAAACGTAATTAACAGCAGTGAATTATTTATTCAAATGTGGTTAAAAGGGAGCATTTTAGGTTGTATACATGTTACTTGAATAAAAATTAAACAAACAAACCTAGATCTGTACAACACAGTGAACCCTAATGTAAACAATGGACAGTAGTTAATTGTACAATTATAAAATTTTCTTTCATCAGTTGTAACAAATGTACCATGCTAGTGCAGGGTGTTAAAAATTGGGCAGTATACGGGAACTCTGTATTTTATGCATGATTTTTCTGTAAATCTACAAGTTTTCTAATTAAAAAAAATAGGTGTGCCTTGGTGTGGGTGTTTTTTCATCCATTGAGCTGGATGCTCATGAACCCTTTCAAACTAGAAACTCATGTGCTTTAGTTCTGAGAAAGATTCTTGTACTATTTATTTGATAATCTTCCCTCTGTTTTCTCTGATCTCTGTAGGTCTTCTATTTTATGGATGTTGGATTTATGGAATTTTATGATATGGAGAAGTTTTTGCTTTTCATGTAGGTAAATCTATTAACCTTTTTCCTACAGATTTTGTTGTTGATTTCATCTTCAAAATATCTTTCCCAACCCCCAAATTATATAACCAAGTCTATATTTAATATTGATCATAGCAATTTCATAATAAGGTTCATGTTGTTTTTACTCATCTAAGCTCCACTGCAGGCAGCACAAGTGAGTATTTGTTGGATAAATAAAGAGTAAAATATTTATTGATTAAGAAAAGAAAAAAGAAAAATGACCCATGTAATTTCATTTTACCCAGCATCTTATTACCAGCAAAGATTCTGGTTTTTAAATGTTGTTTAAATTACAAAAGTTGAGAAAATACTAGAAAAAATGTTAAAGGATAAAGAATGACCAGAAAGAGTGACTAAACACACAGTAAATACAATAGGTAATCAAAAAGCTTTCAAATTATTTCCAGACACAAAGAACACACATTGTTTAAACAATGTCCTGATAAAGAAGAAAAACACAATTTAAAGAAGAAGAAAACAGCCAAGGCAATACCCAGGCTGAGTCAGGGACAGTAAGAGGCTTAAAGGTTGGGTTTGTGCCAGGGTAAGGCTGGGTCAGGAGGACAGGCCCGCACTTCCAAGGCAGGTTAGACTCTCAGTCAAGCCTTTCCTGAGATCCTACAAGGTGCCAGCCCATCAAACATGACCTGGCCCTCTGGGAGTTCACTGGCTGGGTGTAAAGACAAGATTTGACTGCAGGAAATTAATGTGATGGCCGTTACTAAGAGTCCTTTCTGGAAATCAGCATGGCTTTTGGCACCTGACACTTAATATATGTTCATAAATGAGGGTTTCCATGAATGTCCAGTGGAGGGGAAGTGACCTACTTCCCAGACATCTAGCTGTCTCCTCTAAAAAGAGGAGCATCGAAGAAACAGATCCTCTGATGACAGAAGCCGAAACGGGAAATCTTGGGGAGGCAGCGGCGTGTAGGGTTAGGGATCCAGGAACCGGAACCAGGACAGTCCTGGCTTACATCTCCAAATATGGGACCTTAGACAAGTTACTGAATCTCTCTGTGCCTCAGTTTCTCCATCCCTAAAATGAGGATAGTAATATCATCTGTTTCATTTTGGGAGGAGGGTGCATGACTTTGCATAGCACCAGCACACAGGATACAAGTGATCATTTAATACTGCAGTTCGCCTCCATCTGATCATTGTTCTCACTCCCTCAGTGACTGCTCGGGTGGCAATGGAAGCCAATCTGGGGCCTTTCTCCTGTCAGCTGATGGCTCCAAAATTTCACTGTGGGTAATGGACATGAACTCTTTCTGTGGCCTTCTCCCTCATGGCATGGGGGCAGGCTGCCCTCGCCAACCAAGCCACAGAGACGGGTGGCTGTGGCAGTGGGTTGGCAGGCGAAGGCTGTGGTGCTTCAGAGAATGGAGATTGAGAACATCTGCGTTTCCAGGGCTTCCAGAATAGTGGTTAATCAGGCCCCTTGTGGCAGCTCAGCATCCCCGTCCAAGACAATCATCATGCGCATCTCCAAGGCCAGCTCTTACTCAGCCCAGTTCTGTCCCACTGGAGGGGCTTTTTAGGGCATCTGTGTTTAGAAATCTGTACCCTAAACTAGTATTTCAAATTATTTTGCAATTCTTGCAATTTTGGGGGTGGAAGGGACCCTCCAAAAATAATACCTTTAATATGGCAATACCGATCTAGGAAAGTTATAAATACACATGCCCTTGGCACAAAGGATAGTCAAGGCAACAGATTGGAAACAATCTAAATATCCATCAGTAGGAGACTGGTTTTCTGGTGTATACACATAATGGAATATCAATCATTCAACATTTATTTGAATATCTATTGAGCACCTACAGTATGTCAGGCACTATTCTGAGTATTAATGATACATCAGTGAGCAAAACAAAGAAAGGCCAAAATTGCCCTTGGTTGAGAATCACTGTTCTAGATAACTTGTGAAATAGTGGAGTGGAAATCATCAACTCCATTAGATCGATAAGAAAGTTGATGCCCAAAGAGATTTCATTTTATTTTATTTGTATATGTGTGCCTCATTTTTCGTGGTTATCTAATGCATTTGTAATTTTAAATACACAGTGCTGCCCTGTACTTTCCTGCTTTTTAAGAAATCTGTCAGTATATAAATGGATATACAGAAGCAGAACAAACATATTTTCTTTTTTAAGTTTGATCAGTTTCTGACAAGTTCTTGGCTATGTTAAATTTTACCAGAAATGCTGAGTTGTGGAGCCAAACAATAATTTTAGGAATAAACACAATTATCTCTATCAAGATTTGAGGGGAAAACTTACTTAGATACTTGAAATTATGAGCCATTTCATCAGTTGTTGAAATATCACATCTCTCACTGTGCCCAAAATGTACACTTTGCCTCCCCCCAATTTGGAGTGTACTGGTTTTGTTTTTCCTGTTGGATTACTTGTGCCATGACAGCAGGACTAAAACTCATAATTCTTTTGTATTCCATGGTGTCTGCATCACTTCCCAAAGATGGTTTTTAAAAAATTTCCTTCCTTCCTTCCCTCTGTCCCTCCCTCCCTCCCTCTGGGCAGAGTAAAGGCAAGAAAGGACCAGAGACACCAATGGAAGCAAGTGGGGACTGCTGACAGCCTTGGTGCGTAAAAACACAAATTCCAAAGCTGCATTTCAGAAAAGCCTCTGAACTGTGTTTGGCCTTGGCAGCTTGCTGAGGGAGCAAGGGAGACAGTTTGTGGGGTTGGCTAGGGAGGGCTGTGTTTTCCTTCCCCGGATCCTCCTGATCTCTCAGGTTTACTGTGCTGGGGGCTGGAAACAATAAGACAAACATCTTACAGTGTGGTGGGGTTGACAGACCCATAAACAGACAAAAGCAGTATGGCATGATGGGAGCCATGATAGGGGTAGCAAAGGGTGCTCTGGGAACCCTGAGAAGGGGATTAGGGAAGACTTTCTGGAGGAGGCGACATATAAACTGAGCCTGAAAGGAAAAGTCCCATCCATTCCCTCTCACCTTCACATCATTGTGTCCTTCTTGTCATTTTGGTCTCACAGCTCAACTGTCCCCTCTTTCGGGAAGGCTTTCCCTGACCACCCCATAGAAAGTAGACCCCTCAGCCACTCCCCGTTTTATTTTCTTCATAGTACTTCTCAGTAGCTGGTCTTGTTTAGTTAACTGTCTACTTGCTTATTGCCCATTGCCCTCCTCCAGAGTGTGAGCCCATGAGAACAGAGGTCTCGTCCATCTGGTTCACCGCTGCGTCCCAAGTGCCCTGGGTGCACAGTGAACATGCAATATTTTCGAGTGAAGTGGGGATTTGCCAGGTGGACAATGGTAGAGCTGAGGAATAGGGAGGGGGAGAACACTTCCAAATGCATCGGGGAGGTTGAGGCCAATAAGGACTGAAAATGGTTCTATGGCTTTGGTGCCAAGGGGGATGGACGGGAGTCAGAAGGCACATGGGGGTGGGGTGGGCTGGGGTGGGGAGTGGCCTGAGGTACAAAAGGGAGGTGGGAAATCCAGACAACCCTCTGGATTAATTTGACAGAGAAAGGAAGGAGAGATGTGGGGTGGGATCTAGAGGCGCCATCCAGACAGTGGAGGAACAGTTATCAGTGTTTTTAATAGGAGAGAGACAAGAGTTAGGAGTTAGACTGAGGGTTAGGAGCCAATGGAGACCAAGGAAAGAAGGACATCCGGAGCAAAGTCCTTGGGGAGGCAGGCGGGGAGGGGACCACAGAGCCCTGGTGGAAGCATTTGTCTCTGACTGCCAGAGTGCCTTTCCATTGTGTCCAGAGGGAGGGAAAAATGGGTGGGTGTCCATTACAGATGCTCATACGGAGGCGGGGTGGTGGTGGTGGGAAGTGATGGTCTGAATTGTCCCTGCCACTGGACAGCAAGGCCAGCTGCTGTTAGGGGTAGGGGAGAAATGTTGGGGATAGGGGAGGTCAGGGGTGAGCAGTGAATGTAGCTAGGGAGGGAAGTAGGTGAGGCCAAGAGGAGATGGCAGGTGGGGAGAAGAGGAAGGTGACAAGGGCCTGGAGGGAGAAGACAGGGTGTGATTTTGAGGGTGCTGCAAGGATGGGAAGGGCAGCAGGATGTGGTCTGACAGTGGGGCATCTGATTTTCAGATTTCAGAGGTGGGGAAGGCCTGAGGGATGACACAGGTGTGGCTGAGGTGGAATGGAAGGTCTTTGGAGATGACATCAATGAACTCAGTGGCCATGTGCTACATGGGTCTCTCAGAAGACAGCAGGGCTTGGGGTGGAGAGGGAGCTGGAAGTGAGCCTCTGGGAATGAGGGAAAGTGCATGGGAGACAGGAAAATGACCACAACACAGAGGGGGGAGGAGGTTTGTGGGCCTCAGAGGGCAGGGGGCTTCACAAAGCCTGGTGAACGGGAGGAAGCTGGACAGAACTGTCTTGAGGGAAAGAAGGGTTCCTCTGGGCAGAGCTAGGTTTAGTGAAGGCAGGAGGTGTTGGGTGAGAGCCTTCCTTGAGGGGTCTCCTGGGAACCCAGGGGGCAGGGGAGCCGGAAACCAGAGCCAGGGCTGAGGCCAGCGGAGGGCAGATGGCAGATGTTTGGGGCGGAGGCTGGCCTGGGATTGAAGTTGGGGTTGGCTGGCAGCCAGGCCCCTGCTGAGAGTCTGTGGGCACTGGCCTGGGCGAGGCTGCAGAGCTCCCAGCGTGGGGGCCCAACGTTGCGCTGAGGTCCATTCAAACAGCCACTTGGAAACCGCTGCCCACCCAGGGGGGAGGGCCCAGGTCTCTGTCCAGATCTGGCGTGGGAGCAAAGCCTACCTCCAGACCCAAGGCTTTCTGCTGCTCAGCTCAGTGCCCCTGCGACCCTCGGGTGGCCTCCATGGCCCTTTTCCCAAAAGGGTCCAGTCTGCTTGGCCACGGAGAGCACACCGAGGGGCGCCTCCTTGAGCACAGTTCAGGTACAAGGCAGAAATTCCAGAAATTCCAGATTCTTTGGGGGCCTCCGAGGGCCCAGGGCGGGACGGCCCAGCCCGGTTCCCCCACCAGGGGGCGCTCTCGGCCCGGCGGGCAGTGGGGCGTCGGAGTGGGAACTCGGTTGGCGCCCAGCCGGGGACCCAGCCCTGCGCTCGGTGGGCGGCCGGCAGGGCCCGCGGGGTCGGCGGGGCGGGGCGAGGCCCGGCTGGGGAGAGAGGGCCGGGCCGGGGGCGGGGGAAGGAGCGCGAGGGGCGGGGCGGGGGCCGGCAGCCGCGCTTCTCTGCCTCTCTTTCTCTCTCTCCTTCGCGTTCTCTTGTCTTTTCTTTGCCTCCACCGCCAGCCGAGGGGGCGGGCCCTACAGCCTTTGTTGCCCGCGGACCGAGCGCAGCCGCCCGCCGGGCCGGAGTCGGGACCGCGACGCCGGGAGCCGCACGCGAGCTGGGCATGTCCTGAGCCGGACCCGGGATCGGGCAGCGACCGGACGGGAAGGACAAGAGTGTGCTCGTGGGGTCGCCCGGCCCTGGCCATGCCCCGCGGCCGGAGCCCTGGCAGCCCCGCGCCGCTGCTGCGCCCCCTCCTCCTGCTCCTCTGCGCTCTGGCGCCCGGCGTCCGGGCACCCGCACCAGGTGGGTGGCCGCCCCTCCCCGGCCGACCCGGCCCTGCCACCGCTCCCCTCTCCCGGTTCCCCCGGCCTCAGTTTAGCCCCTTCTCACCACCTCACGCCTTCTGATCTCGCGCTGGGTTCCTCCTCGCCTCGATCCCCCGTTCCCCAAGTATTAGGGACAGGGGTGGGGTCGGGGAGAGAGATCGTGCCGCCGGGGAGCCTTCCAAGCCCCCGGACTCTGCTCCTGACCCTGCCTGTGGTCTTAACCAAGTCCCTTCCGCTCTTTGAGCTTCAGTTTCTCCACCTCGGGGGCAGTAATGCGCGCGGCTCTCCCCGAGTATCTCTTGTCGAGATGCTGGACCGAGAGCGGTTGACAGAAGGATTCGGCTTCTTACCCTCCTCATCCTCAGGGTGCCTCATCTGGAAAGCGGGGAGGCCAGGACGCTGCGGGCGCGGGCACCGGGTGGCAGGTTACGCGGGTCCCCCGCCGCGCTCCCGGCCCTAGCCCACCTCATCTGGGCCAGGGCTCGCGCGGCCCTTGCACTTCCTGCCTCCCTCTCCCCCAAGTGTGAAGGCGCAGTGAGTGGGGCCGGGAGTAGGAGCTTCTCTCCCCAGCCACCCCTTCACCCCTGTCCTGGGCTTGACTTTCCCCGCTCCGTCCGCCCGGCCTCTGACGAGCCTCTGGCCGTTGTCCAGATTCCTGTTCCGCGGGCCAGGCCGCCGCGCTCCTAGAGCGTCCCGGGCAGCCGGCCTGGGAATTTAGCAGCCGGTGGTGTAGGAGGCCCCTGGCCTTGCGCTCTGGGAGCTCCGGATCTGACCGGGGCTGCCCGATAGCGGGGAGAGCCCTGCAGGCTGGGCAGTGGGGAAGGCTTGGAGGAGGAGGAGGGGGGACCTGAGGTTGGAAGAACTGGAAGGATGGATGGACTTTGGATAGGCTGGAAAGGATGATGTCCCCTCGGGGGCATCAGCCCAGGGACTGGGTAAGGCCGGTGAGCTGGGAATGGAGGAGACCTGCCTCCCCAGTAGGAGTGTGTCTGTGAGCTAGAAAAGAATATGGGCCAGAATACAGGGGACATTATAATCATACAATGTTTAAATCATTAAATGTTTGTGGAGCCATTGAGAGGAGTGGCTGATGAAAGTAGGGGTTGTAGGAGGGTTAAGTCTAGCAGCAAAGTGGAGGGAGTGCAAAGGGGGCAAACATTTAATGAGCACCTGCTATATGCCAGCCTCACCCTTACCACACTTATTTCTCTTCATCTCCACAACAATTCTGTAAGATAGGTGATGGAAAAGACCTTTTATGGATGAGAAAACAGACTCAGAGAGGAGAGTGACCCGCTAGGGTGAGACTCCTGGGCTGCAAGCTTGAAGCCTTGTTTTCATGCTGCACAGAGCTGGGGCTGATGAAGATGAACAAGATGGTGGGAATGAGGGGTAGGAAAGTGGCTCCCCAAGGAAATTGCCCCTGAGTCTGAACTTGGGTCCAGGCCCCCAGGCTGTTGTGGAAGAGGTGGGAGTAGGGTCTCCTGTGGTCAGGGGCCTCTCTACTTCCACTACAGATCAGGCCCATGTATGAGTTTGGCCAACTCCCGCTCCTCCAGGGCCCCTCATTTATTAAGTGGGGATAATGATACAATCTGCCTCATATAGTTATTGACAGGATTAAATGGGATATTGAATGTCAGTTGCTTGGAGAACAGAGCAGAGTGCCATTATTTTTATTAATTTTGTTAATCTGCCAGACAGACCCAGTAGAATTAGAGTCCTTGTGAGTCCTGCACCTTGGGCCTGCTATTTGGAAGTAGAAGCAAGACAGGCATCCCTCAATCTCATCTGGCACCCCCTTCTTCAGGGTGCAGTGTCTGTCCCTGTTATCTCCATCAGAATGTAGCCTGGGACCCTCCCCATTCTGCTCTCACTCAGGATCCTCCACCCTGAGACTGCTGAGTTGTGTGTTATTTTCTTTGCAGCTGTCCCGGGATCTAGGCTTGGGTCTTGCCCACTGACTGCTACCTTTCTTGAGACCAAAGGGCACATCCTGAGCTCACTTTTATGAAAGTGTATCCTGACTTCTTCTCCACCTCAGACAAACCCAGGAACTAGGACTGGGGCCTAGGCATGTGCTCCACCCCCCCTGCCCGGCATGAGCTATGGTCATTTGAAGAGCTGGATTGTAATTCAGGTTCTTGATAGGGAGGTGAGGATAAATACCATGTTGGCATTTCTCTGGTGGAGTTCCAGAGTGACAGTTCTGTCACCCAGGGGTGATATTCAAAATATTTAACACCCAGTGTGTCAGAAGCTCAGTCCAATTAGAATAGATCTCCTGGCCTGGTGGAATAGACTCGGCTGAGAACAATTGGCAGTTCAGCTGAATGACGCCTGCTACCATCCATTGTAGGCTTAGCTCTGCAGGCTCAGGTCTGATGCAGGTACATATCGTTCTAGAGAGTAGAACCTGCAATTACTCCTTGATGGCACTAGGTGGTGGTAGTTTCTGTCTTGCAATATTTGCCCAACATCTAGACCAGTGATTCTCAACAGGACTGCACATCACTGGGGACATGGCTGCCTCCCCAGGGATGATTTTTTCAAGCTCTTGGGGACATTTCTGCCCTATGAATCAGGTTCCCTGGACACATATGTGTCCACTTCCCCAAACCACACGTGTTTGAAGGACTCTGCTGTCACATGGCAGTGTTCCATGTGGCTCCTGTTCCTCCTGTCTATAGAGAACTTCAGGGCTGCTTGGCATCAGTGCCCCCCTACCTTCAGCTCGTTTTTAGTTCACTTGGGCATGATTTTCCATGTCCTGGGAGTGGCTGGTAATACTCACTTAAAACAAAGCTACGAGTGGAACTCGTGTCATATTCTCTGTCTCTATCATTTTCAGTACCTTATGTTTTCTGACCTGGATTCTCAAAGCAGATGGGGAAACTGAGGCCAGATGAAGTGACTGGGCGGGTCATACAACAAAGTGGCCAAGTTGAACTCTGAACCCCAGTCTTTCTGCTTTCAGCATCTATACTCTTCACAGTGTATCATTTTGTCACTCCATTGTCTCTGATTTCACAAAACACATGCCTTGGGCCACACATATCTTCTTGCTGTTCTCCTGGCTCCTAGTTTTTTCCCACTTTCCTGGCTTTGCTCAGATGCTGTCTACCACCAAGATGCACTCCTCGTCTCCATGGTTGAGTTTGTTTTGTATTCATATGTCAAGGGACATCGCAAATGTGACCTCTTTGATGAATCTTCTCTTCATCCCAATCCATCTGGTGGAGTGTCCCTTCCCCCAACTTGGAATTCCTTGAGCTTTGTGCCTGGGGTGGGGGTCGTGGGTGCCCTGCACACATTTCTCTAACTGATCTCTTTTGAGGGCATGGATTGTATCTTATACGTTTTCCTGGTCTTTGGAGTACTGGACACTCCCTCTCAATTAGTAGCCAAGGGTCAGGTTTCCAGGCAGACCATAAAGGAACAAACATGACTGGTGGTGAGATGGTATTTTCTTGAAACATGGGCCTTTTGGTCTATCTTTTGTCTTCCCATTTTTATTAGAGATTCAGTTCTTTACTAAGTGAAAGAACACAAGGGCAATGCCAAGGTGCAACCTACATTCAGCCACAGCGCTGGGAACACAATAGGGAGTGGGCAGATGGGAGTGCACCGGCCCTTTCTAAAGAAGGGCAGTCGTTGCTGAGCCCCAGTGACTTCCACCAGGTGGGAATTTAGGCCTGATATAGTTGGGTATTAAGACTTTTCAAGAAAAGACGAAAATTGATTTTTTTGTGGAGGATCACCTGATTTTTAAACATTGGCAACTGATAAAAACATTTTTCATTATCTGTGCCAGCCAAAGAAACCAAAAAAATCAACAAACGGACAAATTAAAAACAAATCCACAGGCTGTGATGTGGCGTTGCAGTCCCAAATGACCTTATTAGGATGTCACAGCAAGAGAAATATCCTTAAATTATCCAGTCCAGTGGCTTCCAAATGCCAGCCCCTGAAAATGGCTACATTAGAATCCCTGGGAAGGTTTAGAAAAATGCAGAAAATACAGATTCTGGGGCCACAAATACCTGGATCTATGGAATCAGAATTCCATAGGGCTAGCTCCTGGGCATGTGTGGTTTTTTAAAGTTCTCTAGGTACTTTAACCAGGTCCACTCCCAGTAAGGAATTTCCTAACTTCCCTGATGACCACAGTCCCCTGAGGCTCTGGTTAAAAAACACAGCTTCCCAGTGCCATTTCCTGGAGATGCTGATTCAGTGGGTTTGGGATGGGGCTTGGAAATTTGTTTTTAAAAAATATCTCCATGAATCTTATCTGGGATGTCTGATACACCCTGACGCTAGTGCCCTCCTGAAGCTCAGAGACAGGAAAGATTTGCCTGAAGGCACACAGCGAGTCATCCAGCCCCCCCTGCCCCCTGACTCACAGCGGGTTGTTGGAAACGCTTTTGAACATCTCTGATGGCCGGCCCGCTGGGGCAGTGGCAGGCTGTGGGGCTGTCCTCAGCGGGAAGTGCACCACTGGCGTGTGCAGGGCCCCCTACATGCGGTTTGACAGGAGACAGGCTGGAGGGAGGGCTGGGTTTCTGCAGCTTGACCAGGGTTGAGCCACAGGCTGGGGCTCAGCTTCCTTTACAGACGGAGCCTGGTGGGAAATCTACAGGGACCCCAGGCTCTCATGTGGGCTGAAGGGATTACTGCCTTGAGCTGCCAGGCTCCCAGGAGCCAGTCATAAACCCAGTCATTTGGGCAGGACCTGGGGCTGGGAGAAGCCTCATATCTGCCAGTTTCCTAATCGTGCTCCTCAGAGCCTGGGAACTGCAGAGGGAGAAGGAAGGACAAACGTGGGGGCCCAGGGTTCTTCACCCATAGCAGTGCTGCTCCAATGTGTTTATGTGTCCACGTGAGATTTCTTTTAAAGACCAGGCGTGGTGGTCAAAGAAATTTGAGAATCTTGATCTAGTCCAATTCCTTTATGTTAGCAATAAAGAAATAAATAGGCCCAGAGAGGGACCGACTGCTGAGAATGTAGAACAATATTATTGAAGAGACTGGAGCCATTTGGGAGACTAGGGTCCCAGTCTCAGCTCTGCCACTCTCACTGTGTGGCTCTAGGCTAGTCTCTCCACCTTTCTGAGACTCCTTTTGCTTTCTCACATAGGAGGTGTCTTCCCTGGGGTCCCTGACCTAAGCACTGTGGGTAGAATTCAGGGGGCCTGTGAACTTGCCTGGGAAAACATTACATCTTTGGTTCTCTTAATCTCTAGGTTTAAGTTAGCATTCTCTTCAATTATGAATTTTAGCATCAAACCCCAGTAGTATTAGCAGCACCTGTGACTTGATCACCAACAGGAAAAAAAGAAAAAAAAAAAAAAAAAAAACACACACACACACACAAATGTTTTTGTATCACATTGCAGTTGTTGCAGTTATCTCAAAATATAAAGTTTACACTCATCATTATTTCACAATTATGGTAGGTGTTAAATTTGCCATTAGATCTTGAATGCATTAATAAAGGAGTTCATAATTCTACACACCACTTTTTTTCACAGTACTATTATATATTTGTGCATTTATCATGCCAATCAATTTTTGAACATTTTCTATACTCCATTAAGAATAAAAATAAAAGTAAAAAAGAACACCCAAAGCATTCCATCTCCTTATCCCACTCTATTTTTGATTTATTTTTTGTCCCCATTTTTCTATACATCTGTCCATACACTGGATAAAGGGAGTGTGATCCACAAGGTTTTCACAGTGACACAGTCATACCATGTAAGCTACGTGGTTATGCAATCATCTTCAAGAATCAAGGCTATTGGGTTGCATTTCCATAGTTTCAGGTATTTCCTTCTAGCTATTCTAACACACTAAAAATTTAAAAAGGATATCTATATAGTGCATAAGAATGCCCTCCAGGGTGACCTCTTTACTCCATTTGAAATCTCTCAGCCACTGGTACTTTTGTTTCATCTCTCTTCCCCCTTTTGGTCAAGAAGATTTTCTCAATCCCACGATGCCAGGTCCAGATTCATCCCTGGGAGTCATGTCCCATGTTGCCAGGGAGATTTACACTCCTGGGAGTCATGTCCCAAGTAGGGGGCAGACCAGTGAGTTTACCAGCTGAGTGGGCTTGGGGGGGGGCACATCTGAGCAACAAAGAGGTTTTCTGGGGGAGACTCTTAGGCACAATTATAAGTAGGCTTAGCCTCTCCTTTGCAGTAACAGGCTTCAAAAGGGCCAGCCCCGAGGTCGAGGGCTCAGCCTACTGAATTGTTAGTCCTCAATGTTTGTGAGAATATCAGAAATAACCCAGGTGGGAAAGTCCAACATTTCTGCATACACACCACTTTCTAAAATATTTTTTGATAACTGCATTCCAATATAATTAGTTTTCTTGGTACTCCCACGTATTTTATTTTGTGTATTTAAAAACTTTATTCTGAGAAGGGGGTCCATGGCAGAAAAAGGTCAAGAATCCCAGCCTTACTGAGAAATCCTAGAGGAGAGTGACAGGAAGAGGGTTTTGCAAACTGCCAGGGCCTGAGCAAAGGTCTGCAAATTTTTTTCCAGCCCTGGACCCTTTCTTCAATTGAACTTTTGCAGGTAAAGAAAAAAATCAGAGCTGCTCCATTGAAGTGGTGGTGACAAGGGGGCAAGGAACCCCACCTGGGTGGTTCTCTGTCTCCCCATTCCAGGAGGCCTGGAGACATGTGCAGAGCCCTCAGTCACCTGAAGCACAATAATAATAGACCTATTAATCTATTAGCCTAATAATAGCCCTAATAATCATAATTTCCATCATGTTCCTCTAGTGGGCTAGGCACTCCTATATGGGAATTGGCTCAGGTCATTTAATCCTCACAACAGCCCCAAGAGTGTGCATTCCATTATTGGCTTCATTCTACAGATTCGTTTAACAGATAGTTATCGAGAAACTACTAGGTTCTAGGTACTCTTCTAACACAATCATGAAAATGCAAAGATTTGAAGATTTTTGCTCTCCACAAGCATATGTTGTGGGGGCAGGGGAAAAATAGACAAGTAGAAAAAATAAACATGTAAATATCAGTATGTCAGAAGTGCTATGGAGAAAAATAAAGTAGGGAAGGGGTATAGGGAGAGCCAGGGAGTTGCAACTTTAAAATAAAGAGATCAGGGAGGCCTCTCTGAGAAGTAGACATTTGAGTGAGGACTTGAAGGAGGTGAGGGTTTAGCCGTGTGGATATCCGAGGGGAGGTGTGTTCCAGGCAGAGGGAATAGCAGTGCAAAATCCTTGAGGCTGGAGAATGTCGGGCCTGCTCTGAGGATCATCAAGGAGTAGGGGGAACCAGGGAGGAGTCACTGGAGATGAGACTGGAAAGGCAACCTTGCATAGGGCCTCAAAGGTCATTGCCAAGAACTTGGTCTTTTGCTCTGAGTGAAATGGGAGCCACTGCAGGATTTTGAGCAGAGGACAGTTGTGATCTGAAGGAATCCCCCTGACTGCTGTGTTGGGCAACAGTGGAAGCAGAGGTTATTGCAATAATCCAGATGGAGAATTAGAGGCACAGAGAGGCAAAATAGCAGAACAGGCAGCACAGCGAGGATTCAAACCCAGGCACTCTGACCAGGCTGCCTTCCCTTGGCCACTCCTCCGTGGTCCCTGGCGACCGGTCAGGGCACCGTGTCCGCCCCGGGCCCAGGTGCCGTGTGTATGTGTGTGTTTTCTCCCCACAGGGACTGCATCCGAGGGCCGGGCAGCGCTGGACATCGTGCACCCCGTGCGCGTGGACGCTGGCGGCTCCTTCCTGTCCTACGAGCTGTGGCCGCGCGCGCTGCGCAAACGGGACGTGTCCGCTCGGCGGGATACACCCGCCTTCTACGAGCTACAGTACCTGGGGCGCGAGCTGCGCTTCAACCTGACCGTCAACCCGCACCTGCTGGCCCCGGGCTTTGTGTGCGAGACGCGGCGGCGCGGCGGCCTGAGCCGCGCGCACATAAGTGCCTGTGGCCCCGCCTGCCACCTGCTCGGCGAGGTGCAGGACCCGGAGCTCGAGGGCGGCGTGGCGGCCATCAGCGCCTGCGACGGCCTGGTGAGTGCCGGGGGCGCGCGTGAGTGGTGGGGGTGGCGGGACGCGGGTCTGCCGCCAGCCTCGCCTTGGACTGGTCTGGTGGCTTTGGTCACTGCTTTCCTCCCTGGACTCCCTTACAATGGGAGTGGCAGCGCAGGCCTTGTTCTCTGGGCCAGCAGTTCTCCAGCTTTAACGTGAGTCAAATCACCTGTTTTAACTCTGTGAAAACAGAGTTCTGATAGGGTAGGTCTGGGGTGGGACCTGAAAACTTGCATTTCTTGCAGTTTCCTAGGTAATGCTGATGCTGCAGGTCCAGAGACCCCACTGAGAACTACTGCTGGTAGACTAAGGAAATGAGAAAGCAGCTGAGCCCCTCTTTATTTGGGGCATCAGTTATGATATGTTCCCCTGGGAACCCCCTTAAGCTACTCTTCTCTGAGACATACACCTCATGGCCTTTAGCCATTCCCCAGGGAGTGGTAAAGTTACATCTCTCAGACCCTCTCTGTTCCCATCCGAGTTTTCAGAAGAGGAGATCTGGCTTCTGGGGGTATGTCTGGACTGCTTGTGATGCCGGCAATGGCTTGCCAAATGCCTCCCTCTGCTTGAGTGCCCAGTTACAGCAGCTCCCTCCCCAGGCAGGATAGGGCCCCTATCTTCTCTCTGTTTAGGAGCCCCCAACCCATCCCAGCTTGGGGGTGGGATGGGGGTGGGGGTGAGGTAAGAAGGAATGCATACACTCTTAGCCATCAGATGTTCCCAGGAGGGCCTTCAGCTCAGACTGCTCAGGCAAAAGCCACGGGCTGTGGTGAAACAGAGCAGCCCACCCTGCAGGCCCCAGGGTCTTTGGGAGCCCATCTGCCCAGCACACAGCTGCCCAGGGCTGCAGGGGTTTTGAGGGGACCCAGCAGGCAGATGGGCAGTTTGCTGATGTCCTATAGAGATGATGGCCACTTGGGGCAGCTTTGAGGAGTCAAAAGTCCAACTCCCCCGCCCCCAGAGCTTTTTCTTGGATGAGTTCATGGAGGTTGCTTTCTAATCAGCACTTAGTACTCACAACCACTCTATGCAGTAGGTGCTATCATTATTCCCATTTTACAGATGAGAAACCGAGGCACAGAGATGGGGATTAACTTGTGCAAGTTCACACAGCTAGAAAGTCAGTGTGGTGAGGAAGGGGCGAATCACCACACCTGGAGGAGTGGCAAGCCCCCCACTGAGCTGGGCCTCCCCGCCTGGGCCCACCTAGTCTCTGGGGCCTCCGTACTCTCATCCCCAGTCAGGGAATAACCACTCCCTCCAAAGGAGAGGAGGGGGTTTGTAGGTGCTTGGCAAACCCTGACCACCCAGATTCCAGGTGGCAGGATGTTTTTAGTAGGTGCTCAGCATGCGTTTGCTGAATGTATGGTATGAGCAAGGAGTGAGCCAAAGAGGGTGGCAGGAAAGCAGGCATGAGAATGTGTCTGACAAGAAAATGGAGAAACCTCCAGGAACTCATCCAAGAAACAGGCTGGGGTGGGGGCTTGGAGTTTTTGATTTCTTAAAGCTGTCCCAAGTGGCCAACATCTTTACAGGCCATCAGAGCTCCCACCCACCAACTCATTGTGTCACTATGCCCTCAAATCCCCTGCAGCCCTGGGCAGCTGTGTGCTGGGCAGATGGACTTCCAAAGACCCCGTGGACAGGATGGGCTGCCCTGTCCCGCCACAGCCAGTGGATTTTGCCTGAGCAATCTGAGCTGAGGGTCCTCCTGGGAACATCTGATGGCTAAGAGAGCACACACCCCTTCTTACTTTGCAGCCTGGGAGGGCAGGGTTGGGGGTTCCTAAACAGAGTGAGTAAAGGCCCAGTGGGAGGAAACATGTGTGTCAGAGGTCTGCTAAAGGTGGTGGGAGCCGTGTGGGCTTGGCTAGGCAGGAAGGGCCTCTGGGATGGGTGGGAGATAGCTGAGTGCTAAGCCTCCTGGTGTGACCCTGGTGCTGCTTCCAGAAAGGTGTGTTCCAGCTCTCCAATGAGGACTACTTCATTGAGCCTCTGGATGGTGCCCCAGCCCAGCCTGGCCGGGCCCAGCCCCACATGGTATACAAGCGCCAAGTTCCAGAGAGGCAGGCAGAGCAGGGCGCCTCCAGGGCTCTGGGCACCTGTGGGGTACAAGGTATGTCTCGCTGTTGCCAGCTTCAAAGTAGGGGATGGGCCAAGAGGGCACCTTCTGGAAGTCCCCCTCAACATTCCCACAAAGAAATAGATGCATCATCCCAGCCTGTACCTTCCAGATGTGCTACAGGCCTGCAGCCTCTGCCTGGGCCTGTCTACCCTCGCTTCCACCTCCCCCACTTCCCCTATCTTGGTCTCCTCCTGCTCTTTCTCTGCGTACTGCCTGGTCACCCCCAGCTCTGCCAACCACTCTTCCTCTAGCATGCAGGCAAAGCCGGGCTTTGTCCAGCCCTAGCAGGACAACTAGCTAGGAACCTTCCTCCCCTCCCCACCCACTCCCACCCTGGAATAGCTGACCCTACGGGTGGGACCTAGAGCATGGTACCCAGCACCTCTTCTGCAGAGTAGCTTTAGTGCCAGCCAGGCCAGGTAAGCAGCTGCCCACTAAGCAGCTAGGATATGGGGGCTTTGGCTGGCACACCAACCTCAGCACTGCTTTGCTGTCTCAGAGAGGCTCAAGGAGAGGCCCTTGAGACACGCGTCTTGGGCCAGTCCCTTTGGCAGCTCCCCCCTCCCCATCTGTGGCCCACAGAGTCCCCAGAGTTGGAGCTGCGGCGGGAGCACTGGGAGCAGCGGCAGCAGTGGTGGCCACGGCAGCGGCCCAGGCGTCTACACCAGCGGTCTGTCAGCAAGGAGAAGTGGGTGGAGACCCTGGTGGTCGCTGACACCAAGATGGTGGAGTACCACGGGCAGCCACATGTCGAGAACTACGTGCTGACCATCATGAACATGGTGAGGGGCTGCAGGGGGTGGGCAGAGGGTGGCGGGGACAGGCAGGAAGGCCGGCTGGCTGGACGCCAAGCAGGGAGAAGGGTGTCCAAACTCCTGGGTCCAGGAAGGGGTGGGGGCCTGGCAGGAGTCACTAGAGAGAGCCTGAGTGACGGTGGGACCTTCGGGGCTGCTGTGGGGACACCATGGGGCTTCACACCATCCACTGGCTCAGGAGGCGTTCGGCAGGCAGCTTCTACCCTCTGCCAGGACTAGAGCTGGGGGAGGGGGAGACCGAGGCAGCCTGGGCCTGCCCTGAGGGAGCTCGCAGACTGCTCGGTTTAGCCACACCCCTGTGAACAGACACCTCCCTCTTTTGTGCCAGGACCTGCGCTGAGTGCTGGGGACACAGAAATGCCCCACCGCACCAGCCCCTGCTTGAGACATTAGCACACATTAGAGTAAGAAGGATTTATAAGGATCTGTTCAGTTCTGCGGCCTGCTAGCTGGGGACCTGCCCCTTGGCCTGAGCCTCACTTTGCTCATCTGTGAACTGGGGATGACAATTGTGCCTTACAGGTCTGGCAAACTGCTCCCTGATCCCACATGACAGCTTAGATTACTGGACCCTGAGAGGGTGTGTGACTTTCTCAGGTCCCACAGTGATGCAGGGCAGAATTGGGTGGGATCCCGGGTCTCCTCAGGCCCACTCGGGGACTCTGGCTGATTGGAGCCGTGGGTTTCTGGAGCTGACTGCCATGCCAGCCACTCCCTCCCTGCCATCACCTGGCGCTGGGTGTACAGATGGGAGACCTCAGGCAGCCCAGCTGCTTCCTGCAGTGTCGGGGAGGAAAGACTCTGCCCTGGCATTCTCAGCAGGCCATCAAGTGGGGAGGCCACTACACAAGCCTGTTTGTGTCCTGGGCTGGGTTGCCGGGGCAAGGGCAAGAGGCATGTGCTCTGCAGCTGGAAGATGTCTAAGGGGAGCCAGGGGCCAGTATCAAATGCTACTGCTTCCCTTGTGCCAGCCCCTCACCTCCTACAGCCCTGAGATCATCTAGTGCCATTTGCCAGCTGGGAAGCCTGGGGCTCCGAGACAAGAAGGGGGCACCCCATACATGGCTGTTCTCCCTGCTTCTGGCCACCACATCCCCACCGCTTCAGTCTTCATCTGTAAGCTCAGCTCTGGGCCAGTTCTGCCTTGATTGACTCTGCCACCCTCATTGGCTCCCTGCTCCTTATGGAATTAAAGCCACAGCTCTCTGCCCAGCATTTGAGGCTTTAAAGGCCTAGTATGGGCCTTTCTGTTCAGCCTTGTCTGCCCAGAGAGGGGAAATCCTAAAGGCCAGGGTTCCTGGGGGCCTGGGGGCTGGACATCAGGATCTGGCCCCTGGACTTGGGGTGGTGCTGCAAGGCCAAGTTCCAACCCTGAGGTCCTAGCCTTTCCGTTCTCACCACTCAGGGGCTCAGCCTGAAAGAGGTCCAGGAACTTGGCTGGAGCCACTGATGGTTAACTGAGTTCATTTCATCTCACCTTTTGGGCCAGGTACTGGGCAAAGTAAGACCTACCCAGCCCTGCAGGCTCCCCTAGGCCATTCCCTGGATTACAAGGGTTGGACATTCTTTTCCAGGGCCTGACCCTCCTTGCCTCCACCATCCCAAGCTCACAGGACCCCATGGGAGAGGGGAGAGCCTAGCTTTCATATTCACCTGTCCTTGACAATATCAGGCTTTCCTGAGCTGACAAATCCCAGAATTGGTCAGGACAGAGCACGGGCACCTCTGAGCCCAACAGAGCCACTACAGTGGGGGCTGCAGGGGACATCAGGAGCACCGGATGCCATGCTGCCAGCCTCTGAGAAGGGCTGACCCGTGGGGCCCTGGTGGGTTCAGGGCTGGAGCCTTAGGGATACCTACGGCTTATCCGATGTTCACACCCAGCAGCTCCTCTAATCCTCACCCCCATTTTATAGGTGAGAGAACAAAATTTCAGAAAGGTCAAGGGACTTGGTCAAGGTCACACAGCTAGTAAACAGCAGAGCTGAGACAGGAGCCCAGGTCTGTCTGCCTTCAGAGTCCCACTCCATCCCCTGTGCCCCTCAGCCCACCCCAGGGAGGGACAGCTGGGTGGACTGTGGTGGCTAGAGAGGGCTGGAAGGATGGGGGACCAGTGTGGTGAGGATAGAGAGAACCTATCCCCTTTCCCCCTGGAGCAGATGTTTGTTCATTTAACCCTGATTTGCTGAGTAACAGCTCTGTGCCAGGGATAAGAGGATGGACATGTAAGAAGATCTCACCCTCAGAAAACTCAGTATCATTGTAGCATTTCCCAAAGAATAGTCTAGGGAGTACTTGTTCCAAGGGATACTAATAAATGTTCTGTGGAAAGGATGCTATTGTTGAATAAGCCTGGCAACACAGGATTAAACAAAGTAAAACAGACTTCTTACTGCTGGATTTCTCAGAGCCTTTAAAATGTGCATTGAAAATTACTAAGAGAGTTGGCAGGCAGCATTTTCCAAATTTAAGAAGAAAGAGCAAGGGCTTTGAAGGAGACAAACCTGGGGTTGTGACCCCAGCTCCACCCTCGCACTAAACCTTAGTTACTTCCTTTGTAAAATGGGATGCTGGTGTCTATCTCAGAAGTAAGAATTAAACGGGATGTAACGCTCCCAGCACAGGGCTGCACGAGTCAGGCTCCATCGCTGTTAGCTGCTGCTCTCGTGGCTGCTGTAACATCTGACCCTCAGCTCCACAACCACCTCAGGACAGCCTCTCACTGGGTCTCTAACAGGACCCAATTTATCAGTGTCCTCTTTGTGCCAGACCCAGATCTGTGTCCTGGAGCGCAGGTGGGTCTACCCCAGCATGTCAGGACTCCATTTTTAACCTTCAATTCCACTTATGCTCTCTGAGTCCTTTTTAAAGTGGTTCTTGTCATATTATCAGCTGGTGGTCACCTAGAGTCCCCAGATCTTACTTTCACAAACTGCTGTCCCTCCTGGCTTGCTCTCCAAGCCTGCACCAGAGCAGAGCTCAACTTCCCTGGGTGTCTTATATCCAGCTGAAATGCCCCACGCTGACCTCAGGCCATTAACAAATACTCCTTGGTTTAGTTAATCAGCCAGTTATGACAACGTCTCCCTCTGGGGTCTCCTAGCACCTATTTTGCCCCCATACTTCCTGGAAGACAGTGAGAAGTGTTGTGGTGGCCCTAAACTGTCCCCAGCCCTAACTCGGGATATGGGAGGGGGGTGTTGATTGCTGGGTCAGGTCTTAGCAGACCCTTGGGGGCTTCTCGACTTCTGCTGTGGCTTTGCTGGGAGCTGATGCCAAGTTCACCTTTCTGAGGTCTAGGAGACTTGTTCTTTGAATCTGACTTTCTCCAGGGTACTTTTTTCATTCTCTACTGTTTATTTTAAATGGGATAATGCATTGGAAATATTTAACACACTGTCCAAGACTGATTTATTCATTCAACAAATATGTCTTGCGTGCACATCGTGTGCCTAGAAGTAGACTGAGCACTGGGGTTATAAGAGGGAGCCCTGACAGATATGGTCCCGGCCTTCCCGGAGCTCACATTCTGGTGGGGAAGACAGATGTTAATCAAATGACCACCCTGCTGGATGTAAAGGTGCGATGGAGGTAGGTGCTAGGAAGGACAAGTTCATAATGCTTTGGAACTATGGGTTGAATAAAGGCTCCCCAGAGGAAATGATGGGGGATTGAGAGCAGGAGAGGGTAGAAGATGACTTGGGAAAGAGGGGAGGGAAAATGTTCCAGGCTGAGGGAATAGCATCTGCAAAGGGATTCTAGGATTTGTGGGATTCTGAGAGAAAGCCAGAGTGGCTGGAGCCAGGGGGGAGGTGAGGCCAGAGAGGTGGGCAGGGACCAGACCATGCAGGCCCTTGGGCCAGGTTGGTGACAGTTATCCTTACCCTGTCGACAGTGAAGAGCCACTTAATTGCTTTAAACTAGGGCAGGTGTGATTGGGTTTGCATTTCAAAGACAGGTGGCTCCAGCTGCTAGGCTGCAGGTGACCTGGAGGGGCCACAGAGTTTGTTAGGAGACTTGTTAGGAGGCCTTGTCAGCTGGCTAGACCAGAGATGGTGGAGGCTTGGACTGGGCAGTGGAGATGGAAAGAAGATTCGGGCAAAATGTAGGAGGTGACATTGGTCGGATGTAGGGGGAAGGTGGCAAAGGGGCTCCCAGGCTTCTAGCTTGTGATGGAGATAGACGGTGGCTCATTGTGTCACTCTTTATCGTCACCATTTCTGACCCTGGATTCTGAAAGTAATTTATCTCCTTTTCAGGACTTTTTGTGCCCTCCTAATACTGCCCTGTCCATTCCCATTTGAATATTATTTTTCTTGATGGAATTGCTAGGAGTCAACTCACACTCTCTGCCATCTCTGCCCACTGGGAACCTGACACCAGTCCCAGTTGTGGGCTGCCTCTTCCTTGTTCTGAGGGAGCTTTAAAAGAGCCCGTAGCTTTCCCTGCTCATTTTCCTGCCCCTTGGCCCACGTTCCATCTTCAGGGTGGCCTTCCCTCAGTGGGGAGTTCCCCTGTAGTCACGGGGGCCTCTGACAGACATACATACCTGTTCCCTTGGCCCTGAGGCTTTGTGGTCCAGGTGCCAGAGCCCCCAGGAAGCCGGGAGACCTGAGTGGTGGGGAAGCTTCCTGAGCCGTGTCTCATCACAGGGCTTACCCCTGTGATGCTAGTCTTGGCATCCCCGGGCAGGAAGGGGCTGCAGGGCTGCAGGGCTGCAGGCAGAGCTAGGGCCCCGAGTTGGGTCAAGAAACCAGCATTTGGAGGTCAGAACTGGCACTGGCTGGACTGGGTGGGGATAGGGGTTGGTACAGAGAAGCAGGTGCCAAACTGGTGCCAAGGACAGGCTGCAGGCCTGGGAGGCCTTTTGGTCCTTCCGGGATTCTGCCGTTGCTAAGTTGGGAAGTGTGTGTGCAGAAGTCAACACAGTCATGTGCGTTGACGGTCCTGTGTGCACAGCCTGTGGGCACCTGTGGGAGCATTCCTGCATGCCCATGGGTGTGCGTCACCACTACCCCAACCCCCCACTCCAGCAGGGGTGGGCATGGGCTTCGGCTCACCTTATCCGATATCCAGGATGGAGGCCTGACGCCTCATCTCTTGGCAGGTGGCTGGCCTGTTTCATGACCCCAGCATCGGGAACCCCATCCACATCACCATTGTGCGCCTAATTCTGCTTGAAGATGAGGAGGTGAGAGGTCATGTAACCCCATACTGTCTCCCTGGGGGGTGGGCATCAGCTGTCAGAGCCTTCCTGCCCTGCTGCTTGAGCTGCCTCATAAGGGCACAGCAGAGCCACTTGGCCTGGGCAGTGTCTCTGTCGTCCCCCCAGGCTCTGGTGGACCCTCTCTCAGGCTGCCGCCCCAGGAGGTGCCGCAGGAGGGGTCAGGCTGGAGGCTGCCCACTGGCCTGCTCCTTGTCCTCCCACTGCCCCCTCTGGGTCTCTGCCTCCCACCTTTGGATCAAGGGGAATTGGGTCTGTTCCTCTTGGAACTCAGGGGGAGGAGGCTTGAGTGACCACTCTCTCTGCCCCAAGGAGGACCTCAAGATCACACACCATGCAGACAACACCCTGAGGAGCTTCTGCAAGTGGCAGAAAAACATCAACATGAAGGAGGATACCCACCCCCTGCACCACGACACCGCCATCCTGCTCACCAGGTGCCACTGGCTGTCGGGGGTGTAGGCGGGGGGTGGGGGAGTCTCCAGCCGAGGTGCCACCTTACCCTCGGGGAAGCCCAGTTTGGGGAGACACAGGCCTGCTCTCAGGGAGCCCCATTTTGAGGAGAGTTTCGGCACACCTTTGGCCCAAGGCTGGATTCTGTCAACACTTGGGGAGGTCTTTTTTTATTTTAACTTTTTAATTTGAAATAATTGTGGATGCACATGCAGTTGTCAGAAATAGCACCGAGAGATCCCATGTAACCTTCACCCAGTTCCCCTCAGTGGTAACATTGCAAAACCTTAGTATAATATCACAGCCAGGAAATTGACACTGGTGCAACACCCAGGCCTTGTTCAGATTTCACCAGTTTTACAGGCATTTATTTGTGTGTGTGTGTGTGTGTGTGTGTGTGTGTGTGTGTGTGTTTAGTTCTGTGCATGATTATCATGTATGTAGGTTCATGTATCTACCTCCACAGTCAAGATACAGAACAGTTCCATCACAAGGATGTCTCATGCCACCCTTTTATAGCCCCAGCCACCTCCCTCCTTCCCCTCTTCCTAACCTCTGGCAACTACTAACCTGTTCAGATGCAGTAGTTTTAAACTCCGGGTGGAGTTCTTTTCCCTCTGCTGTGCTCCAGCAGCTTTTGTCAGCAGTCTAGCTGGGATACTAACCAAAACAGTCTGTTCCCCAAACCCGAATAGGCGACAGGCGGGTGGTGTGTGAATGAGAGCCGCGTGCTGGCAGGGGCCATGGAGCGGTGGGAGGGGCAGCCTTCTCATTCCCTTGGGGGCTGCAGGGGCCCTTTCCTGGCCTCCTCAGCCCTGGCGGGGCCTGGCCCTGGGCCGGATGAGCCTGAGGACCCACTTCTCTCCATGTGTGCAGGCAGGACCTGTGTTCAGCCATGAACCAGCCCTGCGAGACCCTGGGCCTGTCCCACGTGGCGGGCATGTGCCAGCCCCACCGCAGCTGCAACATCAACGAGGACACGGGCCTGCCCCTGGCCTTCACCGTGGCCCACGAGCTCGGGCACAGGTACCCTGCCCACCCCCACTGCCACACTAAGATCTCAATTTCATCTTCCCAATCTGTGGGTGCAGGGTAGCCAGGCCTGAGGGCCGAAAAAATCCCCAGGAAAGGAAACTGCCAGGGGGATGGGAGCTCTGACTCAGCCTGGCTGTGTGCTGTCCCTGCATTGTCCCTACCCCCATAACCAGGGCTGCTTCTCTAGTAAACAGGAGAGAGGTGCTGCCTGGGACACCTCTGGGCCTGGCTTGGAGTGTCGTTTTTGAAGGGGAGTTGGGATGGGCCAGAAAGTCACTGCAGGTCTTTAGCTGCCCTCAGTGCTTTCATTTTTGACTTTTGGTCTTCCCACTCCTATTCCTGCTTGCTGTATGACCTTGGGCAAGTGCCTTGCCCTCTCCGGGCCTGTGTGCTCCCTGTAGACTGAGGAGGTTAGGATTCAGTGATGCCCAAGGCTCCCTTCATCTGATACCTCTGCCTGAGGCTCTCATGTCCAGGGATGGCCCAGGTCCTCAGTCACTGTGCCTGGGCAGGAAGCAGGTGCCTGTTTAGCTGGTGGAGATACGTGGCAGCATCTTAGAGCCTCCACGAGCCGATGAGGGCAGGCATCCAGAGAGGCCTGTCGGTCAGAGGTGTTGGGGTAATCCTTCCAGACACTCTGGGTTCCCTGGGTGTTGGCCATGCAGGCAGGGCCTTTAGGCTGCTTGTGGCAGGGAAAAAGAGCACTCTGCTATTTCCTTAGCCTCCGTGAGCCTCACTGGGGATAATAGGGTCTCACTGCAGTTCTGGGGGATGAGAGAGCTGGGGTGTCTGAAAGTGCTTAGCATGGCACCTAGCACATAGTGAGTGCCCAGGGAATGTAAGTTTTCTCCAGTCCTTCCCAAGGAAGGTATCTTGAGATCTTTCTATGAAGCAGTAGGATCTCATTAGTTCTGAGTTCCTTAATTCAAATACACAGATTTGGGACAAGGACACGGGGGGTTGGGGGCCTCTGGTGCTGATGAGTTTGCTGGGATTGCAATAGGCTCCCATGTGCCCACCCAGCTCGCCATCGCTGGCCAACCCCAGGGCAGGAGCTGGGCAGCTCTGGGTCCCCTGGCACTCATCCACACTCAGGCTGGTGCATCTGGAAGAGAACCCCACGGGACACTAGCTGCACACCCATATTTCAGAGTAAAGCTTTGCGGCTCAGAGAGGGGATGTGACTTTTCCAAGGCCATACAGCCATTGGTTCCTGGGAGCCAGGACCTTACAGGCCTCGGGGGAGGGGCAGGCTGGCATCTTCCCGCCAGCTCACCCGCCCCTGGGGCCTGTGCTCTCACACAGTTTTGGCATTCAGCATGACGGAAGCGGCAATGACTGTGAGCCTGTTGGGAAACGGCCTTTCATCATGTCTCCACAGCTCCTGTACGACGCTGCTCCCCTCACCTGGTCCCGCTGCAGCCGCGAGTATATCACCAGGTTCCTCGAGTAAGTCCCAACCCCAGCCCTGGGGATCCACTCTGGGAAGTCACGATCGAATGGGGGAGATGAAGGCATTTGTCATTACAGTGTAAAGGCAGGGTGTAGTGTAGGGGACACCTGATAGAGATGGGAGCCAGGGTCCTGAATGTCCTCCCAGAGGGGCACCTGAGCTAAGACTTGGAGGATGAGCAAGAGATCACAAATGAATAGAAGGGAGCAGAATGGTGCTCCTGGGGGAAGAAACATGAGCAAAGGCCTGGAGACATAAAAAAGCAGGAATGGCAAGATGTTGGGTGAGGCTGCCTAAGCGAAGGCTGGATAGGAAATGAAGCTGGAGGAGGTGCAGAGCTGGCCACATAATTATCTGGATCCAGTGAAAAGCAGGAAAAATGTGCCATTAGAGGTACTAAATTATAAGTTAGAAAATCTAACAGTTTCCTTTTTTCCTGAAACTTTTCCTCAAATTCTGTTTGTTTTCCTGCTTCAGTCTAGACCAGATACTTTCTAGGCCTGTCCTAAAATTGTCGTGCAGTGTCCTCCTGTTTCCTGATTCCATACTACTGATTTTTTTTTGTATACTCCCTTGTTTTGGTGGAGCACATCCTCAAGTAGCTTTCTGAGGAAGGGTGCATGAAGGCTAATGGTTAGCATGTCTAAAACTGTCTTTAATCTTTCTTCATACCTGGATTGATAGTTTGATTTGGTACTGAATTCTAGGTTAGAAGTCACCCTGTCTCAGAATTTTGAAGGCATTTTTCTATTGCCTTCTAGGTTTGAACGTTGCTATTGAGAAATCCCACACCATTCTTATTCTCAAGCTTTTGCAAGTTCAAAATCTGAAAGCTTTTGGGAGTCTCTCTCGCTCTTTTTTCATGATTTGAATTTTCATAATTATGTACCTTGGTCTAATTTATTATCTTGGGCACCTGGTGGACCCTTTTAATCTAGAAACTCATGGCCTTCAGTTCTCAGATATGTTCTTGTATTATATATAATCTTCTCTTTCCCATATTCTCTTTCTGGAACCCTTAGTATTCAGCTGTCCTCTCATTTTATTTAAAAAATTTCTTTTACTTTTATTCATCTTTTCTATTTTCTGGGAGACATCCTTATCTTTACATTCTAACCCTTCTAGTCAATTTAAAATTTTTCTATTGTAATTTTAAATTCCTAAAATTTCTTATTCTCTGAATACTCACTTTTTTGGTGCAGTATCTTTTCTATCTGAGATTATTGTGTTTTATTTTTAACTTGTTCTATGCAATGACTTCCTTTCCTTTGAGTTTTATTTTTTTTCCTATAATCTCTTTCTTTCATGTTAAAGGTTTTCTTAAAATGCCTTGTCTGTATTGTCGACATGGGAAGGAGGCACCGAGATGCCAATTGGAAGGTCTGTGGCCTTGGGCAGGACTTCATGGCACTGCTGAGGGATGGAATCAAGCCAGGGCTTTTGCTCTGGGCCATCCTCAAATATCAGTATCCCAGAGTGTTTTCTGGGAGATTCAGCTTCCCCCGAGAGGAATCCTCTGGACTTTTCCTAGGAAGGTATAAGCCTGGCTGCAGCACTCTGGAATCCAAATGGGGAAGGGGTTTGGTGGGTGTCTCACCATCCATTGTGTGTACTTTACTTGTCCTCCTTTTCTCTGTAGGCCCCTCCACCTTGGACCCTCAACTGTGTCTGGTATTCTTGGCCAGATCCTCCTGGTTCACCCTGTCCAGAGAGTAACCTTGGGACCTCTTCCAGGCAGGGAGACGGCTGCCCCCTGGCTGTGCAGGGTTACGGAGGGGATCTAGGCTCACACCGGTTCTTACACAGACTTTCAGCCCAGCTCCTATCCTCAACCTTATTGTCCCCAGCCCCCAGGAGTCCCTGGGACCCTAATTCCTGAGCCTTTCCAAGGTTCTGCTTCTGGCCAGTTTTTTCCTGCAGGCATTTGGCTCTCAGCCTTCACTACCCCATCAAGTCAAATACTACTTGACCATCTGCTTTCCAGCTTCTAGAATTTTGTTGCCATCTTTCATCTGCCATCATCACCTCTCCATTACCCTTTGTGTGGATTTATGCCTTGTTTACTCCTTTACTGTCATCATCATGGGTTTGGGTAGTGAGCAGAGATAAATCTGTTTGCCTAATGTGCCATGTTTTTCTAAAAGTCCACTCACTCTAGAGTTGAAGCAGGGAAGTCCCCAGGTCCATCATGGATGTAGGAGCAAGGCCTCCATGGAGGAGGGATTACCTGGGGCAAGAAGCAGGGAAGAGTTTAGTTTGGTGGTTGAGAACCTGGACTCTGGTCCAGGCTCCCACCTGTGTTGGCTGACCAAGTTCCACCATCCTTTAAGCCTCAAAAAATGGCCATATGATGGGACTGCCTCATGGGTTTGCTGTGAGGATTAAATGAGAAAACGTGAAGTATTCAGCACAGTACCTCTAATGTGGTAAGCATTCAGGACATGATAACTATTTTTATTACTGTGGTTCCGGTTTGCTAAAACTGCCATTATGCAAAATACCATGCAAAGTGGCTTTTATAAGTGGGGTTTTATTAGGTACAAATTTACAGTTCTAAGGCCATAGAAGTGTCAAACTAAGGCATCAATAAGAGGATACCTTCACTGAAGGAAGGCCGATGGCATCCAGAACACCTCTGTCAGCTGGGAAGGCATGTGGCTGGCGTCTACTGGTCCTTTTCTCCTAGGTTCTGTTTTCAAACTGGCTTTCTCCAAAATGTCTCTGGGCTTCTGTCTCTTAAGTTTCTCTCAGCTCTCTGCTTGGTTCTCCTGGGGCGTTTCTCTAAGCATCTGGAGGTCCTCTCTTAGCTTCTCTGGGGCAATCTCTGGGCTTCATTTCTTAGCTTAGCATCTCCAAATGTCCTTCTGTCTACATCTCCAAGTATCAGGGTCTGTGTTAGCTCTTAGCTTTTCCCAGGGGCAAACTCAGGATTACATATCTTAGCTGCTCTCCAAGACGTCTCTCTCAGTTTCTCTGAGCTCCTTCTGTCTGTGAGCTCTCTTAAAGGACTCCAGTGATCTAATTAAGACCCATCCTGAATGGGCAGGGCCACATCTCCATGGAGATAATTTGATCAAAGTTCTCACCCACAGATGGGTGGGTCACATCTCCATGGAAACAGTCAATCAAAAGGTTCCACCCAAAAAGATTGGATTAAAAGATCACAGCTCTTCTGGTGTCCATAACAGTTCAAACCAGCACAACTATTTCTTCTATTACCAAGTGACATATGACATGGCCCTGAACTGGGGAAGTGGGTGCAGTGATGGCAAGGAGGGTTGAAAAGAAATCCCAAGCGTGTGTCTCCTCCCCCAAAGAGAGGCAGAGAATGGTTGGAAAATATGAACGGTAGCTGCCTCATAACACCCCTAGGGCTCGTTCTCTGTACCAGCTTCCCAGCTGCCCCCACTCAGGATGCTGCCCACCACCCTGGCTCCAGGACAGGCGGACAGACAGATGGGTCTCTGTCTTCATTCAGCTGCTGGAATGTGTGAAAGACTTGGCTTGGAGCCAGGGAGCCGCGGGCGAGGGTGGGAGGGGAGGGTAAGGGTCTGAGCCAGCCGGGGCCTCCCAGAGCCTTGGCACTGAGATGTCAGATGGAGGCAGAAAGACAGTGATTTGCTCCCCACCCATTTCAGGGTGCCTGGGAAGGAGAGGAGCCTCATCTCCACATGGTCTAACACAGTCACTTCTCTGAGTACTCTTTCCACCCTGGGAGTTAGGCACCAGAGGGATCACAGGGCCCAGGAAAAAGGTGGAAGGATTAGGGGATGCTCAGGAGAGTGGTACCAGCCTGTCTTCTAGACCTCGTGCCCCAGCCTCCTCGCTGGGGGTTGGGCAGAGCCAGAGGATGGGCAGGCAGCGTGGGGGCAGAATGAACGAGATTCATAGGTGAAGAAGGTGCTAAATGTGGGGGCAGGCAGTGCTTCTGGAGCTTGGGGTGTCTTAGAGGCACTCGCAGACCATTCCGCTGTCCCCACTGGACCCAATGCTCCCCTACCCCCTGCAGACAGATGTTATTGGGCCACACAGACCCAGACACGACAGAATCCCAGCTTGGTTGGGCTGTCGCTTTGTTAGCAAACACTTAACTAAGTGCCGATGCCCAGCAGGCCCTGTGGGGGAGGAGCAGGGGTAAACGAGACACATAGGGTGCCTGTCCTCAAGGCCCTTGCCATCTGGGGGGAGACAGGCATGTGACAATCCAGGGTGACTAACACTGTGGCAGGCGGCCCTTGTAGGGGTGGTTGGAATGTGGAGAAGGGCACCAACACTGCGTGGGGTCAGGGGTCACTCCAGGGATGTCACCTCTGAGAAGGAGTCTTGGAGCTGTCCTCTCAAGGCCAATTAGGGAAATCCTGGGGAAGGAGGAAGCTCTAGGTTGAGAGCACGGCATGGTCCAAGGTTGGAAGTGAGGGAGCATGAGGTGGGTTGAGGAATCTTCAAGAGATGGTAATGGGGCTGGAGGGAAGTTTCTGGAGCCTGTGGCTATTGACCAGTCCAAGAAGTATGGCCTGAAGAACTGTGAGAGCCTTTCTGTGCTGAGAAGTGCTTGAAGGGACCCTGTGGAGAGGCCATGGTGTTTCCTGAGCCTCTGCTGGAGACTCGGGGGGCCCTGCTTGCCCCCTCCTTGCAGCCACAGTCTTCAGGAAGAGAAGCAGGCAGATCCAGCCTACCCTGTCATGTGTCGGGTTCCCCTGCTTTGCTTCACCCCATGCCCCCACCATCCAACAACTCCACGACCAGAAGGGGCAGGGGGAGGAGGGACAGCACACAGGTCCCTCCCATGGTTGGCAGGTGGCTCTTGGCAGTCCTCAGGGTGGAAGTGAGGCTGTCAACCAGAGTCACCACCGTCTCCTCTGACCTGTTGGGCCATGCAGCCCGGCTATAATTAAGAGTATGGAGTGGCCCACGGAGGGGCAGGGCTGACGGGCTTAGGGATCCCGGTATCTGTCGGCAGCAGGAGGGGCCTGGCAGTGAGCCGGCCAGAGGAAGGAAGGGCTGGCTGCTGGCCCCCCGTGTGATTTTTTCCAAGTAGTCGCTGCTATTTATGCCTCTGCAACTTGGGCTCACTCAGGTCACCTCAGCCTCTTGTAGATGAGAATGTGAGGGCCCAGAGAGGGTGGGGGCTGG
Organism: Choloepus didactylus; assembly: GCF_015220235.1. Classification (NCBI taxonomy): domain Eukaryota; kingdom Metazoa; phylum Chordata; class Mammalia; order Pilosa; family Megalonychidae; genus Choloepus; species Choloepus didactylus. The sequence goes on from NC_051310.1 coordinate 99,690,720, forward strand.
CCCAAGGCCACACAGCATCCTCACCTCAGTGGGCCATGTAGAATGAAGGTTTCTGACTCCCTAGTCAGCACCCTTTCCCCTGAATGTGGCCCTCATTCTGGCAGTGGGTCCTGTGAGAGCCACCTCGGGCCCCCCAACTCCCCCAACTGCCCCCTTGACCCCCAGATGGGCCGATAGGTTGCTGTTGCTCCAGCTGCCTAGGGGCAGGCCCACAGGATCTGCACACACGGCAAGTCCCAGCCGGGAACAGGAACAGCTGGGATTTAGCCTGGGAGCTGTCAGTGTGGGCAAGGCAGGGGTGGGGTTGAAGGGGCCCTCTTGGAGTGTCCCCCAGCCGGTTCTGAGTCAGAGGGGCGGTGAGCACCTCCACTCCACATCTGTGAGTCCCGGCCAGCCAGAGGGAAAGAGGAGGCCCTGTTCCAGCTGACCCTGCTGCCTCCCCAGCTGAGGTTCTGCCTCAGGGTGTAGGGCCAGGGACCCCCCAGCCCAGGCCATCACAGGGACACTTTCCTTTCTCTCCGCTAGGCCTCAGGTGCCATGTTTTGCGACTTGTATTTGGGGTGAAGTATTTCCAGCCAGGCTCGTAGTCAGACAACAGAAGCCCTTCCCTGAGGGGACATGGAGTGGACCCCAGCAGCCTGGGCCTGGCTTCAAATCCCTGTGACCCAGGGAGGGGATGTAGGCCCAGAGCCTGTAGGAGAAGATGATAATCGAGTCCTCTGCCTAGGATGTTGTGAGGGTACATGCCGAGCACCAGGCCAGCCTAGCAGCTGCTCATTTGCCCACCCCCAGGATAGAGGGATCTATTTCCAGCCAGCAGAGGTGATCTGGTGATTCCAGCAGATTCCTGGGGTCCCCTGCAGGAGCCGAGGTACTGAGGCTTTGTTCCCTGTAGCTCTGGAGGGGCCTGGGGACCTTGGGCCTGCTTCCCTCCTAGCTCTGCCCCCTTCTCAGCCCCCAGCCCTGGGGATCTGCTTCCTGTTTCTCTTTGCTCTTCTGAGCTCACTTTGGGGATCACCATGATGCCAATGCCGTCTTGTGTGGCCTCTCCACAATGGGCCCATCTCCTGCCCTCCCAGCCCCCTCGGGGGCCCTTCTAACTGCCTCCTCTGGCTGGGCTCTCCTTCCGGCCCCATACCCCACCCGGCCCAGCCCCAGTGCTCCCCCCATGCTGCCTCCAGAACCTTCTCCTTCTCCTTGCCCCATCCTGGAGCCTCACACTGTCTGTTCTTCCTGGATGGGCCACCGTCTCACTGCCCAGCTCCTCCCCCACTGCGTCCTCTGGCCCTAGGAGTCCTGCCACCGGCCAGGGGGCTTAGGAGACCACACTGACCATCCACCCCATGCCTGGGCTCCCAGCTCCCAGACCTCCACCTCTGAATCTGGGCTCCCAGCCTTTCCCACACCTGCCTTCAATAGCCCCTCCATCCTCTCCAGCCTGTCTGTCTCCTGTGGGGTCTCCTCCTTCCCTACCTGCCTGTACCCCAGGATCCATCACCCCTGCCCCCTTTTTCCTGAGCCCTCAACTCCAGCAAAATGAAGCCCTGGATTGAGCCATGTGGCTTCTCTGTGTCTACACTAGGCTGCTGGATACTGCTGAGCAGAAGTACACTGTTGGTGCTAGTGGGCACCAGCAACCCTGACCCCTCCTTCCCCACCGAAGTTGCTCCAATCCAGGAGAACATCCAGGCCTGCTGCTCATTGTACAGATAGGTAGACTGAGGCCCAGAGAGGCCCAGAGACCAGACCAAAGTTGCCCACTGAGCCAGAAGCCAAACCTGCCTGGGCTCTGGCCCTCCTGGTAGACACTGTCCCAGTGGGCATTGCCAGGCCAGGCTTGCTCATCCCCGGGAGGATGGCTGCTAGAACTGGCTTTGAGAAGGGTCCCCCATAGCCCTGAACTGAGGATGGGCAGCTGGGCTGGAGGGCAGAAGAGAACAGGCTGAGCATGGCATGCAAGGATCAGAGGAAGCATCTGGGGGGCTCTGGAGGCATCTCCCTGACCCGGGCATGAATCCAGCCCCATCACTTGCAGCTGTGGGGCCTTGGGCAAGTTGCTCAGACCCTCGGAGCCCCAGCTTCCTCAGTGTAAAATAGCAATAATAGCCTGCAGCTATTGAGGGCTTGTTGAGGAGTGAGTTCGTAAGCTGATCCTTGTAAAGCAGAAGGAATAGCACAAAGTAAGTACTTAATGAAAAGTAGTTATTAATGCATTAATAATAATGGCCTTGTGGGACTTCAGAGCAGGCGGGGAGAGCACATGGGCTGTGGAAGTGCCCTGCCTTGGGTCCCAGCCCCAACCTCATCTCTGTCCTGAGCAAGTTGCTGAGTCTCTCAGAACCTGTTTCCTCATTCAAAAAATGGCGGTCCTTCTGATGTGGGGGCGGTAGGTCCTGGAGTCTGAGCAGGTAGGGAAGGGGGAGACCCCATAGGAGGAGGAAAGCCTGAGAAAGGATGGAGGGGTCAGGTGTGGGGGAGGCTGGGAAGGAGGGTCAGAGCTCCTGGGCTGGGTCAGCCTGGGGTACTGACAGGATCAAGAAGGGGGCAGTTCAGCGTGGCCACGGCAGGCCTGGGGGCCGCAGGACCTGGGAGCAGGGGCCGAGCTAGGGCAGGTGGCTGGGCTTCTGGGCCTGGTGCCTCGGATGCTCTGAGATGGGCCAAGGCTGCTGCCAGGGCTGCTCTGGGGGAAGGAGGGCTGGGGGTGTAGCTGGAGAGGGAGGCAGGCTGGGTTGCCGACGCTCCCATATGTCTTCGTTTCATTGCACGAGTCTCTGGGGCTCGTGCCCCTCCCCTGCTTCATTCAACCAGAACAGCTGTGCTTTACTCTGTTTTATATTTTTATTTTAGTGGGGGGGAAACCCCAAACAGGTTTGGCTGCTAAAACCCAGAATTTCCTGGTGTGGGATTCTGTGGGAGGCCTGGGTTCCCTGCCCCAGCGGCAGATGTAGACTCTGAGGCAGGTTTGCGGGGGCCCCCCTGCGCCTCCTGAGCATGGCAGCTCTTCTGTGGCTCTTCTCCAAGGGGCACTAGGAGGAGTGATTTCCAGGCCCACACCGCCTTCCCAGGCCTTCTGCCCTCCCTGGTCTGCAGGGCTCCTGCAGGGCTCTAGTGCAGGGAACCTGGGCTGGAAGAGGTCTGCTCTCCTCCCAGCATCTCCTTATGACCCACAGCCATGGGTGGTTTTCCTCCTCCTGCCCCCAGCCAGCCTGGTGGGGTCAGTCGATCCCGGAGATGGATGTTCAGAGCCCAGAGCCGGTATGGGCTGCCTCTGTGGCCTGGGTGCTGGCTGGGGTGGCCGTGGGGGTCAGACTTGGTGAGCAGCCACGCTGGGTGGCTTAGTCCACGCCTGCCTGGGTGGGGCAGGACAGAGAAATGCATGGTCAGTGAGCAGCAGGGTGTGGCCGGGCCCCGGGCCCCAGGATGGCAGCGGCTGCCCGCCCCCTCCCCACGATGCAGGGCCCTTGTGATGAGGGAATGTTGTAAGTGGCATGGCCTGCTGCTCCTGCAGCCCTCCCTGTGCTGAGCCCCAGGCTGAGCCTTTCAGGATCCCCACTGCTTCAGGCATCTCTCTGGTCTGGGGACACCCAAACCTCCAGCTCCAATTGCAAAGCCTTATTCCCAGAGTGCCCCCAAATGCAACTGTCCCCTCCCCAACCAGGACCCTCTGCTCATCCTGGCTCCCTGACCTTGGCACTACCCTCCGTCAAACCCCCCAGACTGGAAAATGAGAGATTCTTCATCCGCTATCATACCTGGCCAGCGTCCCCAAGTCCCACAGATTCTGCCTCTCTCTGCCGCCTCTGTGCAAGTCCTGGCTGCTTGGGTTGGCCCCGCCCACCCCTTGCTCCCAGATCTGTCGTGGCTCTGCATGGCTCAGTTCTCTCCAGCCACCCCAGCCCTCGCTGCTCCAGGAAAACCCTGCCCTGTCCCCACCCCAGTTCCTCCAGGACAGCAGTGAGCACTGGTGCCTGCTCGTTGGCATGCTCCACAACTCATGCTGCAGTATGTCACTGCATTGGTGCTTGCTCAGGGCCTGGCAGGGGCAGCAAGATGGTCCTGACCGCTCCCTACCCCCCTACCTCGAGTCAGTGGCTCCCCACCAGCGTGCATCGGTGTAGAGATGGCCCAAACTGGGCCTGGGATGCCGTCCCCAAGGCCCTTCCATCTTCCTGTCTTGTAGCATAGTGTCTGGGACAGTCTTAACTTCATGGTGGGCCCCAGCAGGAGTGTGTGATGGACACAAATTGTGGCTGGCGTCTGCCTTTTTCCCCTGTCCCTGCCAGGACATGCTGGCTGGAGGAAGGCAGGAATAAATAAGGGAGTGAGCAGGTGGGGAGGCTAGCCCCAGTGGTGGGGAATGGGCAGGCAGGGCTTCCCCTGGGCTCATCTCCCAGCTTGGTGGCCGGGCAAGGGGCTGCTTTTAGTCCTTAGCCTTTCACAGATGACCCTAGGTCCTGGCCCAGAGTGGGGCCATCAGAGGCCCTCTGTTTTATCAGCTGTCATGTGATGTTCTCCAGATCCCTGCCTGAGACGGCCCTGTTGGGGGTTGGAGGCTGCAGGAGCTCAGAGCAGGGCCACTTGAGGGCTCAGCAGTCCAGGAGAACTGAGGGAAGGGTCTTGGGGCTGGAGGTGCGAGGAGAGCATTGTAGGTGAGGGGCCGGCGTGCACAGAGGCCTGGGCTTGAGCAGTGGGGTGAGTTGCTTAGCCCGGCTGGATTGCAGGGTGGGAGATGAGCTGGGAGCAGCCAGGAGGGCCTGTGACCCTGGGCTGGGGCTCCGAGCCTCGCTGGGGACAGGGAGTTGGCATTTCCTGTGAGATTAGGGCTTTATGCCCTTTCTCGCCTCACCTGCTCTCCTGGCCCACCAAGGCCTCCCTTCTAGTTCTCTCAGGCAGTCCCCTTACCTCCTGTTCCAGTTTGCTAATGCTGCCGGAATGCAAAACACCAGAAATGGATTGGCTTTTATAAAGGGGGTTTATTTCATTACAAAGTTACAGTCTTAAGGCCATAAAGTGTCCAAGGTAAGGCATTAACAATCGAGTACCTTCATGGGAGAAAGGCCATTGGCATACGGAAAATCTCTATTAGCTGGGAAGGCATGTGGCTGGCATCTGCTTGCTCCCAGGTTATGTTTCAAAATGGTGTTCTCCAAAATGTCAGCTTTCAATGGCTGTCTTCAAAATGTGTCTCTCAGCTGCAGCTCTTCTGAGGTCTTTGTGAGCTCTTTTATAGGATTCCAGTGATTAAATCAAGACCCACCCTGAATGGGCGGGGTCCACACCTCCATGGAAATTATCCAATCAGACTTTTCACTCACAGTTGATTCAGTCACGTCTCCATGGAAACAATCAATAGGTTCCAACCTAATCAACACTAATACATCTGCCCCTACAAGATTGCATTAAAGAACATGGTGTTTTGGGGGACATAATACATCCAAACTGGCACACCCCCTCATTGCATCCCCCTGTCCCATCTCTGCAGCCGCGGGTGGGGCCTGTGCCTGGATGACCCTCCTGCTGAGGACATCATCGACTTCCCCTCAGTGCCACCCGGGATCCTCTATGATGTGAGCCACCAATGCCGCCTCCAGTACGGGGCCCACTCCGCCTTCTGTGATGACATGGACGTGAGTGCAGGCGTGTGTGGGCGTGGGGGCCCGGCAGGCGGGAGGACTCGGGGGGCAGCCTGAGCAGCCTGTGGAGCCAGCCTCAGGGGACTCCGCCTGGCCCTGGGCTTGCCCTCTGAGGCCCAGCTCTCACGTGGCAGGACGAGCCACAGGCTGGGTGGCTACAGACCCAGATCTGAATTCTGGGTCAACCATTTACCAATGCGGGGACTTTGAGCAAGTCCTTCAACTTCTCTGAAGCTGTTTTATAAAAGAGGGAAAATAAAAGCTACTCTGTGGGTGCTGGGGAGATCACTGACATGACAGACCTGGGCTGATATGGAGACCCTGTGTCTTCTAAGGGGTCCTTCCAGACAGTGGGCAGTGGGCTTGGGCTTGGAGAGGGGGCTCGAGGCAGCAAACCCAGTCTCGGGGTCCCAGCCCAGGGCTCCTCACGCCACACATCCAGAGAGGAAGGGGGTGGGAGTAGGAGGCAGGAGCAGAAACAGAAGACAAGAGGGGCCTCTGGGAGCCCTCACGTAGCACCAGCCCCATGGAGGGGTACCCAGGGGACGCTCGGGGATGATGAGGGGTGGGGCAGGGCAGGTGGGAGCACCAGGAAGGGGGTGAGGGTGGCCCATCCCTCCTCCTCGCAGAATGTCTGCCACACACTCTGGTGCTCCGTGGGGACCACCTGCCACTCCAAGCTGGATGCAGCCGTGGACGGTACCAAGTGTGGGGAGAAGAAGGTAGGGGCGCCCCCAGCCCCAGCTGTGGTGGGGAGGGGCTGCGAGAGACCAGACTTCCTGCTCTGGGGTCGGCCTGGGCTCACCAACTCGCTTGTGCTCTCAGCAGGCCTCTGCTGTAAAATAGAGGCGTGAGGGGACAGGGCCTGATTCTGTGATTCTTGAGGAGAGTCAGCCCATGGGTTCTGTTGTCTCCCCTACTGAGCGGCACCAGGCGGCTTTGGTGTTGGGTGACTGGGGGGGACCCTCAGCCCTTCGCTCTCTCCCCACTGCCTTTCCAGCTCTCCCTGCCCGCCCTGTTCTCACTAGGTGAGGATGACGGACGGGCCTGGGGTGGGGCTTCTCCCCTCCCTCTGTCTCGGTAGTGGTGTCTCAATGGCGAGTGTGTCCCTGTGGGCTTCCGGCCCGAGGCTGTGGATGGAGGCTGGTCCGGCTGGAGTGCCTGGTCTGTCTGCTCACGGAGCTGTGGCGTGGGCGTGCAGAGCGCCGAGCGGCAGTGCACACAACCTGTGTAAGTATGGAGCTCGGGAGCCGGGAGCAGGGTGGGATTGAGGGCCCTGAGCAGAGTCAGCTGACTGGAGGGAGCTTGGCTCCATCCCAGACTCCCACTCTCAGAAGTGTTCCCTTAGAGAGCAAACCCGGAGCATCCAGAGCCACCTTGGGTCATGCCCAAGGAGTGCCCGGGAGGCTGGCAGGGTCCCCTCTGCTGACCCCATTGCAGAGAGGGCAATGTCCAGGCCCAGACACTGGAGGGACACATCAGAGGCCACCACAGAGCAACAGCTGGCTGCAGGGGGCAGTACACGGCAGTGGTTAGGGCTTAGACCCTGTGCCTTAGGTGGGTGAGGGTTCAAAGCCCCTCTCCTCCAGTCAGGCAGGGCCCTTAACCTCCCTGGGCCTCCGCCTCCTCCCCTGTATGTATGGGCAATGCAGCACCCACCAGGTAGAGTTGCTGTCGGGGTAAATGCAGTTAACGCAGTGAAAGCATTTACCCTGCACCTAGTCTGTGATGAGTGCTCAGTAAGCAGGAGCCGCTTAGCAGCCTCAGGGGTACAGCCCGGGCCTGAGACAAGGCTGGGGCACCTGGGAGAGTTGAGCAGCACCGAAGGGATGGTGTGGGACTTCACCTCCTGGGCCCCAGTTTCCCCACTTAAAGGGTGGGAAGAATATTTCCTCCCTTGTGGGGTGATGGGAAGGCTCAGTGAGATGCAGAGGCTGGTGGTACTGTGGACTGGGGGGCAGCCTGGTGACTTCAGATGAGCCCCTCTCCACTGGGCTGTCCCAGGGCAGATGGTGCCGGCCCCATCTAAGGCCTTTGACTGGGCCCCCGGGTCTGAGCTGGGGAGGAGGCGGCTGTACTGGTGCAGAAGCAGATGGGGTCCAGGTGCTGTGCTCAGACAGCCCCTCAGCCAGGTGGGGCACAAGGGGCTTCCTCTTGACTGGGTGCTACCAGGATGGTGGATCTCATGGACTAGAGACTCAGAGAGCAGACCCCTGGGCAGTGCCGGTCACGTCCACAGCTTGTTCCAGCCTCCCAGGGGCAGCACCAACCCATTTTATAGATGAGGAAACTGAGGCCCAGAGAGGTCGAAGATTGCCCAACATCACTCAAGGTTGAGGGCAGAGCCCAGCTTCCTGCTGCCCCCTTCCCTTGATCTTTAAGGGTGGGGTGAATGTGTCTGTCTGGGCTGGAGGGTGGGCGGCCCAAACGGGGAGAGCAGTGTGAGCAGAGGCGGGTGGCAGCAGTCTCTGGGTGTGAGGGATGCAGGAGGAGGCTGCTCACTCCAAGGGCCCATTCCTGAATCCAGGTATACAGTAGGTACTCACTGTGCCCATACTCAGCCTCCTACTCTGCCTCTCCCCACAGGCCCAAATACAAGGGCAAATACTGCGTGGGCGAACGGAAGCGCTTCCGGCTCTGCAACCTGCAGGCCTGTCCCCCTGGCCACCCCTCCTTCCGCCAGGTCCAGTGCAGCCACTTTGATTCTATGTTCTACAAGGGCCGACTGCACACGTGGGTACCCGTGGTCAGCGATGGTGAGTCCTGTCTCGACGTGTGGGGATATGCAGGCTCAAGGTCACCTGGGGTACAGGCAGGAGGCCCATCCCCACTCCCCTGGGGCTGCTGCTCCTTCCTAGCTCCCCAGTCTGCAGCCTTGCAGATAGCTACCAGCCCAGCAGGAGCCGCTGCTTGGGAGCCTCAGGCCTTCTGTTGATGCACGTCGCAGTGGGGTCTTCCCAGCAGCTTCGGTGACTCCTGCCCTGGCTGTCCCTGATGGCTCCTCCACTTGGGTCCCCAGTGAACCCCTGTGAGCTGCACTGCCGGCCCTCGAATGAGTACTTTGCTGAGAAGCTGCGGGACGCCGTGGTCGACGGCACCCCGTGCTACCAGGGCCAGGCCAGCCGTGACCTCTGCATCAACGGCATCTGCAAGGTGTGCCTGGAGAGGAAGAGGAGTCTCCCAGCACCACCTGCCCCTGGTCCCCCCGGTGGACACCAGCTCCTCCTCTGGGACCCTTCTGATCTTCTTCTGGCCACCCATCCCAGGCTGTCCCATTGGGCTTCCTGTCCCCAGCCCGTTAAGCCCCTCGATGGCCTCCTGTCACCTCTGGGGCAGAGCCCCTCCGTTCCTCCTGGCACGTAACACCCCTCACAGTCTGGCTTCACAGCCCCTGCTTCTGCTCTGCACCACCACCCCCACTTCATCCACGCCCGCTGTCCTCAGATCCTCCCCACGTGCCCGCACCCACCCTCGGTCGGAAAACCTTGGCTCTTGCTGGCTGGCTGAGCCCAGGCAACGGTTTCCTCTTTGATAGAAAAGGGGCTGATCTGTGCATCACCTCACAGGGTTAGACCAGGTGGTACAGGTGACATGCAGTAATGGTGGTGGCAGCTCCTCCCTGTCCTCACCCCCGGCCACCTTCTTGCTCCTGCTTCTGGGAAATGAATCCCCTGGGGGTGTAGAGGACTGGGCTCAGAGCAGGATCGGCAGGGAAGGTGCTAACCTCCAGTGACCTTGATGTTGAATCCTGAAAACCCCCGTACACCCCAGTGTGTCAGCTTCCCTGCCCACTCGTAGCCTTTCATAAAACTTCCCTGGTCTCTTGTCTCACGTGATCCTCAGAACACACCTTTAAGGTGCAGATGGACCTCCCATTTCACCTCTGAGGAAACTGAGGCTCAGAGAGGGAGAGGGGTTCCCCTGGGGTCAGGCAGCACCCCCAGGTGCTGTTCTGCGACTCTCTCCTCCGACCCCGGCAGGCCCTGCGGCCGGGCCCAGGAGAGGGCTGGCGGCCGGCGGCCCAGCACAGGGGGCGTCTCCTTCCGTGTGTTGCAGAACGTGGGCTGCGACTTTGAGATTGACTCGGGTGCCGTGGAGGACCGCTGCGGCGTGTGCCATGGCAACGGCTCCACCTGCCACACCGTGAGCAAGACCTTCGAGGAGGCTGAGGGCCTGGGTATGGGTGGCACAGCTGGCGGGTGGGGGTGCTCTTAACCCGGCAGCCCTTTCTCGTGTCTCCTGAGCCCCTCCCCTTGGCCCCCATGGTCCCCACCCGGGCTAGAGATGAGTCCAGGAGTCAGGGATGCTCCAGCCCAGGGACAGAGACCTGTCCTCATGGGAAGCCCCCTGCCCCAGGGGGACCTCAGGCTGGGTCACCCTGGCTTGTGGGTGGCCCTTGGCCCTTTCAGTGGGTTACTGTCATCTTACAAAGCTTCAGAGTGCCGCCAGCCCCACTCCCTCACCTTTGCACACCTTGCCCAAGTGCCACCTGTGCGCTAAGTGATGGGGACATGGAGGTGAAGAGCCCATAGTCTGGCAGGGTGTCCGAACAGACAGGGACCCTTTAGTGTGACAGATGTAGTGGAGGGAGGGCCAGGGGCCGGGAGGGCACTAAGGAAGAAGGTCCTGAGCTGGGGAAGTCAGGGAAGACTTCTTGGAGGAGGCAGAAGTTGAGCTGAATCATAAGTCTCAGGCAAGATGGGGATGGACATTCCAAATGGAGGAGAGAGCTGGTGCCGGAGCCCATAGGCAAGGGAGAACACAGAGCATGCTCTGTCTGGGGGCCTGTGAGGAAGGCAGGGCTGGGCTGTGGGGGCCTTGAATCCTGGGCCGAGAAGCCTAGGTTTCATCCCAGAGATACAGGACAGTGTGGTTGTTAAAGCGCAGACCCTGAAGCCTGGCCCATATTCCAGCAGGACCCACGGGCAAGTTACTTTGCCTCTCAGTGCCTCAATTTCCTCTTCTGCAAAATGGGGGTAACAATAGTACTTACCTTGTAGGGTTGCTACATACGAGATCACATCTGTAAAGTGCTTAGGGAGTGCCAGGCTGGTGGGGGTGCCAGACCAGAAGAAGGCCATGGGGTGGGGGTGGGGAGGAAGTCCCAAGGATAAGGCCGAGTCAATTTGTTTTCTAGAAAGGTCATGCTGGCGCTGGGTGAGGGGGAAGGGCCCAGACATGTGACAGCGAGACCAGCCAGGGCCTCCAGGAGAGGGGTGACGTGGGTCATGGGGGCAAGTCTTGAAGAGCTTTTCTGAGGTTTTGGTGCCCTAGGGCTGATCTAAGCATCTGCTTTTGCAGGGAGCTCAGAATCAAAAGCTAATGGCGGAAGGCAGGCAGGAGCAGATGGGAAGAGGTGGAGGGAGAGGGTGGGGACAGCCAGCCCTCTTACCCCTGAGCCCCCAACAGGGTACGTGGACGTGGGGCTGATACCGGCCGGCGCTCGTGAGATCCGCATTGAGGAGGTGGCCGAGGCCGCCAACTTCCTGGCCCTGCGGAGCGAGGACCCGGAAAAGTACTTCCTCAACGGGGGCTGGACCATCCAGTGGAACGGGGACTACCAGGTGGCGGGCACCACCTTCACGTACGCACGCACGGGCAACAGGGAGAACCTCACGTCCCCAGGGCCCACCGCAGAGCCTATCTGGATCCAGGTGCCTACCTCCCGGGGCCCGGGGCGGGGGTCAGAGAGGGACTTCAGGGGCCCAGATCCCCTCAGGGCAGGGCACTGGGCTTGGAGGAGTCAGCCTTGGGCAGTCACAGAGCCTGGCTCCAGGCCTGGCTCTCCTACTGGGGCCCCTGCCTCGGTTTCCCCATTTCTGAAATGGCTTCATGGTGTAGCCCCCGTTCACAGAGGTGCCTGGGGTGTGTTCCTATAGGGTGGTCCTCCTGGGTGGTAGGTGCTAGGTGGACGGAGAGGACGCCTCATGCTCACGGGGCCCCCACCCCCTGCCCCAGCTGCTGTTCCAGGAGAGCAACCCCGGGGTGCGGTACGAGTACACCATCCACAGGGAGGTGGGTGACCACAGCGAGGTCCAGCCGCCTGAGTTCTCCTGGAACTATGGGCCCTGGACCAAGTGCACAGTCACCTGTGGCACAGGTAAGAGGAGGGGCAGGTATGGCTGCTGCCCAGTGGGGCTTTGTCTCTGGGCAGAAACACTCAGCTTCAACCCCCAGCTCGCTGCTTATTTGCTGGGCTGCCATGGGCTTGGGACCGTGCTTCTCTGAGCCTCAGTTTGCCCATCTCTCAAATGGGAGTAGCAGTTGCCCCTGTCTCAGGTCTGTTGGGGGGGTTAAATGAGAGGAGGCAGGTAAAGCACCTGGCACATGGTGAGGATGTCTCAGCCGTTATCATCCTCCCTCTGGAGAGGTGCTCCCTTTGGTTCTCATTTCTCGGCTCTGGCAGGTCTTGTACCTGCGTCTCTGCTCCATACTGGCCCCTTCTGCTTCCCGTAGCCTCGCCTGAAGGCACCTGCAGGCTGGGCTCCTTCGCCTCCTCCACCTGCTGCCTGGGGCCTGGAGCTGGGCTGCTTAGGGGCTCCCTCCTCCCTGGGGCTCTCCAGCCCCTCCTAGGAGGCCAGGGCCTTGCTGCCTGGGCTGCTTCCCCAAAAGGGGATTCCCCAGAGAGGCAGAGGACGGGGAGCAGGGCCAAGGCTGCAGGGGCAGGAGGAGGGAGGCTGGGACATGGCGAGGAGCCTCTCAGCCCAAAAGCCATTCACTACGTTTACTTCTTTCTTTTAACTACTGAAAAAAGTTAGCAATTTCACTAACCCTCACTCTGCCTCCTCGCAGCCCTCCCCCGCCCCCCAGTCTCCCTCCTCTGCCCCTCAGACTCCCCATCTTTGACTCTTGGGGTCCAGGGATCTCAGTATCAGGAAACTAAGACAAGAGACATTTGAACATTCCTTAAAATGCTATTATGATGACAAAGTGAAAACTGGTCTGTTAAAACTTTGCAGAAATCTTCAAAAGCTTTCAAACTATTCTAGCCAGTACAAATGTCTTTAAATTTACAAATGTGTAAACAGATACATTTGGTGAACTAAACATTTGGGTTCAGCAAATTGGCTGCTTCCCAGGAGGAGCAATTAGGAACGTGTTGAGCTGCAAGTACCAGAATCCTGACCATTGGTGGCCGGAACAGATGAGGGTTTATTTGTTTCAGGCACTAAGAAGTCCCTTCATGCAGAGCCCAAGTTGGTGGGACAGCTGGCAAAGCCTTTGGGGACTGGGACCTTTCCCCCTCTCGGCTCCTCTGTCTTCCCAATATGGGCCTCTCCCCCCAGGCTCATCCCAAGGTGGCGTCCTCCCCCCCAAGCCTCTCACTCTGTTCCAAACAGGAAGAAAGAAGGAGCAAGGGGCTGACTCCTAGCAGGGACTTCTGCCTTTTCTTCCCAGGCCAGGACTGTGTCTCAGGCCCCCTAGCAAAAGGGATCTATGATGGGGGAGAGGAGGAAGTATTTTCAGCAGGTCCATTGTTTTCTTGAACAAAATGAGAATTCTGTTAGTAAGGAAGAAGAGGGGATAGACATGGGCCTCCCCTGGGGCATGGGGGGAGAAGGGGTGAAGGCAGAGCCTGCTAAGGTGGTTCTGCCGCCAGGCCTCAGCCCACGCAAAGGCCCTGCGGTGGGCCACGCAGACTGTGGAGGACAGGAACCATGACAAAGTTGGTGGTGGGTGGGCAGGGAACGGGGGGCTGTGGGGCTGGAGAGGAACACTGGCTAGATGTTCTAATGGCTTTTTTCTCCAAACTTTTTCTGAAAACTCTCTCTGTGTGTATGGGGAAGGGGTAGTGGGCAGTGGGGGGCAGTGTTTATGCCGTGGCTAGATTTGCACACTAGCAGCAACTGGCACTTTTTGAGCCCTTACAAAGCAGCAGGCACGGGGCTGAGCCTGCACATGTGATCCTCACAGCAGGGCTTTGAGGTGGTTTTATTACTCCCATTTTACAGATGAGGGAACTGAGGTTCAGAGAGGCTAAGTGAGCTGCCCCAGGCTTCCTAGCTAGGAGGTGATGGAGCTGGGCCCCCAACCCAAATCTGTCTCTGAACCTCCATCATCTGGTCCCTCCCAGGGACACCTCTGAGGGAGGCTGCATGGAAGTGGGCAGGGTGAAGGCTGGGAGGACAGTGAGGAGGAGGTGGTGGAGGCCTGCTCTTTCATCCTGGTGGAGGCAGGGAGGCCCTGTTCTGGGAGGGCCCCTGGCAGAGAGTGGTGGACAAGAGTCTGAAGGTGCAAGGGGGTTTGGGTGAGACATTCCGGGCACCAGGTCCGGGCTGACCCTCGTGGCCCCCCAGGCATTCAGAGGCAGAGCGTGTTCTGTGCTGAGCGGCAGGCAGGGCCCGTGGACGAGAGGCACTGTGACGCCCTGAGCCGGCCCGATGACCGTCAGAGGAGGTGCAGCGAGGAGCCCTGCCCGGCCCGGTGAGCCCCCACCCTGACCACTGCCCCCATCAAGTTCCCGACCCCAGGTGTCCTGGTCCTGCTTCCCGCCCCCATCAGGACAGCCCCAGAGGTCCCAGGGAACTGCAAAGAAAGACGGGCTCCTGGCTTCTCTTCCCAAAGCTGAAGGTTGTCCCCCCACCACCCCACTCTGTGCCTGGGAGCCCCTGGCAGCACACACCAGCCTGAGACACGCCTGGTCACTCCTCTTTGGGTCTGTAGACACAGGCCTCAAGTCTTGCCCAGGGTTCCTGGGGTGAGGGTGGCAGGGTTTAAACCCAGGCCTCCTTGGCGATGGGGGGCTATGCCACATTGCTGGGCACCCACCTGGGCTCGGAGCTCTGGGGGATTGTCCATTGGCTCAGAGCTGACCCTGCCTTGGCCCCGCGTGTCTGGGAGCCCAGCTCAGGAGCCTGCTGAGCCCCACACTGATGTCACCAGTTAACAGTGTACTCCACTCCCCCCTACTCCGCCAGGTGGTGGGCAGGTGAGTGGCAGCTGTGCTCGAGCTCCTGTGGGCCCAGGGGCCTCTCCCGCCGGACGGTGCTGTGCATCCGCAGCGTGGGGCTGGACGAGCAGAGCGCCCTGGAGCCAGCTGCCTGTGAACACCTCGCCCGGCCGCCCACCGAAAGCCCTTGCAACCGCGATGTGCCCTGCCCTGCCACCTGGGCTGTGGGGAACTGGTCTCTGGTGAGTGTCGGCGTGGGGCGGGGGGCAGGAGAACAGGACGAGCCCTCCACCAGCTCCTCCATCAGTCTGGGGCTGCAGGGAGGCAGAAGCAGACTTTGTGGAGCCTTTATTGCCTGGCACCCTGGGAGGGAGGGGGGTTGGATTTTGAGATCTGGCTCCAGGATACCCCTGGCAAGTCATGGCCACAAGCTGTGATCCTGAGCTGGGCAGGGTCACCCCGCCATGTCCCAGCTTGCCCTGGCAGCCCCAGGGCCAGAGTCCCTCACCCTGGCCTCCCTCTGCAGTGCTCGGTGACATGCGGGGCAGGCACTCAGCACCGGATTGTCCTCTGCACCAACGACACTGCCCTCCCCTGCGACGAGGCCCAGCGACCAGCGACTGAGGCCCCCTGCCCTCTGCCGCCCTGCCTGCAGTTCTTGGACATGCTGGGCCCAGAAGGCTCAGGCAGCGGCTCCCCCAGCAACCACCTCTTCAGTGAGGTCAACTTCACCCCCCGGCACACGGCCCCACACCCTTCACCCACCTCCTCAGCCGAGCTGACGAGCCTGGGCAATGCTATCACGGAGGACGACCTGGCGCTGGGCCCACCAGGGCCCGTGTTCATTGACGACTTCTACTATGACTACAATTTCATTAACTTCCATGAGGACCTGTCCTATGAGCCCCTCCAGGAGCCGGAGCCAGGCACAGTGGACGTGGGGATTTGGGCTCCCCCAGGCAGTCCTGCTGAGACCCCCACGGGCACCCCCAGGCCTGCCACAGGGCCACCTGGGGCTGAGGAGGAGAGGGTCCTGGGAGATTGGTCCCCTGCCCCCAGCCAGGCTGCCCACTCCCCAGCCCCAGCCTCAGAGCAGGCCCCTGGGAACCCCTTGATCAACTTCTTGTCTGAGGAAAATACCCCCACTGAGATCCCAGACCTTGGGCTCCCCAGCTTGCCTTGGTCCCCTGCTTCTGTGGGTGGCTTGGAGACACCCGCTGCCCCCAGGAGCCAGGAGGAGCCCCTGGGAGGGGAGGAGAGCCAGGCTGAGCCCCCACCATGGTGGGAGAGGACCAATGAGGTTTCTGAGGATGATGAGGAGGCCTTAGACCGCAGAGCACCCCACTTGCCCCAGAGACCCAGCCCCATGCTGCCTCCCTTGTCCTCCATCAGCCCCACCCACCCCTCTCCTAGCCCTGGTGTGGTGGAGCCGTGGCTGGGAGGTGCCATGGCCTGGGACCCAGCTCTGCAGGGGGGCCTGGGGCCTGTGGGAAGTGAGCCATGGCCCACTGTGGGGCCAGGGACTCCCAGCTTTTCAGCCTCAGGACCGGCCCTGCGGGGTCTGCAGATTTCAGCAGTGCCTGGGACCTTCCCCCCACCCTTTCTGGCTGGCCTAGTGCACACACCTTGGGTGACTACCCTGAGCCCAGGACCCTCGAGCTGGCCTGAGCCCCCCATCCCTGAGGTGCCCCTGAGTTCTGTGCTGCTGCCCTCGCCAGCTCAGGAGAGTCCCGCCAGCAGCAGCAGAGCCCCCGAGGCCCAGCTTCCGGACTCCAGCCCGGCTGAGGAGGGGCCCCCCGTGGACCTGCCGGCTGCCAGGAAGCCCAGCTGGGAAGTGGGAAACTGGAGCCAGGCAAGTGGCACAGCAGTCAGGGTGGACTGGGAATTTGAGCAGCTCATCAGTGACTCAGTTTTCTCGTCCGAGAATGTGCGAAGCAGGACACAAGCCCTGTCCGCCCTGCCTCCCAGGAGGGCAGGGATTCCTGGGATCAGGGAAATGACACCGCGGTGGGTGGAAGCCACATGAGGTGGGAGGAGAGCATTGCCCTGCCCAGTGGAGTTCTAAAAATGATCAAGTCTAGATGGCCCAGTCGTCCTGCCCACATGTTTGCCCAGTCAGGCCTCAGTTTCCCTTCTGAGCAGTGGGGTTGGGGCCAGGTACCCATCTGTCTCTGTCCCTATGGAATCCCCAGAGGCCCATTCCTGAGCAGCACAGGAGGCTGGGGGAAGGCAGTGACAGGAGCCAGTGATGGGAGGCCAGGAGATGTGAATCCCAACCCGAAGGGTCAGCTTGACAAGCCCGTTCCCTCGGTCTGGAGGCCTGAGGAGCCCCTCTCCTCACACTCTGGCTGGCATGTCCCTGACAGCTCTGTCTGTGGGGATGGGCTCCTCACATGGCCCCTGGGTGCAGCCTTGCTCAGCAGGGCCTGCAGGTTCAGGCTGCCCAGGGAGCTCCCCGGATCCTTGGAGCTGCCCGACCCCGACAGGGATCCCCGAGGCTCAGCTTGGCTCAGCCCTTTCCACCTTGTTCTCCCCTTAGTGCTTCTCCCCTCCTTTGTCAGGGGCCTGCGGAGGGGTCTGGGCTGCATGGACAGAAGCTGGCCTGCACCCCGCCCCAGGCCCCCACACTGTCGCTGTAGGATAGTGCAGATCCCTAATTTCGGGGTCAGAGGGGACAAGCTGAGGCCCAGAGGCAGGTTCTGCCCAGGGCTATCCAGTCATTTGCTGCTGGGGTTAGAACCCAGTGATTCTGGGAAGCAATGAGCCATGCCAGGACTGCTGGGTAGGGTGCCCGCAGGCTGCCCACACCCCACCCTGTCCCCTGGGAGCAGGGGCGCTTTGTTGCTAGGAGTATTTGACTTTTCATCCCCACAGTCTCTCTGGGAGGTGGGTAGAGGAGCCCATTTTGCAGAGAAGGAAACTGAGGTCCCAAAGAGGGGCCCTGGCTTGGCCCAGGTCTGTGGGCGACGAGATGGGGTGGGGATCTGCTGGCCCTCACAGGCCTCTGCCTGTCCCCCCAACCCTAGTGCTCCACCACCTGTGGTCTGGGTGCCGCCTGGAGGCCCGTGCACTGCAGCTCTGGCCGTGAGGAAGACTGTCCCCCCGCTGGCCGACCCCAGCCCGCCCGCCGCTGCCACCTGCGGCCCTGTGCCACCTGGCACACTGGCAACTGGAGCAAGGTGTGGGGCACGACTGGGTCGGTGGGGGTGGGGGGGGACTGGGGCACACTGGCTGGCGGGAGTGAGGCAACGTAGGTGGCCCCAGGGTGCACAGGGTGGGACCCCCATGGCCCCGTGTTCCCAGAGCAGCCGCAGCCACCCGTGAGGGCAGAGGAGGGCTCTGTGCTGAGCCCTTTTGTGCTTTATTCTTTGAGCCTCTTAACCTTCATTTCTTTAGTTTGACCTGTCCCTGCTCCCTTCCTCTACTGGCTGGATCCTTTTATCTGGATTTCATATTTACCGACTTCCCTCTGTCCCTCTCCCCGTCTGTCCCATCTGGTGGCAGCCTCTGGCAACACCACCCTGCTGTCCAGGGCTGGCCAACCTGGCCTCTCAGTGGGGCTCTTCAGGGACGTGGTCTGGGCTGGGGCGCTTGGGGGGGGTGGCCCGATGGCATGCACATGGCGGGGTGCCCACACGTGTCCCTGGGTCCCCAGTGCTCCCGCAGCTGTGGCGGGGGCTCCTCGGTGCGGGACGTGCAGTGCGTGGACATGCGGGACCTGCGGCTGCTGCGGCCCTTCCACTGCCAGCCTGGGCCTGCCAAGCCACCCGCCCGCCGGCCCTGCGGGGCTCAGCCCTGCCTCAGCTGGTACATCTCCTCCTGGAGGGAGGTAAGGTCTGGGGGCCCGGGAGGGAGGTGGGGGCACCCACAGACCCCGGCCGTGCCCTGGCCACTCCTGACCCCTCCCCGGCCCTCCCAGTGCTCCGAGGCCTGCGGTGGTGGCGAACAGCAGCGTCTGGTGACCTGCCCGGAGCCAGGCCTCTGCGAGGAGGCGCTGAGACCCAACGCCACACAGCCCTGCAACACCCACCCCTGCACACAGTGGGTGGTGGGGCCCTGGGGCCAGGTGAGTGGGGGCTGGGGGCACGTGCTCAGCGGGCACCTAAGAGGTCATCTGCCCCTTTAACCTTGAATTCTTGGTGTGTGCCGTGTGCCAGGCTCTCTGGGGCTGCTGCAGACGCAGTGGTGAACAGACGGGGCTGGGAGCAAAGGGAAGCCCACTAGGCCCAGGGTTGGCAGGAAGGCTTCCTGGAGGAGGCGGCAGCTGCCCCAGAGATGCCTGATCCCCACTGGGTGGCTTACCTCGGCATGGACACTCACCCTTTGCCTCACTGCCCTCAGTGCTCAGCCCCCTGCGGCGGTGGCGTCCAGCGGCGCCTGGTCAAGTGCGTCAACACCCAGACAGGACTGCCTGAGGAAGACAACGACCTGTGCAGCCACGAGGCCTGGCCCGAGAGCTCCCAGGCGTGCGGCACCCAGGACTGTGAGCTCACTGAGCCTCCGCGTGAGTGCTCCCACCCCCGGCTCCCTGTTGTGGTGGGGGTGGGGGATATGGTGGGAGAGAGGGGGAAGCATCAAATCTTCATCCCCAAAGTGCTGGCTGGTTCTGTCTGGTCTGGGCTCAGGCGCCACGTGACCACAGGTAACTGTGAGGCCTCACGGTGCCACCATGCTGGGAATCAGAGCCAAGGTGGTCCCAGCCACACGGGTACCTGGAGGCAGCTTTTTCCAGCCTCGGGAAGGTTGGAGGGAGCTGGGGAGGCTGAGCAGCTTCCACCCATCAGGTGCCGTATGACCTTGAGCAAGCTCTTTGCCCTCTGGGCCTCAGTTACCCACCCCCCCGCCCCCCACAGTGAGGCCAGGGATGTCCCCAAAGCTGTGTGAAGGCCAAGCCTGGGGAAACCCCTACCCCTAGCTCTGGCCTGCTCATTTCCTGCCCAGAAAGGGACTGCCCAGAGTGAGCAGTGGAGCCGCTGGAAGGGGCCTTCCTCCCAGGGTCCTGGCAGTTCCCACTGGCCGGCGGCTTCCTGGCCAGCTGGGTTGTCCTGGAGGAAGAGCCTGAGCCAGAGGTGGCTCTGAACACACACACATGCTTCCTTCCTGCAGCCCAAGCCGCCCCCAGCAGTGCTGAGCACGGGAAACAGTGTGGCCCCGAAGTCACACCTGGGCTCCCCTCACCAGCTGTGTGGCCTTGGGCTCCACTGCCCTCTTTGGGCCTCGGCTTCCTCATGCACAGAAGGGCTGTCACCCCCATACTTGGGGCCATGGTGGAGAGAGCATAAACGAGGCCTGGGGTGAAGGGCCCAGCACTGCAAGAACACCCAGAAAGGCTGGCCCCTTCCCCTTCCCCACTGTCACCCCCCAGCAGGAGGCTGGGCAGAGGAGACAGGGTGCCCAGCAGTGCGGGCCAAGGGAACCCAGACGCTGGGCCTAGTGTTCCTGAGGAGCAGTGGCTCCGGTGGCTTCTCAGCCATCTGCCCCTGCCCAAGGGCAGAGTATGTGCCTTCAGGCTGGCATTCAGGGCTGCCAGGAGCTGCCCCGATTTGCCTTTTCCCCTTGGCCCTGTCTACCAGCGGCTGGCTCCTTGGCAGCCCTCATCCAGACCCACAGTGCCCATGGCTGCAGAAGGAGGGATGCACTTCTTGTCTCAAATCCCCTTGCCTCAAGGCCCAGTGGAAATTCCACCCCCACCCCCAGCCCACATGCCCTCAGCATTCACTCAACAAGCATCTCTGGGAACAGCCTCGAGCCAGGTGCTGGCCCCACCACACCTGCCCGGCAGGCTCTGAGAGTGGGCCACAGTTCCTCTGCCCTCCCCTGGGCTCAGGCCCAGCAGGGAGTTGGGCATTTATGGCTCCAGGCAGCAAGGGCCAGATGCAGGGAGAGTGGGACTGAGGCCGGAGGGATCTAGAATCAAGGACGGGCCTGCACAGGAGGCCACCCAGGGGGCGGGGTGGGCTGGAGGGAGGGGACTGTGGTGTGGGTACTGAGGTGGCTGGACGCTACGCCAGCCCAGGTGAGGAGTTCTCTGAAGGGGCAGCTGGGGAGAGGCTTTGGATGCTGAGACCCTGGGATTTCCGGATGTTTTCATTGTTTGTGGGACTGTGTGGCGGGGCATTTGGGAAGCCTGGAAACCCCAGGGTTGCGGTCACCACGGTGCAGCAGCTGACACAGCACCACCACATCCGTTCTCCCTGTTGAGGTGGGGTTTATTTATAGAGAGGGGAACCGAGAGGTTAAGAGGCTTGCCCCAGGTCACACAGCAGGACTGGGATTAGGACCTAGCGGGTGGAGCTGCTGGCCTGAAGCCGGGAGGAGGAGCTCTCAGAAGGAAGCTGCCACCTGAGACCTGCCTGTGGCTTTGTGCCCTCTGCCTGGCTCAAGGGGTGTCCTGGGCCCAGGTCTGCCGGTTTCCCTCCTGTTCCTCCTCCCCTGAGATGTCTGTGCTGGAGTAAGCCAGCTCCGGTGGCAGCTGGGGGCTGTCAGCAGCAGCAACGCAGCAGCAGCAGCAGCAGGGAGCACGGCCAGGATGGCTGGAAGTGAGCCACTTCCCAAAATAGTGCCGATAACCAACCAGAGGGCAAGAGGGCCTGGCCAAGCCTCAACGCCAACAAACCCAGCCTGCAGCCTCCCTTCCTCCCCAGGGGCCTGGGCTCAGTCCCAGGTTCTGTGGCCCAAATCAGGGCTGGTGCTCTCTGGGTGTCAGTGCCCAGGTGAGAAGTGGGGGGCTGGCCTGGCCAATGGGACGTTGTCCTGGCCTGGGACCTGGAAGCTGGGGCTGAGTCAGGCCTGTCAAGCAGGGGGGTGGTCGGGAAGTCTGGGGGGACTGGTGCACTTGGCAGAGGGGAGGTGGTGTGGCAGGGAGGGGTCAGCAGCCCCTGCAAGCTGCAGAGAGGCACCTGGGACCTGAGTTGTGTCAGGGGGCCTCTGAGGGTGAGCAGGGTTGGAGAGGGGGAGGGGGCCCACCGCCCCTGGGCAGGCACTTTGGCTTCCTGTGGGCACCTGGGTGGTCAGGGGTGGAGCCTCGGGAACTTTCCTCCGGGGCCATTCTCAAGAGTCCTAGGCCAAGGACAGGTGGGACAGCGAAAGCAACGGCTGGAGACTTGCAACTCTGGGTCAGAATCTTTGGGGCCCCCGCCCTGGGGTGGCTGCTGCAATCTGCTTACAGCCGAGGGTGGGGGCTGCGGGTGGGGTCAGCCGAGGTAAAAGCCCAGGGAACTGGCCGATCCTGACCCGCCCCGCGCCGCCCGCCCCCAGGCTGCGAGCGGGATCGCCTGTCCTTCGGGTTCTGCGAGACGCTGCGCCTGCTAGGACGCTGCCAGCTGCCCACCGTCCGCACGCAATGCTGCCGCTCCTGCCCCCCGCCCGGCCGCGGCGCCCCCTCTCGCGGCCACCAGCGGGTCTCCCGCCGCTGACGCGCGCCCCGGCTCGCGGCCGGCCCACGACCCACAGGCAGACCGACAGACGCACAGACCTCAGCGCCCCACGACAGGCTGCGGCGGAGACCCGCCCCTCGCGCCCTAATGGTGCTAAAGCCCCAGTCTCCCCTGCCCAGCGCGCAGGCTGGGACACCCTACCCCCACACCTAGAAAAGGTATTTTTTTATTCTAAGTTTAACTAACATTTGTTGTTGTTGTTATTATTATTATTATACATAAAGGAATATCCACCTTTCCAAAGCACCGCCTGACTGCATCTTGGATTTGGGGAATTTCAAGTCAAACTCCTCCCCTCACTCCTCCATCCACTGCCTGAAGTTCCACCATTCAAGCCCCAGCAGATGTCTGTGCTCCTCTGGGTGCAGATTAGCAGGGGAGACGGGAACAGACTAACCCACCCAGAGAGAGTGGGAGTCTGAAGGGAAAGCTGGTTTCCGAGAGGAGGTGGTATCTGCAGAGACTCAAAAGATCGGGTAATGCGGGGGGTGGGTGGGATGTTTTTCTAAGCAAGGGGTACAGCCTTGCAAAGGCCAGAGGGTGGTGGCCCCTGCTCACAACTCCTTCCACACCCCTTCCTTCATGCCTCCTCTTGCTCAGGAATCCAGCCTTTCCCCCGACTCCCCTCCGAGGTCCTCAGAGATGGGTGTTTCACAGGGATGAGCCATGCACTCTCCCAAGCAGCAAGGCCTGTCTCATCATATGCAGGGACTGCGCCCCTGGGGTGATGGTGATGGGGTCTGGGGCCCCTGGCCCACTTCACTGAGCCTAATTCATCTGTACCAAGGGGGTAGAGGGGAGCATCATCTGGGCCTTTTACCCCTGTCCACAGGGGGTGATGGGGGTGGAGGAAGGGACAGTCCTCCTGTCCCCACTAATCTCCCCCAGTCTCCATGCTCAGGGATGGGGTGAAGCTGTGGCTATGACTCAAGGTGGCCCCTTCCCCACCATCAACCCCAAGTGCCAGGCTCTGCTACACTGACTCTCAGGCACTGTGGCCCAGCAGCTCTCTCCATTGCAAAGCCTAGCACCCTGGAACCAGGCCATGGTGGATGGGCCAGGGAGCAGATGGTGCTGTCCTGGGCCCTGGCCAGGGTTGGGGGCAAGGAGGTTGGGGCAGGAGCTGGACACTGTCCTCCTCCAAGGCCAGCTCCTGCTTGCTTATGTCTGTCCCCTATCTCTGGTCATGAGCCTTGGATTCAGGGTTCCCCTCTTACAAGTGGGTGAAAACCGACGCACACTTTCAGGGTACAACAATCACATTCTGTTCTATGACGCACATACCCCAGAATCAACCAAGATGGTGGCCCTGGAGCTGTGCTTGCGGCAGCCTGAGGGCACTCACCCCAGGCCACGTGGCTGCCTGCTGAGGGCTGCCTGTGCGTGCTGAGGGGCAGGCGGAGTCACTGACAATCACTCCCTGAGGTCTGAGTCCCAGAAACACTATCAGAAAAGCTGAACTGGTCAGCCATTGGCGCCTGTCCCAGGACTGGCCCCTAAGGGAAGGGAAGGGAAGGGAATGGGGGTGGGGGGGTGGGGGAGCAGAGGCCGCTGCCACCACTAGTAGTGGGAGTTCCGGTGTGCCAGCAGATCGCACCGTCACACTTCATCTCGTCATCAGGATGCCCCATTTTCAGATGAGATGCCTGAGGCTCCAGGAGGGAAGTGGCTGCCCAGGGTATATGCCCTGGTGATGCCCTAGGCCTTGTGCCCCCATCTCCTGCCTCGGAGCTCTGGGCACCCTCAGCAGCTGACCCCTCTGAGCAGGCCCCACAAAAGGCATGGCATGGAGAGGCAGCCTGTTTGTCAAGAGGTCACTCAGGAAAGCAACTGACTGGGGACTTGCGTGATTCCAAGCACCATCACACTCATCCGAGGGCGGGGGAGCGGCAGGCTTGTTTCCTGTCTGTGTTTGCAGCAGCCCCGCTGGCCCAAGGAGGCCCCGGGGATCCACACTCTGAGTAATGGCTTCCCAGGGCTACACCAAAACTGCCTGCAGCAGAGACTCCTAAGTAAAAAATGGAAGCTGGGGCTCAGTTTACATGCTCTGGCTCCTGAACCCACACCTTCAGCAGGGACTGGAGTGGTGGCAGGGCCGAGGTCCCAGTCCGAGCCCTGCCACTGCTGTTGCACTGTGTGACCTCAGAAAGCCCCCAGCCTTGATTCTGCATCCCTGGAGGAGACAGAGGCTCATCAGGCCCTGGCCTGCCCTGTCTGTCTGGGAAGCCTCTCTGAAGACTTGTTCCCTCCTCCTCCTTGTGGAAAGACATTTGGTCTTAATCATTCTCGTGTTTTTTTCCGATTATGGGGGGCGTGGTGTCCCCAGTGGCAGCTGGGCCTGAGCTGTCAGTCCAGCAGGAGGCAAACAGCCCCATGACTCAGGCAGGGCACATCACAGCTGGCTGTAGGAGGGGTGCCCACAACCCCCAAGCTGGGGGTGGGGGGGCACTCCGGACACAGGGGAACTCCTGGTTCTGGCTTGGGTCTGAGGCTCGGGTACTGGGCAGCTTCCACCTCGTGTCCCCAGCCTAAGCCCAC
This sequence comes from Choloepus didactylus, assembly GCF_015220235.1. Taxonomy (NCBI): domain Eukaryota; kingdom Metazoa; phylum Chordata; class Mammalia; order Pilosa; family Megalonychidae; genus Choloepus; species Choloepus didactylus. The sequence goes on from NC_051310.1 coordinate 99,715,217, forward strand.
AGCTTGGCTGTGGCTCTGAGGGCCTCCCAGGGCCACCGCTGCTGACAAAGGCATCCTATCCCACCGGCCCCAGAGCAAACCAAGGGCGGAGGCAGCCACAGACACCGGAGCACCATCCTGCTCTCCAAGCTCTTGGGGCTGAGCCTCGTCCCGGTAAGTGACCATAAGTGCATTTCAAGCCAGAATGTGATGCAAATTAGTTTATTTCTTCTTTTAGTATTACAATTCCAGAATGCAACTTGAAGATCAGCATAAAGACTGCTGTGATATAAAAGGAGAGTCACTTGGCAGCACTCCCTCGACTTCTCCAGTTGCCCTGGCAGTGGTGGGAATGCTCTGGGGCACGCACGATGTTGGCGGGCACCCTCCTACCTGCAGGCCCCCCAGGCAGGCCCAGCTGCCCAGAGGCTCCGTCACGTGCAGGGAGACAACACTGTACAAAGTGTGGGGCTGGGATTTGTGCAATAATAAATTTAGTTAAAAAAGAAAGAAACTGACTGGGAATATTTACCTAGAATACTTCCTTATATTGATATAATGTAGTTGAAACCAGAATCACTTCCAGCAATCAACTGTCTTGGCTGCTACCATACAGCTGTCAGCATTTCTACAAGTAGCACCAAGGCTACCTGGGGTAAGAAGTGATCCATGCATAAGTGAAAGTCAGTGGTGGTCAAGGCTGGAGGTAACAGGTGCACAAAAGAGGTTCAGGTTTACATAACTACACACCAGGGAGGCATGCACATTAACAAAGACTTGTTATACAAAATAAACATACATAATCTAGAAAAACCTTGATAACATAGCTTATGAAAATATAAACTGTCATGAAAATATAAAAAAGTATTAATGATGTTCAATCCATAAAAAACAAAAATCCACTAACTGAAAAGCTGTGTGTGAGGGAGGCTCCCCTCGGCCCCGGCATGTGTGTCTGGGCATGCAGCTGCAGGCTGCCCCTCGGCCCACCCTGCCAGCCTGCAGGGGCCACAGGTGAAGTCACGCGAGGCAGCCCATCAGAGGGGCCCTTGCCATGGAAGCGGGTGGAGGTTCAGGAGCTCTCAGGGGTCCTGGAGGGTATGGAGGCACAACAGGAGGGGAAGTGTTGGCTCAACATAGTGGGGACAGACTGTCAACTCCAGAGGAGTCAGTTCCATCCCCTGTTCCCAAACGACCCAGGTTGAGCATTCCCTCCCTCACCCGCTGCACACCCAGCACCTGATTCCAGGGAGGAGACCTCCACCAAAGTGTCCCCAGGCCACTCCCCTCTGCTCCCTGGCACCACTGATGGTAACAGCCCTGGAAATCCTAACACACTGCTGCCCCTTGGAGAATGGCAGAACCATGGCTTCCAGCCACACATGCAGGCCCCAGCTCAGATGCTTTTAAGATGCATCTTTTCAGGGCAAGCTGGACCACCTTGAGGCAGCATTTTAAGCCCAGGACAGGGTAGCTTGGACTGGCATGACCTAGGGGGAAATCAACTTGGAAACTAGAAAAGGAGGGAAGCTGGAGTGGATCCACAGGGCCCAGACCCCATTCTTACTGTACTTCCTCCACGGCAGCACTCCCCAGGTCCACGGCCTTCACTTCACAACATGGGGATGGGGTGGAGTGGGGCATCTCCACGCTTGATCCCGCAGCCCTGATGAAGTCCTGGCGGTCTGGGGCCAGCAGTGCAGCTGCTACATCCACCTCTGGGAGGAACCCAACTAGCACAGGGAGTTCTTTAAGAAGTCAGACCTTCAACAGCCACTCCCAAAGACAAAAACAATGATAAAACCCATTTTTTATACCTGAAAAGAGAACAAAGGCTTTTGGCTAAATACAGAGCTTAGCTTCCTCGATACAGTGATAAATCAAATCAACCAACTTAACTACAGACAGGAAAGTTGAGCTCAGCCCAATATATTCAAATACCAACTTAGCTATCGGGCTGCTAGAAGGCTGGCAGTGAAAAGTAAGAGAAAAACCATACTTATAAATAAGCACTTCTTGAAGTTACATTGCTTCAATTCTTAGTCTGAGTGTGTTTAACAGATACCAACTAAGGATTATTTCTGTTTTATTTTCCCAGGTAGTGTAAGGAATTCTACTTAAAACCGTTTCTCTTGTGTTTGAATAATACTGTGCCAGAACACGTTCTCTCAGGACATATACACATCAGGGATGATCCACAAAGGGATTAAGCAAAATAAGCCTTCTTGCTCGAAGGATCCCTCCAGGGCTTCAAAAGGCCGAGCTCCAGGAGCGCCTGGAAACAACCTGGTTGGCCTGATGTGCGGGAGGCATTAGCCTCACAAGCGAACGTGAGGACAGCTGCCGAGAACAAGGATGCTGCTGGGTGGCAGCAGGCAAGGGAGAGCTCACCGAAGCCTGGGTGCCAGGCGCTCGTAGCCCACCTCCCCATCCCCACCCAGCCCGGGGAGGAGACCCCGCAGCACTGGCTTTCCCGAGGAAGCCCCAGTTTCTGGTTGCCCCACAGCGTCCGCTCAGCAGCTGCACCCTCAGGGAAGCTTCCTCCGTCCCCTCACCCCAGGCCAACCCAGGGACGGGCCTGCTCTGCAGCGTGTTGATCCACAGTTTACTGAAGAACAGCAGCCCATCCACACTTGGAGAAGGACTTCTACAAGCCAACCCCCAGACAGAAAGAAGGGCTTTCTTCAAAACCCCCTGGAGATGCGGCCAGCCCGAGGGCAAGCTGGGGGCAGAACAGCCTGATGATCTATAAACACAGGCTGGCAGTGAAAAGGGAGGGTGGTGTTTGGAGAGCTGGGCCCTCTCAAAGCAGGCTGGGAGTCACTGGCTGAAAGGCTGTACATAAAAGGGCAAAGTCTATTCCAGAAATGGGGTGAGGGTAGCAGGCTGAACCCACCAGCAGATTTGTGGGCTTTATACACAAGCCATTTCTGAACATGGGATGTGCTTGCCTTTCTAAGGAAGTCCCTTTTTTTTCCCACTCACCTTGTGCCACCAGAAGCAGACACACTCTGGCCTAGGGGCATCCTGTGCAGGGCCACTGTTTTAAAAAGGTGTACAGGAGAAAGAAGAGGGGGGAGATGTCCAGCAAAGAAGTTTGAAAATACCAAGACAACTGATGGATGCTGTAAACGGGCTCTTGAAAATAGCCAAATGATAAGCAGGTTGATTCACCAATCAGTCAGAAAGCATGACAGTAATACATATAACCAAAATGCCACGGCATGAAAATGGCTGTAAACAGATTTGGTCCCCCATTCCGAGTGGAAATGAGAAAGTACAGTGTGGCTTTGGACATCTGCCCAGCAGATTCCCAGAGACCATGCAGGTAAATTCTGGCTTTTGACCAGGCAGAGACATCTCTGCAGTCCACCCTTTTGGCACACTTTGGTTGTGAAGACAAGAGCAGTGTCACAGTGGGTCCACTCAGGTGTCCTCTTCCTCGTCGCTGACCAGCTCACCCTTGTCAGGGCTGGTGTCTCGTTCACGCAGGAAGTCCTCGCGGATGGCCTCCAGCTCCGTCAGCTCCAGCCGGACCTTCTCCAAGTGGTAGGTACGCCGGTTCCGGATCTGGCGCAGGGGGAATGGGTTCAAGTCCCCAAAGGAGATACTGATGAGCTTCCTGGCAGGATGCAGGACAGAGATGGGGTATCAGTGGGCTCAGGCAAGCATTCACACACAGCCCTCACCTCAGCACAGCCCAGAGCCCTGTGGGGTGCAGAGCAGACCCCAGACCTGACTGCAACCAGGCAGCGCGTGCTGTGGGTTGTACACTGTGCCGAGGGCCCAACAGGAGGCCTGTCCTATCTCAGGCAGAGAGGCTGTGAATTTACCACCTGGCTTCCAATTCTAGCATTGCCACATACTCGCAGTGTGACGCTGGGCACGTTAATGACTTCACCTTTTCTGGCCTCGGATTCCTCATCTGTCCACTGGGAGGCTTGGGGTTACCTGAGTTAACACGTGACGTACTTAGAATCTCACACTGGCGCCTGGTCAGGGACGGGGAGGCGCTGTGTGGGTCTGGGTGCTCAGGACAAGCACGAGGCCGGCACAGATGAAGCGTTCAGAACTTGGCCATGGGGCTGACTGCCTGAAGCGGCACAAATGCCTGAGCAAAGCTGGTAAGAACCGCCAGACCCACCAACAATGTGACAAGTGCTGAGACACAGTCTACACAGAACTGTGCAGTTTGTGGGTTTCCACACTTGTTCTCAGGCTGAGGCACCAATTAACAACACAATTTTAAAAACCATGATAACTTGCCCCTAATCACTGAACAAAATAAAACTAAAAACTGTCCTGAGGCCTATGGATTTCCAGCACACACGGGGTCAGCAACACCAGTGTCTGGGGGTCACAACAGGGGGCCTGGCCCTCTCCCCTCTCTGGATTCTACTGGGCCCCAAAGACTTTGCTTCCCCACAGCAGGGGCTCATTCACATTCCATTGACCAAAGGCCCAAGAAGCTCACAACACTCAGGAGAGGCTCTGAAGACATGAAAATGTCACAAGGAACTTCTTCCCAGTCTACGACAGAAAACAAACCATTTTGTCTTGCTACTATTCAGACACTTTGGCTACTTTCATCCTAACGTATACATAACCAAGAAAACACAAGCCTTTAGCTTTTGTTCCTTTTACATTTGAAAACACCTATTCCTTAGATATGCTGAACTCCACACCAGAGGATTCTCCTGCAAGGAGATAAAAGGACAGAAAGGCCGGCTTTAAATGTCAAGTTCCCCAGAGTGTGTTCTGGAACATGTGACACCACAGAACAGCAAGCAGAGGCCTGAACAGGGCACTGCCCTGAAAGTGATTTATCAGGTCTGCCTGGGGCTCAGCTCCGGCCACCAGCCCTGGTCAGGCTGAGGACTGTGACCCAAGCACCCACACAGCCAGCCCCTCCTCTCCTACAGCTATTAGCCCACGGGCTCCACCGGAAACCTCAAATGTCTGCCCCTTCTTTGTGAAAGAAAACTAATACTGAAAGTACTAAATTAAATTGTGTTTCACTTACTCATTTGGTCGGTCAGTGCTGACCGAGGCCTTTTAGCCCGGCTGAGGGTACAACGGGAAGTCAGACCCTGCCTCTGCCCAGAGCCTGGATGGTCCAGGTAAGAGACGAGAAAGTGCCCTGTGGTCACCTAAGGTTAGGAGACGATGCTTAGCACTTCCACGGTTCCCAGAGTGTTGATACAAAGAGACCATGTAATCTCATTTCACCCAATATCCCCTGAACTCATCTGACTACAGAATTCCTTCTCTCCTTTTCTGTAAAGCCAATTAATGTACTGCAGAGCTGGCATTACTCAGAACCAGTAGTCCCAGGAGCTTATTAAAATACAGATGCTGGGGCCCTGCTCTAGAGATGGGTCTAGGGCATCTGCATTCTTAAAGACCACCCCCCCCTCCACCACCACCCCCCCCCACTCTGTCATTCTGCCGCAGCTGGTCTGGCCCTTGCTAATGCTTTGGGGAACCCCTCCTGCAGTGGACCTTCACTTTCTAAAGCAAACAGATGGGAAACTGTACCAACAGCCAGTCACAAGGTGGCGCTGCAGGACCATGCAAGCAAGCTAGGCGGGCCCTGGCCAGCTCGGTGGTGGGCACGAGAAGGCGACTGGAAGGCTCGGTGGGCTCTTGCCAGGCCTACCTCCCCTCGCATCTGAGCCACCCTGGCTGCACCAACAATCTAGCACAAAACTGGCAAGGGTGGAGCAGGATCAGTCTTTGGAACCAAGCTGCTCTCAACATTGCATTAGTTCTTGGCTTGAGATAATTCATTTAATGCCATTCTTAGTAATCCTGGCTCACTAAGAGATTAACAAGAATTCTCCAGGCTCATTTTAGGACTCAGAATCAATCTTTCGTGGGTAAATGTTTTTCCTGGTATCTTTTTTCAATTTGGCAAAAATCAGGTCACTGTTGTTGATATACTAATAAGCCTGAAAACATCTTAAAAACACACTCCCCAAGTAAAAGATCCCCCAGTGAGGACGTTGATGGTAAGACTCAGCCAGCACCTTCTGCTCCAATGTCCACGTTCCCGGCACCTGTGGCCTCCAGGGTGCAGTGATTCACTGTGGTCCTCACCTGGGGCCTTCACCCCAGCCCCAGATGCCCTCCGGCCACAACTGCCCCTACACCTCCTCCGGCTGACCTGTGGCCTGGGTGCTGCCAACTGCTTCTCACCACATCCATCAAGAGGGCACACTCCTGGGGAGCAGCTCCCAGGCCCCCTTTCCATCAGGTGAGCTTAAGTGTTTTTCAAGTATACTGTGACCCATTAGAGGATCAGGAAATCAATTTAATGAGTCATGATGAACATTTAAAATGATACAGAATGTAAAAGAAAATAGTGGAGTGCATATCACAGATTTTTGACAAGAACTGGAACACTTCAACAAATTTTTCTGCTTTACTTTCACACACTGTAGTATGTGTGTCCTAGATTGGGATAAATGTACTTCCTATTATGGCCTGTAGTCAAAAAAGTTTGAGAAACATTAATAAGCCCCAAATACTTCTTACGAAAAGGACTCATTTGGTTTTCACACATGCACACAAATTTGATGCAGAAATTCATCCCTGTGCAGGAGATGGCAGCCCACAGAGCCTTGACAATTCAAAGTGAGGTGCTGTCCTCATTTGCCAAACCAGCAGCGGGTCCACAGAAATCCCCGATAACAGTTCTAACCTCAGTAGGCAGGGCCAGAGCCACCTATCCCAAGCAACTAGTCCAGGGACCTATAGATACAAGGGAAGCCAACAACCGGCAATAACCGTGTGGCCAGGGAAGGAGGCAGGTGAAAAGGTTCCTTAATACTTCACTGCCCACGCCAGGAACCTGGGGTTCTTCAAGTTCAAATTCCTCCTCCTATATTCTCTTCATCGTGCTCCCTCTTCTCCACCTCTGGGAGCACTGGCTCCGAGCCACCATCATCTCTCCCCTGGGCCCCTCCAACAGCCACCACCTCATCTCCCAGCTGCTAGTCCTGCCCCAGTCTGATACATCCTTCTTTTCCGGAGCCCTGCAGTGACTTTCCAACACACTTAAGAGTATAAAATCCTCAAGAGAAGCTACAAAGGCCTTCCCAGGCTGGCCCGGCTGCACCCCCAGCCTCGATCCCAGCTGCTCTCCTCGCCCTCCAGCCACGTACGCGCCTGCCAGGCTGAACCACTTTTATCGTGTCCAAACCGCACTCTCACATCTCCGTCATGCTGCTCCTGAACACCCCCTGCCCGGTGGCCCTCTCCTCCCTGGACTCTCAGCCCTCAGTGCACCCAGCCTCTCCCCTGCACTCCCCAGTCTCCAGACTGAGCTTTCCTCTATCACAACACTGATCAAATGATGCTGTTAATGCCCCCCACCCCAAGTTCTTCAAGGACAGGGGCTATTCCTCACTGATTATCCCCAGTGTATGGCACAGAACCTGCCACGTAGTGGGTACTCAATAAATACTTAAGAGGACTAAAAACTCTGCTTTTGTTTGTTGTGATTTATGTTTATGAGATAAAGGACAAAACCATCTATATCAGTTCTTCCTTATCTTGGGAAGGCCACCTAGCGTGCACTCTCCTTCCCATTTCCTTTCCCCTCTCTCCCACACACAGCACACCCAGGATGGCTCTGAGTGGGACGACAGCAAGGACAGGCTTGTTCTCACGGGGACAGGAGTCAGGAGTCCTGCTCTCTTTGATGCCAGCCACCCAAGGCCTCACCTGGCATCAAGGACAGTGCGTGTGAAGTAACGGAGATACTTGAATATGGTCATCGAGTCTTGCAATTTCAGAATCTCTTCTTCCTTGTATTTAAAAAGTGCCAGGGCAAAACGGAAAATAACCTGCCGGAAGGACGGGAAATGTGTGAGCAGAGAAACACCACAACTCCAGACCCAAGCCTAGACTTCCGGGTTCCGGGTGTGAGTGCTGCTGCGCCGTCTCCTCGCGGGGGCAGGTCTACAAAACCCTCTCCTACAGAAAGTTAACTAGCTGGCAGTTTCCAACACTTTAGTTGAGACTAAAAAATTTCCTTATAAAGTTGACCTTTGTGGAATCCTTTCACATTCAGCTAACAATTTCACGCAATAAAGTAAAGGGAATTAGAAATCATTTTAAATAAAATCAAAAGTAGGGTTTTTTGATTCTGAAACTCCTAGAAAGTTTCCCTACCAGAGGCAGTTTCCATGTCAATTAGTGAACTAAGGTATGAATTACAGACTTTTGAATGTGGTAAAAGAGAACCAATTTTTTTTTTTTACTGATTTATTTTTGGGGTACTGAGTTTGATGCTAGAAGGAATGGACTCCTGGAGGAGTCCAAGCAGCTTTGAAACAAAGTGCTTTCCCCACATCTAAGGGCCTCGAGTGGCCAACACCAATCTGTACTTTTCCTTCTTTAGAAGGCATTATTTACACAGTTTCAGTTCATCTTTCTCTCAAAATTCTACTTATGGCTCAACAGGAAACTCTGTATAATAAGCCCTGGTTGAGAATTCCTTTTAATAACAACAGATTAGATTAAAAAGTAACTAACGTATTAAATTGGATAAAGCATGGGACAATACACACACTCAAACTTTTCTGGTGGGAGTATAAATTGGTAAGACACCTCTGCAAGGTAATTTGGCAGTACTTATCAAAACTACAGACACACCTACTCTTGACCCAGTACATCTACTTCTAAGACTACACTACTTCTTTCTATATTCATACACGTGTAGAAAGACATAATTATAAGGGCAGTCACTGCAGCACAGTTTCAAATGATGAGACTGGAAACAACCTAAGCGTCCAAATCAGGGGGACTATTATATTAATTTCTGGTTCATTTGTAAAAGGAAATACTATGCAAAGTTTAAAAAAAAGAGAAAGAAGAGCCAGATCAGTATATTCTGATATGTAACTATCTCCAAGATATAAAAATAAGATTGGATTAAATACCTTGAGAAGGATCTTTAATTAACTTAGAAGAGCAACCAGAATACTGGGGGTGGGGGTGGAGGGAGTTGATTAAAAATCTCCTTTTTACTTATACCCTTAGTTATATGATTTGAATTTATCATGTAAATGTATTACTTATTTGAAAACTGATTTTTAAAAAAATATACATCAGACTGGGGTGGGGTCATGGGCACCCAGGCTCTGAGGTTGGCTCCCGAGTTTGTTCCCTGATCTTCTGCTAATCAGCTCTCTGGGCCCCCGTCAACCTCATCCATGCAGTGGTGATGACACCACCGTCTGTTTTACGCGACTGCAAACCATCAAAGCTCCCAGTGCTTGGCGCAGGGATTGGTACCGACTAAATGTTTTTGATGAACGAGCAAATGATTGCTTCTTTCCAAGGTCTCAGACCACCCCTGGCAGCATGCTGTGCAGAAATCACTCTGGCACCAGTGACAACTCCCATAAGTTCTAGGGGAGCCGGACACTCTGCCAGCACTAATGCTGCCCACCAGGCATCAAGCATGTGCATCCAGGTCAGGTGGGCAAACCTACCTTTGGTCCTTCATAAAGAAAAGAGTCCCATATTTTAAAGAGGATGTCACTAACGACACTATCCACAAACACCACCAGAAACCAGTTGAACGTGATGAGGGTGTAGTCAACTTTGTACTGTTCGAAGTGGGCATGCAACCGAGGCAGCTTCTCACTCATGAGGTCTCTGAACACCCGCTGGTCCACCTGGAGAGGGAGCAAAGGAGAGAAGGGTATGGGGTTCATCACAAGGGGCGAGCAAATGAGGACAGGTGGTCAGTCTAGAACCCCACAAGCATAAGGCCCATTGTAATGCACATGGCACAGTTGTTCCAGACACCTGCTGTGGGGTGCACCAGAGACAGACTGCTCTGTGCCCCAGAAGCAACTGACCCAGCAGACTGCATGTGTACACCAAGGGCTAGCTGAATGTGGAGAAACAAATCAAGGACACCCTCTTTCTGCAGGGCATGGGGGTGTCTGTAGCCTAAAACCAGCTCCTATACTCAAAATGCCCTGTGAAAATAAGCAGCTGCAAAGAGAAGTTAGAACAGTTATGCTGATTCAAAGGGCCATAAACCTGAGTCCTGGGCAGATGCAAGTCTTGAGCAAAGAGAAAGCCTGGCATAACCACACTCGTCACCAAGCACTTACTGGGCTACATGGGGCAGTGAGGGTAGAAAGGACTCCAAAGTCAGCTCTACCTCTTACTGGCTGGGTGGCCTTAGGCAAATTATGTTCTTAACAGCTCTGGGCCTCATCTGGAAAACAGTTAATATCCTCCTTACAAGGAGGATTAAATGAGACTTAGGCAAACCAGCTATCAAAAGGTAGACAAGCAACAGGTGGTTACTACCACTCATGTCAGGCATGGTTCCAGTGCTGGGCCGAAGGTTGTCCAAAGAGTTAAAAGATGAGTGAGGAGCCTGTGGATGGGTCCCCTCCCAGCCTGGAGGAGGAAAGCACCCATGGCTGGAGGACACGGATCTGGGGAGGAGGGCTGGTTGGTGGGACAGCACAGCCTGGCCGAGGCCGGTCCTGGAGGGCCAGTGTGTCACACCAGGAGTCAAGGCATCATCCTGCAGGCTCAACCTTTTGTCTATGACCCATAAGAAAAAGTCCATTTTTAATCATCATCCCACCAACACATATCTGTGTGTGTGTGTGTGTGTAGAAAACAGAAACAAATGTGTTGCAAAACAATACTTAATCTTACACAGTAGAACATACTTTGATGCTTTCGATTCTAGTCTAATCAATTTCATTTGAAGAAATAAAAAACTAGTTTCAATCCACTAAACTGATTTCTCTACCCACAGTCTGAATTCACTACAGGCAATGACAAGCATTAAAAGGCTTTAAGCAGGGGAGTGATGGAGTTGAACTTGTACCTTGGGTCCACCTCTCCAGCTGCACCAGGGAGGATGCACCAAGCAGGGCTGGAGACAAGGAGCCCGGCTGGAGGCCCTGCCGGCCCAGGGCAGAGGTGGTGAGGGGCTGAACCAAGTGGGGTGATGGGGACGGAGAAGAGTACATGGATTCAAGAACTATTTTGGAGATAAACCTGTAGAACTTAACTTGCTGTTAGAGGTAGTGAAAAGAGGGTGCTCAGAATACCCAGGCTTCTGACCTGGGGCACAGGAGAGCGATGCTGAAGCTCCTCAGGAGCGGTGGGACCAGCTGAGCGTGGGAGCCAGCTCCCCAAAGAAGGCAGGCACTGGGGATGAACTGCCAGTTCTATAAGAACTGTGGAAAGATGTTAACCTCATTAGTATTCTAGGAAATGTCTGTGCTAAGAATGGTACAGAGGAAGTTCTCTTATAACTGCTAATGAGAGTATAAATTAGTGCGACCATTTTGGAGAGCAATTTGGCAGTATCTAAATACCCTACTGCAAGTCTGCCCTTAGATATTTTCTGGGAAAATATCCCAGTAACACTTGCAAATGTGTCAAAGGAGACAAGGGCAAGGATGTCTGCTGAACCCTGTTTATGGTAACTAAAGACTGGAGAGAACCGAGTGTCCCTCAGTGAGCATAAGTACGGGGTGGTATATTCATACAATGGGATACTATGGAACAGTTAGAATGAATGAACTACAGGCCTGTATCAATACGGATAATTCTCAGAAATACAATGAAGGAAAAGTAAGTTGCTCAATGACACTTCAAACAAATGTTACCATTTAGATAAAGGTTGCATCATTCAAAACAAAGCTACAAATCACAAATGGAACCAATATATAACATGGACATATAAAAAACAAGTATGGGAACAATAAACACATGGTGAGGACTGGGGCACCTCTGTGGGGGAAGAGAGGAAAGGGATCGGGGAGGGGGTACAGGGGGGACTTCAACTGTACCTCAACTTACTATTTTGTAAACAAGAGAAAAAATTTAAAGAAAATACGGCAAATACCAAGATCTGGTAAACTTGAGTGGTGGGAACGTGGGTGTTGTAGTATTTTATATACTTTTCAAGTATTTCATAATTTTTGAAAAGGAAATGAATTGATCAAAGCTACAAATTGGTCAAATCAGAGTATTTCATGTGTTTATAACTTTTGTGCACTGGAATTTCTTATGTACTGATAAGCATTTTTATCCTTTTTCAGATTTTTGTTAGAGAATTTTGTGCATAGGCTAATAACTTTTGTGACTTTATAACATCCTAGGCATTGGCCCTACCTATGTTTTTAGCAATCTTCTATACTATCATTCTTCTTTCCTTATTTTTTAAATTAATTTCAGCCAACAATGCTTGCCCTAACTTTATAAGCAATATAAACCAACCCAAGCAGTATCTAATTGCGTATCAGGTGACCTGGGATAAAAGGTGTGATATTCTTGGGATTACTGGAACACTAAAATAACTAGGAAAAAATCAAGACAAACGTTAAAATGAAATTTTAAAATGTTCTTTTTCAGGATAATCAAAAAGTTTTTAAAGTCAAATCTTTCTCCTTGTTGGAAGTTTTGTTTTTCTTTATAAAGAAACTTTCAAAAAAAAAAAAAAAAGCATGGTTAAATAGCTTCAAGTAGGTGTTACTGGCTGAAGTTAATTTAAAACACTAAAAGGCAAAATAATTTTTTAAAACCTAAAAGCCTTTGTTTTTTAGAAAAACAATTCTTAAAAAAGTTGTAAAATCACCTTAGGGTGAGTAAAAGGACCACAAAATACAGGAATTCATGATGGGGAACATGCACTTTTGAAAAACTTGTTTTCTGAACAGAATAAGAGACAAATTTTAAAGGTTTAAGTTGGCTGAAAATGAATTATATTTAATTTTTCTTAAGGACTTTTGAAAAACAAGAGGTTATAAAACCATCTCATTGGTTGCAAAAAGTATCAACCCTCATCCTCTCCCCTCCATAAAATTCCGACAACTGGACAAAATATAATGGCACTTTAAAAGCTGTTCAGACACACCCCAGTGCCCATGAGGTCCCTCTAAGTGACAAACCGTCCCCAATGTCCTCTTCAGTCAGCTCTCCTCGAAGCCCCGCTGCCCCCCAGCCCACACCCTCCTCTCTTCCCACTGAATTTTTCCCACAGGGCACAGAGTCAGCATCACTCACTAGCAACGGAACTTCTTTTCTGCCTGCATTCTTCCATTCCTCAGCACTCAAATGACAACTATACATTTGCACATACTTTATGCCTGGCCCTGGCTGGGGCTGGGGATGTGGATGACAGGGACCAGGTAGCTGCCATTAAAGAGCTGACCACAGGAAAGGGAGACAGATGGCTGACCAAAGAGGATGTGATTCGTTCTCCCTGGAGGGTCAGGGCTGAAGATATTCTAAACGAAAGGCATGCAAGCCTTCCTTGAGATGGGAGATGGTTGTATGTGCACATCTCTTCTTTCAATCAGGAAGAAGACTGTGCCTCATGGCCAAGGCTGTGTGGGGGCTTGGCAGAGGGCTGGGCGTGGAGCAGGCTGCCAGGGAACGCTTGCTCAGGCCACTGTTTCAGCCCCGCTCCTCCCAATGAGCTCTGGAAGACAAGAAATGACTGTGTCATTCATCTCGGTGTCCTCACTGTCTAGCAAAGCCTTGGCAGACAACGTGCACTCAAATGGAATGAATGGAAAGTTGGTAAGCATCTGGACTGCAGTAGCAGGGTGTGAGGGTCTTGGGGCCTGGTTCTAGCAGGAAGCAGTCTGACACGGTTTTGCAAGACAGCACTGGTGGTTGGCTGCACACACAAAGCTCTCCTTATTTTAGGATTAGTTTTATAAAATGTGCATCAATAGGAGAGTGAATAAATAAATTATATGCACCCACCAAACATGATAGTTAAAAAGTATATACTGACATAAGATGTTCATGCTATAATGTGAACCAGCCAGGATACACCATGCTATCAATTCGGATAAATACATGTACCCCCCTCACCCAGCCCCCCAAAAAAGGGGGGCATAAAGGATACATATAAAAATGTTAACTCTGGTTTTCTAGTTAGTAGGATAACAGGTGATTTTCATTTTCTTCTATCTTTCTATATTGCCCAAATTCTCTTTAGTGAGCATCTATTACTTTTATAACTAGAATACCACAATGGAATTTAAAAAGGTCAATGCTTCATTTTTTCTTACTCTGAAATACTGAGTCACTTGAGATTTTTAATTTGGGTCTTCAAAGCTATCAGCCTTCCCCACCTGGGGAATTAGGATACTCTCACAAGCATTGAAGACTACTAATTCAATAGGCCAAGCCCTTGATCTTGGGGCTTGCCCTTATGAAGTTTGTTACTGCAAAGGAGGGGCAGCTAAGCCTACTTATAATTGTGCCTAAGAGTCACCCCCAAAGAACCTCTTTTGTTGCTCAGATGTGGCCTCTCTCTCTATGTCAACTCGGCAGGTAAACTCACTGCCCATCCCCCCCACGTAGAATATGACTCCCAGGGGTGTAAATCCCCCTGGCAATGTGGGACAAGACTCCTGGAGATGAGCCTGGACTGGGCATCATAGGATTGAAAAAGCCTTCTTGACCAAAAGGGGGAAGAGTAATGAAAAAAGTAAAGTTTCAGTAGCTGAGAGATTTCAAATAGTGCCGAGAGGTCATTCTGGAGGCTTTTCTTTAGTATTATATAGATACCCATTTGTAGCTTTTAGTGCATTAGAATAGTTAAAAGGAAATACGTGAAACTGTTGAACTGTAATTCAGTAGCCTTGATTCTTGAAGATGATTGTATAACTATATAGCTTTTATAACGTGACTGTGTAATTGTGAAAACCTTGCGACTGAACACTTCCTTTATCTAGCGTATGGACAGATGAGTAAGAAAACAAAGTAAAAAAATAAATAATGGGGGGGTAAGGGGGGTGGGATGTTTGGGGTGTTCTTTTTTATTTTTATCCTTATTTTTATTTTTTGGAGTAATGAAAATGTTCAAAAACTGATTGTGGTGATGAATGCACAACTATATGATGATTCCATGAACCACTGATTGTACACTTGGATGATTATCTGGGTTATGAATATATCTCAATAACATTTCATTAAAAAAAGCTATTAGCTTTCAGGAACCTACTAATACATAATCCTTTACAGATTGTTCAAGTCCCACACAAATGTCACTGCTTCCTCTTCCTATTTGTTCATTCCCTAGTTTATTCACTATTGTGACAGAAAAAAGATACGTAGATTAACTAGTGAAGTGAAGTGTTCACAGGGAAACTGGATGAGCTTCTCCTGAAATCAGCTGATATCTGCAAAGCTGGGGCAGGAGACCCTGGGGTGGGGGCTGTGGGAAAGCGCACTCCCCACGGAGGCTGGAGTTCAGCACCCACGCACCATCCTCCCGTGATGTTCCTGGAGGCAGCAGGCGAAGTGCAGCAAGCTTGGGCCAGAACTGGAGAGGTGGGTGAGTGAAGGCAGGAAGAAAGGAGAGGAGGAAGAAAGGAGAGGAGTTGGGATGGGGGGTGGGTAGAAGTGGAGGGACAGACACGAAACCACCAGGCAGGTAGCAGTGATACAAACCGGTAAGTACACAGAGCCCACGGGAAAGGAATGAGGAGGAATCCAGAATGACTCAACTTTCTGGCCTAGAGAACTGGAGTGGTGGGTAGAGTGGCTGGTAAAAGGAGGCAATAACAAGGCCCCCATCCAAAGGTAGAAATGTAAATGCAAAGTCCCAGGAAAACAGAAACCATTCTAAATATATGTAACAGAGAATCTTCTCTGGGTAACTGATAACACTGGCGAAAGAAAAGCTGAGAAGCCTTCAGCTGCTGATGACAGCAGGGAGCCCCTGTCACCCACAGGCTGGAGGAACAAAGGCAGGAGGCGAGGACCCACCAGACAGGAGTGGGGGCCACGCAGGAGACAAAGCCACTGGCAGAGGCAGTGCCCGTGAGAGTGAGGGGAGAAATACCTTCACCTCCCTCCTGCAGCCTCCAGCCTCCTGCCAGTGCCGCCCACTGGCCGACGCAGGAACCTGGGAAGAGCCTGTGGCTCAGCCCTTGTGATCCTGAGCAGAGCAGGGGACGGGCTAAGAGTGGATCTGGAGCAAGCAGGCCAAGCACTGGAACAAACTTGGAAAGGCACAGACACAGGAACAGCTGGTGTCTAAGAGACAGAAAAGCTCCTGGGTGAGATGTGACTGAAGGTGAGACACACAAGGTGGCGTGGCCAGCCAGGAAGCAGAGAAAGGGGCCTTATAGATGCCTACTGGGCAGCAGCCCCTAGCCAGCCCTTGTGACCCAGAGCCAGGGGTCTAGTCCAGGGCCAGTACCATGCCAAGCAAAGAGACAAAATCTCTGGGCTTTCCCAGCCCAAGATATTCTTGCCTGTCTCCTGGCTTCAGACTCCAGGAGAACATGAAATGCTGCAGGGAGGGGACTGACGGCCCCAGCTGCTGCCCCTCTGGATCCAGCACCACATGGATTCATTCACTGAGGCCATGCATCCCCAGGGGCTGCTCCCAGCCAATGAGTGAGCATGGCAGGGGGACTATGGCAGGCCCATTCCTGTAAGACATGCGAGCTGGCCTCAGGATCCCCACTGGCTGGCCAGTACTTTCTTAGAGCTGTATGGAAGTCTGAGTTTTTCCTACCCAATTCTCCTCCTTTCCCCTGGTCTGTGGCTCCTGCCCCTTGATCCTTCACAGCTGTTTCCCCTCATAACTCTCTTGCACCTCTAACCCCTTTTTAGCATCTGGTTCTTGGAGAACCTGAGCTAGCACCCCAGGCAGGACTGTCCCCAGCGGGGGAGAGTGCCAGGCAGTGAACGTAAACGTCGGGTCTGCAGGACTGCTCGCCATGCCTTGTTACCCACCTCCTTCAGGGATCAGTCGCTGAAGTCACACACATGAAGCTTCCCCCACAAAAGCTTAACTCAGGTCACATTTGACCAGTTGGTGACTGAAGCACAATATTTATAGAAGTACCTGGGATCCTAAAAGAGTCTTTGTGTAATAGTCTCGAGGCATGAAAACTTCCACTATGGTAACTAGACACCAGAAAGCATCTTCTTGTTCCAGGTACAGGAGGGCCACTGCCACCAATCTACAAGCAAACGGAGAACAAGGTGAGCGCCGACCCCTGCGCCCGGACACGGACGGCTGCTGCCCCAGTCTGCAGAGGCACCTGCACCAGGCCACTTTCTCTCTCATGGCTGAAACTAACTGTAGTTCTCCAATGAGAACAGTTAAGTGTTCCTTGGCAAGGGAGGCATTTTCTAATGTTTGAGAAGCAAAGCTACATTTCCCCCTTTTCATCTGGTCTTTGTTCACAGAAGATCAGACTTTCCCAAGGATCAACCAGTCTCATTTTTAAAAAACTAAGCTCTGTTTTCATCATAAAATTTTTGCTAATGAAGCTAATTCTTTTAGTTTATTGTTCAAGAAGTTCCAACTATTTTATGCAAAAGAAATCCAGAAGCAAATGTGAATGTAACTGACAAAGAACACGTGACGCTTAAAAACAACTTTCCTGGTACCATTCTGCTTCTGCAATATCTTGCTGGAGAAATGAGATGGGGCATCAGATGAGGAACAAAGACTGAAAGGTCTTCTACAAGAAACGCACCACAGCAGGCACGTGAGCTAGGAAAGGAGGCTGTCCTGTTGCGGGGTGCCTGTGTAAATGTGGGTCCAGGTAGTCACAAGATGTCACTAATCAAGAGGCTACTTAACCAGTAACCCCACATGTCCCAAGGATGGCCCTGAGGGGACTTCAGGGCATCAGGGCAGAAGGACAGAAAGAAAGAGGTGAGAGAAAAGCCTCTTACTACACAACTGAAATCCAAGAACCTCTGCCCATGACATTAAGCTTATGTGCTTCCCTCATAGAAAAATCCCCGAAAGCCCATTCTCAGAACTTTTTTTTTGAACTTCCTTAGATAAAATTACCATGAATTCATCTCAAATTTAAAGGAAAAAAAAAAAAGATCTGAGGTTCTGAGAAAGCTGAGAAGGAGTTGCCTCAAGTAAGCGTGAACAGAATGGAGAGTGGAAAGGTGACAACTGGCAGAGATGGAGAAGAAAAGCAGGAAAGGCAAGCATAGAAACCAAATACCACAGCAGCTGAGGATGCCAGGAAAAAGGATTAAGAAACTAGCAAGGCAGCTACGCCTTTGACAGCACTTTAAATTATTACCTGTGTTAAAAATGATGGGCCTGACTCTCTAACTAAGCCACCTTAGCAGGCGATCTCACTGTCCTCCCCCCTACGTGGGACCTGACCCCCAGGAGTGTAAATCTCCCTGGCAATGCGGGATATGACTGCTGGGGATGAGTCTGGACCCCGCATGGTGGGAATGAGAACATCTTGACCAAAAGGGGGATGCTAAATGAAACAAAATAAAGTTTCAGTGGCTGAGAGATTCCAAATGGGAGTCGAGAGGTCACTCTGGTGGACGTTCTTACATACTACGTAGATAACACTTTTTAGATTTTAATATATTGGAGTAGCTAGAAGTAAATACCTGAAACTACCAAACTCCAACCCAGTAGCCTTGACTCTTGAAGATGATTGTATGACAATGTAGTTTACAAGGGGTGGCAGTGTGATTGTGAAAACCCTGTGGATCACACTTCCTTTATCCAGTGTATGGATGGATAAGCAGAAAAATGGGGACAAAACCTAAACGAAAAATAGGGTGGGATGGGGGGGGTGATTTGAGTGTTCTTTTTTTATTTTTATTTTTTATTCTGATTCTGATTCTTTCTGGTGTAAGGAAAATGTTCAAAAATAGATTGGGGTGATGAATGCACAACTATAAGATGGTACTGTGAACAGCTGATCACACACCATGGATGATTATATGGTATGTGACTATATCTCAATAAAACTGAATTTAAAAATACTTAAAAAAAAAATGATGGGCCTGAATCATCTAGAAAAGGCTAAAGTTCTACTAAAGTGCTGGGTACTCAGAAAGCATGGACATGGACAAATTATTTTAAGGAAAAATTCCATTAGGATGATTAAAACTTAGAGGCTTTAATACTGATGAGGGTAGAGGTGCAGAGAGTTTCAATTATCTGGAAAATTTATGTGTGGAACTGATTCCATGACAATACAAGATAAACAGAGCACACAGATTTTCTAAAAGTGTCCATACCAGGATCCCTTAGGTTTGAGATATTTTCAGCTTCCAGGAATTTTTAGACTGAGTATACAATGCGAATTGTTATTTCAGAAAAGCAGGTCTGCTTTGTTAAGCCGGATCCTATTTACAGGTTTTTGGGCTTTTGTTTTGTTTTGTTATGTTAACAGAGACTTAGAATCTAGGAGCAGCTGAAGTCCCTTTCACTTTCCAAGGGGCACAGAGAGAAGCCGCCCTCCCCTCTCCACTACAGAGGCGATGATTTCCTGTAAACCATTTCGTTTCATGCCCTAACCAAATAGTGTTACAGATTAAAAACCTTCTTCCTGCAATACTGTAGTTTCAGATGCAAATAGACAGCCTTTATCTGGAGGTCAGTGTCTGCTGCAGATCAGGATTAAAAAAGGCCTATGGTCCTCTCTCTCTAAGCCACCTCAGCAGGTGAACTCACTGCCCTCCCCCCTACATGGGACCTGGCTCCTAGGGGTGTAACTCTCCCTGGCAATGAGGATATGACTCCCGGGGATGAATCTGGACCTGGCATCATGGGATTGAGAACATCTTCTTGACCAAAAGGGGGATGCGAAATGAAACGAAATAAAGCTTCAGTGGCTGAGAGATTTCAAATGGAGTTGAGAGGTCACTCTGGTGGACATTCTTATGCACTATACAGATAACACTTTTTATGTTTTAATGTATTGGAACAGCTAGACGTAAATACCTGAAACTACCAAACTCCAACCCAGTAGCCTTGACTCTTGAATACGATTGTATAACAATGTAGATTACAAGGGGTGGCAGTGTGATTGTGAAAACCTTGTGGATCACACTCCCTTTATCCAGTCTATGGATGGATGAGTAGAAAAATGGGGACAAAAACTAAACGAAAAATATGATGGGATGAGGGATGATTTGGGTGTTCTTTTTTTACTTTTATTTTTTATTCTGATTCTGGGGTAAAAAAAATGTTCAAAAATAGACTGGTGATGAATGCACAACTATATGATGGTACTGTGAACAGTTGATTGTACACCATGGATGATTATATGGTATGTGAATATATCTCAATAAAAGTGAATTAAAAAAAAAAAAAGGAATGAAGTCCTGATGCATGAACAACATGGATAAATCTTGAAGAAATCATTTTGAGTGAAATAAGCCAGACACAAAGGGACAAATATTGTATGATCTCACTGATTTGAAACAATTAGAATCAGCAAACTCATAGAGTCAGAATCTAGAATATTGGTTGGTTACCAGGGTACAGGGAGAGAATAGGGAATGGGAAGTTAAGGTTTAAAATATACAGGGTTCCTATTTGGACTGACGAAGATTTTTAGGTGATGGTTAGTGGTGAGGGTGGCACAACATTGTGAACACAATTAACAGCACTGAAATTTATTATCAGAATATGATTAGTAGGGGGGATGTTAGATTGCATATATGGCAACAGAATAAATTTTTTTAAAAAATATCCATAGGACTACACAACAAAAACAGGGAACCCTAAGTTAAACCATGGACTTTAATTAATGGTATAATTATAAAAATGTGCTATCATCAATTTTAACAAATGGTCCACACCAATGCAAGGTTTTGGTGGTGGGGTTGTGTATTGGAATCCCATATTTTATTCATGAGAGTTCTGTAAACCCACAACTTGTCTAAAAAAAAAAAAAAAAAAAGATTGGGGTAATGAATGCACAACTATATGATGGTACTGTGAACAGTTGATTGTACACTATGGATGATTTCATGGTATGTGAATATATCTCAATAAAACTGAATTTAAAAAAAGGGGGGGCGCTATGAGCAGCTAGAATGAATGCCAGCATTCAAAACCTTGCGCTCATGCACTTAATTTACAGGAGAATTCCTTAAGTACACACACAGGGCTTCTTCATTCTTATTATATGCATATTTCTAACAAGTTTGGTTACTTAATTTCACTGCACAGAGAGGAAGAGAAAGGACAGCAGTTAAGTAGAAGCAGTAGAAAGTGAATCAGCCAGGGAAGGAACAGGTAAGTTGTAAAAGCCGTCACAAGCACTCAGCAAGCCCAGTGCTGGGGAGTAATTCACAGAGAGCAGACCTCAGTACCTCCTGAGGTCTTGTCCCATCTCCGCACAGCTTGAAATGTGGAGACTGAAGCATTAAGAAAAAGTAAGAGGCTTTTCAGCGTCCTCTGCTTAGGGAAGCAGGGAGGTATGCAAGATCTTTAGAAAGATTCTAACCCAAAAGAAAACAAGTTTGGATCCTTCAAGGGTTAGGTTTCAACCAGCTGACAAACCATTTGGGAAACTCCTTGGTGCACAATGATGTCATAAAAACAAGGAGTGAGCACCAGTTTTCATTTACGCATTATAAACCAATGAAATCAAACTTCTGATCAAAACCTGAGGTGATAAGAACAAGCAGAAAAAATGAGGAACTAAGTTGTTTAAAATGACTTTGATTTTGGAGTTCCTTCTGAAAGCAGGTTTGTTTCTCTCAATTACTCTAGAATTGGAAATACTGCATAGGTGAAACCAGTTTGTTGCAGCTAGTTCTTTTTCTTAAATACTGGCTTTTCTTGGCCTCCCTGGGAGGGGAGGGAGCTGCCAGACAGTGCCTGGCACCTAGAAGCTACCCTGATGACAAAGGGGAGCAGCCTGTGGGCTGAGCACCCACCTGTTTAGTCCTTGGCAGTAGCCGATATCTGGATTCCGCCAGGAAAAGGCAAGCAGGACGTTGCGTAACTTCTGTATGCCTTCCGAAGTGGGGCAGGAGTAATGTTTGTTGTTAGGCAAAGTCCGCAGCAGGTCTAACTCGATCTGCTTGGAGGCCGGGTTTTGTTTCTCAAGCGCCTTCTGAAGCAAGGTTTGGAAGTAACCAGGCTCAGTGCTGTCCTTGAACTTTCTCGTATGAAGGTCTACACACCACTTCCACACCTTGGAACGGTGCTCATGTGGAATTCCTGCACGGATCAGGTTTTTTAATTCTGGAGAACACATCATCTCTCTGTTCATTGTGCTTGCAAAATAGTTTTCCCATTTGACCCCAGTGGAAACTTCTTGGTTTTCTGTGAGGTAGAGAGTCTTCAGGTCCAATGCTCGAACTTTGGCCACCAACTTCTCTTCCTCGTCATCCTCAGGTACAGTCCTAAATCCATAAATATCATATTCACTGTTGATAAAAACAAAAGGAAATATTAAAATAATGTAGTCTTGGCAGGAAGACCAATGAAACAGAACAAAGAACTCAGAAACCACCCCATGTATATGAGGCACTTTGATATGTGACAAAGCCTTTGAAATCATTGAAGAAATAATGAACCTCTAGATGAACATAGCTGGGACAATCCATATGGGAAAAAAATTCAGATTCCTTCTTGATATCATATAGAAAAATCAATTCCAGGTAGATGAAAGCCCTAAATGTGGAAAGCATAAAAGAAGATACAGGCAAGCCTACAAAACAAGACCCAAAACAAGATGGGTAATTCGGCTACATCGATATGTGTATGTGTATGTATTTACATATCAAACACGCATGTGCATATAACTTCTCTAATTCAAAAGATATTTAAAAAGACTTGTTTGGTCAAACAGGATGGTGGTGTAACACGCACCAGGTTCTGTCCCCCAGAGAATCTTGAAACAACTAGCAAAAACTGACAGAGCCATCTTCCTCAAAATTACAAGAAACAGCTCAAGGGTTGTGGTATCTGGGTGAGTGCCGAATCAAGAAAATGCAACCTAAAACCAGCAAGAGAAAGCTCCCAGAGCCCTTGCTGTCCCCTCCCTGACTCTCTCCCTGCTGCAGACTGGAGACAGCCTGTGCTCCCACTGTGGGTCCCTGGCCCCTTAGACATAAGACAGCAGATTAATCTGTTCCAGATTAACCCCTATGTGCATACTAGGGTACCTGTATGTGGGTGCCAGTCTTTCAGGAGGCAGCTTGAAGGAGTGGCCCAAGACACTGGTCTCTAGTTTGCCCTCCCAGAATTTGACCTGCAGGCAGAAGCAGCTTGCAAACAGCTAGAGCAGTTAAGAAACAATTAAATCAAGGCAGCCTGAGGCAAAGGATTACCAGCTTTAAGACATGCAATACAGTACCAGCCACAGGAGGGTGGGAAATGGGGTGGGAGAGAGTCTATTTCATAGGGAGTAGAGGTGACGTTCAGATTTCTGTAAATGGGGGAATTCTTAAGGCCACGAATGAGAGCAAGCCTAGGACATGACACAGGCTCAGAAAAGACAGAGAGGACCCTGCACTCTATTTTTGCCTCAGGCTCATTTTCTGGATAAGAAGGCTAAACTCTGAAGGAGAACACCAGCCAATGCAGAGACAATTTGCAAAGACTGTGAAAGGTGTTTTCTGGGTTAGTTTGTTTTTTGTTAGTTCCTGATACTCAAGGAAATCTCTGTCATATCATTTCACACTCACTAGAATGGTTCCTATTTATAAATCAGAAAATAACGTGCCAGAGTATGTGGAAAAACAGGAAAGCTCATTGTCAGCAGGAATGTAAAATGGTACAGCTGTTGTAGACAATAGTTTGGCAGTTCCTCAGAAGGTTAGACATAGAATTACCATATGACCTGGCAATCCCACTTAACAGGTATATACCCCCAAAAATTGAAAGCAGGTACTCAAACAGATTTTTGCACACCAATGTTCATAGCGATATTATACATAATTGCAAAAGGATAGAAGCAACCCAAGAGTCCATCAACAGATGAAGGGATAAAGAAAATGTGGTGTAAATACACACATACATACACACATGATGGAATAGTATTCAGCCATAAAAAAGGAATGAAGTTCTGATACATACTACAACATGGATGAACCTAGAAAACAATCATGTTGAGTGAAATAAGCCAGGCACAAAGGGACAAACATTGCACGAAATGAAATAATTAGAATATGCAAATCCATGGAGTCAGAAACTGGAAAACAGGTTACCAGGGTGGGGGTAGTGAATGGGGAGATAATGCTTAACTGGTACAGAGTTTCTGTTTGGGATGATAGAAAAGTTTTGGTAAATGGATGCTGAGGATGGTAGCACAACAGTGGGAATGTAACTAACATCACTAAATTGCATATTTGAAAGCAATTAAAATGGGAAATTTTAGGTTGTATATATGTTAACAGAATAAAAATTTAAAAAAAAATCAACACATAGAACTCTAGAACACAGTGAACCCTAATGTAAACTATGGATTACAGTTAGTAATATGATTATAATAATATTGTTTCATGAATTCTAACAAAAGTATAATGCAAAGTGTTAAAAATCAGGGCATTATCTGGGAACTTTGAACCTTCTGCATGGTTTTTCTGTAAATTTGCAATTCTCTAATAATAATTTTCAAAAGACAAGGGAGAAAATATAAAGGATGAAGAGGAATTAAGATAAACAGAATAACTGCCTCCCCCAAGATGTCCACACCCTAAACCCTAGAACCTGTCAATATACAATGTTACATGATAAAAGAAAACTCTTCAAATTGAATTAAAGTTACAGAATTAAAATAAGGAGATTATCTTGGATTATACAGATGGACCCCATGTGATTATCCCAGCCCTTAAAAGTGGAAGAGGAAGGTAGAAAAATCAGTCAGAGAGATGTGACAATGGACAGAGGCAGGAGAGATGTGAAGCCCAAGAGGGGCCTCACCCACCAGCGCTGGCCTTGAAGACAGGGAAAGGGAGCCATGAGCCAAGGAGCAGTGGCCTCTAGAACCTGGGAAAGGCCCTTAGCTGACAACCAGAAAGGAAATGGGGACCTCAAACCTACAACCACAAGGAACTGAATCCACCAGCTTGAATGAACAAGGAAATACATTCTCCCTTGGAGCCCCCAGAATACAATCCTGCTGGCACCTTGATTTTAGCCTTGGTCGGACTCCTGTATCAGTCTTTTGACACACAGAACTAGAAAATAACAAATTTGTGTTATTGTGAGCCACAAAGTTTGTGTAATCTGTTATGGCAGCAAAAGAAAACCAATACAAAGGCTTTTCACTGTTGCTGAGTGTGTAAACTGACACAAGCACTTTGGAAAGCAGATACAGCAAAGGTGAAGATGTGCACTACTTATAGGTCAGGAATTTCACTTCTAGTATTTAACCTGGAGAAACTCTCTCACATGGACGCATGGAAACACATACTATGATGTGGGCCTGGAGAGGTAGAGTAGGAGAAGCAGACAGAACGCAGCAAGCAAGGCTACAGGATCTATGTCTGAGTGGCAAGAGGCACAAAAAGAAAATGAGGTTGAATTAAGTGAATTTGCAGATTTCTCTTACCTCCAATACTTTGGGAGTCTCATTTTTCAGGGAATAGGATATAACGATTCTTAACCCAAGATCCCAATGGGCTTCCAGGTTCTGGGAATTCCCCACAAAATATAAAAGCAGTATGGTGTGTGTGTAAACCTAATTCTAGTGCATTTGGGAGGTCAAGGTGTCTATGGCTTGTATCAGATCCTCCATGGGTTCTGGATCAGTGAATCAGGTTACCCAAGCATCTTTCTCTTACAAGGAAAACTCAGGTTCCCACTTAAGGACACTCTTTGCTTTCAACCATTGAAAATGCACGTGTGCAAGTGGGTATGGATATGTCTCAGGAAAGAGCTCCTACTCCTTGGAAGCCCGCCTCCTCCTGCAGGACTGAAGTAAGACTACCTTGATACAGTACCTAGGAAGAGGGCTTGCAATCAACAGACCTCAACTGAATTCTACTTCTATCATTTGATTATTGGGTGGATGATAATACCTGTTCGTACCAACTGGACAGGGGTTGTCGTGAGCATCAAACGAGACCCACAGGATTGTGTAAAACTCTGTGAATGGCTATTGTTGTTGAGAAAGGGGGGTTTCAGAAATGGGTTGCACTACCCCCAACAGTCACTAGCAGTCACTGGCACCTTTACCTGACGAGGTGAGGCTTAATGAATGCTTGCTCTGGCTGCTCCGGGCTCTCAACCTGCAGAGCATCCTCCAGCAACTGGGCTATGACATCCCGAGCAGGTCCCTGTTCCTCTGAACAAACTGGCGTCTTCATTTCTTGAAGTAATATCAAATATTTACTTTCTATTTGGCAGAGCTTGGCTTCTAGGCTAGAATACTGCAGAGAATGTGGTGGTTAGCACCATCCAGTCAGAGATATAGGAGAAGCTATCTGTAGATATCTCAGCAATCAATGCATGACAAGCCCCAAACTATTAGGACTTGAGCCAGAGACAGTCTATACCAAAAAGAAGAGATTAATTTATGCCATAGGCCACCTGTCCCCTTTAAAATGGCCTGGTGTGGCCACCACTCTTCCTTCTAGGGGACCTGCAATAGAAGGGGTGTTGGTAATCACAACTCTGGATACCAACACATGCATCAGCTCTGGGAGGGGAAGAGCAACAGACACCAGACTATGTGCCAATTACAGAGGTCAAGCTGGGGCCCGCTCAGCACAAGGGCCACCCCAGTGGCCACTTCATGCTCACCAACACTTTCTTCGGATGCTGTGACCCAGGACTAGCTCCCATCCACCACTTATCCCACAGATTAAATGCACCTCTGGAAAACTTGGAGCACAAGGTTTGGGAAGATACTCTCGAGGACTGTTCAAAAAGATATAGGATAACTGTCACATCACTTAATCTCATTTGATCATAACTAAGATATTTGTGGCATCTTAACACTTTGCAAAGCCCTTTCCATTCATAATCATAACTGACTCACACACCAACACCATCAGGTTCACAGAAGATGCATTAACCTCACCATCCCCATTTTACAAAAAGACTGATTTGCACAACTCAGTAACATAAATCAAAACCCAAATAACCTAAATTTGCGTGACTTTAAAACCGCACTTAATATTTTTCTTTAAACCATTGAGAATGCATATGTGCAAATGGAAGTCACATCTCAGGGTAATAGAAGTCTAAGTACATAATAGCTCTGTGGACTATATATATTTTAAATATATTTTGAAATTGGTAGCCACAAAGCACATCCATTTTAGAATGGTTTCCTAATCATATTCTCAGATAATAGAATATATCCATCTTGACCCACCTTTGCCATCAGATCTCTCTCCCTCCTTTCTGCATTTCTTCGTAGAGCCGAGAGTTCCAAAATCTCCTTATTTAGAAATTTGTTTTGGGTTTTGTACCCCTGTAGGTTATCCTGTTGGAAAAAAATCCCATCAATTCACCTTGGTCGAATATTGACCAATTATTACATGCAATTAATACCTTGCTGTGTTACCAATCAAAGAGCCCTGCTCAGTTCGAGTGAGATCTAAGGAACTGAAAGCTCTTTTCAGACACTTTCTGATTAATCCTAATGGCCACCCTTAGCAGTAAAACGAATGCAGGCATTACGTGCTGTAATGAAGGAAATGGGGAAAAGAATTTATTTAATGGTGGTGATTTTTCTCAACTGATTGCAGGAGAAATCCTTCCTTATTAGGACTTATTTCCTAAATCTATGCAAATATTTTATCTACCCACATTCATTGAGGTGGAACAATAAAGCAATACCTTTCACAATTTTTTCAACTACAGAAATTGAACATGTTTTCTGTAGGTTCTCATTTTTATCCACCCAGCTTATGTAGAAAAAGCTACACAAATATACAAAACCTCTTAACTAAAAAAATTACACTTGATAATGGATACCTATATGAAATGCTTAAGAAAACACCTTTCTCCAACTATTTAATGTTGAATAATTTCAAATTTATGGAAAAGTTCAAAGAAAAGTACCATAAACATAATATACTCTTCATCTAAATTCACCAATTGTGAACTTTTTGCTTCATTTGCTTAATGCCTTTAAAAGAACATATTAAGGCCAACTTAAAGTGCCAGTCTGGCAGAGGCAGCTGTCCTATGTTAGTTTCAGAACTTGAAACTCTGAGCAAGAAAAGTAAAAGGAGCCAACAAAAAAAAGGGGAGAGTTTTCAAGTGATATGCTGTGAAATAAAGTTCAGGGAACTTCATGAGACCAACCTAATAATAAAAACGACAATGAATTTAAGAAGCTTCTAAACAAATTCAGACAACTTAGAGCACTGATTTCTAAACATGCTCTTTACCAGACTTAGTCTTGTATAAATGTGTTTTCCCCGTTTCTATTTCTCTTTTATAATCTGCCAGGCTCGTGCCTGGAGTTCCTAAGAAATTTCTGATCCCTCAACCATGGGAGAAATTCTGCTTGGAGACAGCTCCCAGGGCAGGCCAGGGATGGTCGAGTACTGACTCCCGGGCTGTCATAGGAAGGAGACTGCTGACCTTCCCCAGAGATATGTCTGGAGATGTCACCCAATCTGTAACTAGATACCATAATTTATCCATAAATACTAAAGAACTAAAAATGTTTAAATGCTCTCTTTAACTGCTAACATAAATTGAGCACTTGTTAGGGGTTCAGGTGCCCCATGCCAAGCACTTTAGAGTCTTGATCTTATTTTAACCTCACAACTCTTAGGTAGCCATTATCCTATCTCCATTTCCCAGAAGAAGAAACTGAGCCATAGAGAGGATGCAGCTACTAAGTGTCTGGGCTGGAAACCAGATCTCTAAGAGCCAGGCCCAGCAGGCTCTTAGTTCTGCATGCTCAGCTCCACCTGAGCTCTGATATGCATCAGACCTACTCCAGTCTCAGCAAGGTCACATATCACTGCAAGTATTCCAAATATCAAACGGCAAACCCAAAAGGAGAGGTCCACTGCACTTCGTTTTCTGACCTCAAATCATAACATTCCCCTTTCTCCAGCTTCTTAAAGAGCTCATATTTGGAAACACTGAACAAACAAACCCAAAGGAAGATGAGCTAGAAGGCAACTAAAGAATATAATGAAGAAATGATGGACAGAGGCTGCGTGATCAAGGTGGGTCAGTGAAAGCCAATCAACTTAAAATTTTTGTTGCAGTCTAAATAAACTGGATCATTTATCTTAAGGACATTTTCTCTAGCATGATGATAATAACAGCAAGAATAATGCCTGACAGTTAAGAGCCTATGAGATGTCAGGCGCTGCATGACGGCCTTACGTGGATCACCTCCCTTAATCCTCACAACACCCTAAGAGGTGGGCACTATTTCACAGATGAACACATCGAGACACAGCTCTAGAAGTGAAGTGGCATGCCCATAGTCAGGGCCCATAAACGGGAAGAGCTGCATCTGAAGCCATTCAGTCTAAACCACCACCTTGTACTGTTCTACTTTCCCTTCCTTCCTATTACTTACTACAGTTGTAACCCTATTTTTATTTCTGTGCTTTCTAAACTAAACTAAACTAAACTAAACTAATGAGATCCTGGAGACAGAGACTGGGTCATCTTTGCTCTGTACTGTGTACCTCGGGCAGAGAACAAAGCCTGGAGCCTGGTGGCCATATGGGTATTTGCTGAATGAATGAATGAAGTAGTTAAAAGCAGGAAAAGTTGTGTGCGTGAAAATATTCAAGAAATAGCAAAACACGGGAAAGCAGTCAAAGATTGACTAAGTAAACAATGACATAGTCAAATGATGCATAATTCTGAAATCATTAATGGTAACAACCAAGAAAGGAAAAGAAAAAGGCTATAATGCTGAATGAAATAATATAAAATTCCATCTATTCCAAGAATGAAAGGATTATGTATACATGGAAGAGACCTAGAGGGAAATACAGAATAAGTAAAGTACTTTGATTCCTAGGGTGGGTAAAAGTTTCTGCTTCGAAATACTACAGAAACAAAAACTGACCATATTTTAGACGACAAAGGGAATATTAGCAAACTCCAGAAGGCAGACATCTTTACAGGCCATTTTTACTGACTTTAAAGCAAGAAAACTGGATAGTTACTTTGTAGTTTCCAGTGTGTCGGAATGGCAACCCAGTGACCTTGATTCTTGAAGACGATTGTTTAACTATGTTGCTTACACAGTGTGACTGTGTGATTGTGAAAACCTTGTGGCTCACATTCCCTTTATCCAGTGTATGAACAGGTGAGTGGAAAAATGGGGACAAACATTAGATGAAGAATAGGGTGGGATGGAGGGGATGGAAAGATTTAGGTGTTCTTTTTTGCTTTTATTTTTTATTTTGGAGTAAGGAAAAGGTTCAAATTGAGTCTGATGATGAATGCACAAAGGCATGATGGTGCTATGAATAGCTGACTATAAACTGTGGATAACTGCAGGGTGTATGAATATATCTCAAACTGTATAAAAAAAGTAAATGAACAATGAGGGGAGGAGGGGAATGGGATGTTTTGGATGTTCTATTTTAATCTTTATTTTAATTTTTGGATAATGAAAATGTTTAAAGTTTGTGGTGATGAATGTACAACTATATGATGATACTGTGAACTGATTGTACACTTTGAATGACTGTATGTTACGTGATTATATCTCAATAAAACTGCATTAAAAAAAGAAAACTGGATAGTAACAGCAACAATAAAAAAAAAGATAGTCAAAAATATATACCTGTTCACCTAGACATTTTAAAATGTGGCTCAAAAGAAGAAATCATTATGGAAACCATGCACTGTTTAGAAATGAAGGACCATGACACAAAACATAAAAATACCCACTTTGGCCCCAAGTTCCCTACTTTCCTCGCACACCTCTTCAATTCTTCCACTGCCAATGCAGAGGTGCTCGGATTAGGTGTGAATGCCTTCCACAGAGTAGAAGCAATGCCTTGGCACCGCAATAACAGGCCCAGGAAGAGCAGGGTCAGAAAACGTGAGGTCCCTGACCCAGGCAGGACTCGCCTGTCCCACATGGAATCCACAGGCCATGGGTAGGTCACCTAACAACCACTCTGCCTCTCCATAAACTGTGTCAATACTTAACCTGGCTGCCTGTTGCAAAATTTTGGAGCCAGAGGCTTTCAAAATTAACATGAGAAACGGCAGGGAAAAAAATTTCATGACTGATTCAAACCCACTCCACCTATCAAGCTGCAAAAAGAAAAGGGGGAAAATGGAATTCTGATCAACTCTGTCAGCTGTCTCCAAAAGGAGCTCTGCAGAGCTAGTAACACTAAAGGGACAGACCCTCTTCACACACAGCCTGGCTCAGTGAAGACATGCTCCACGTGTCCCTTCACAGCCAAGTAGCTCTCACCGCAACCTGGAAATCAAAACCTTCCCTATTATTTTCTAAACACTACAAAAATAGACATGCTTGCAAAATCTGAAATTCAGCTGACACGAAATAAATACAAAATGTGTATTACTGATAGAATGTATATTTAGAGTCACACATATTCCAGGTGGCATATATAAACAAAACTGACTCCTATTGACAACACTAATCAAGATCTCTTTTTTATAAAACATCAGCTATTTTTAGAATAGATATAAGTACAAAGTAATGAGATTTTTTAATTGTTTGTTGTTTTGATTTTTCTCATTAATAACTCCTTCTGACCTCACATGCCTAATGGATGTCATCACTTAGAATTGGTCACTACGGGAGACAATATACAGATTTCAATAGCTCAGTGTTTTAAAACTTCCATTTTGAAATTATTTTCAAGGCCCCTAGTATGTCCATCATTCATGTATTCAATTCCTTGCCAGTGTGTGAGCATGAAGAAAATGTTCAGTAATAACCTCAACAGTAGAAAATCTTTGCCCTTAAAGATAAACTGCATGTGTGTATGTGTGTGGGGGGGGGGGGCAAACACTCTAGGAGCTAAATTATTTGTAAGAAGTGGGTAGCCAAGTAGAAAGACTTTGGGGCTAGGTGGGACCTGCAGTCACAGACCCATGTGGGGTCACAGATTTCTCTTGGCTATACCCGATGCCTTACCTGCATCCTAGGAGACACTTCCCCAACCAAAACTTCTCCATCATTCTCAAGAATGAATATTAGCAAGAATTTTACAACCCTCGCTGGCCTCACTGGCAGTGGCCCAAAGCCATTCAGCTCTACCCTCTGGACTGGCAAACTTCTTCACAGGCACAAAAAAGTAAGGCTGCCTCTGCCTCCCACAACTGCCATGTGCTCCTCCTACCTCATCAGCTGGTCGCCACCCCAGGTAAGACTTGGAGAGTTACCCTGAGCAGGAGATAAGCCTCTTATCCCCAGTGCCAGCCCAGAAAGGGACACTGGAAGGAGAACTCTGTTTTCCCTTCTAAGAATGTTAGCACCCTCCCCTCTCGGGTGTGGGGGCACTGACACTGAACAGATCCTCCTCCCAGGCTACTTGGAAGCTGGGTCCATCTCCCCAGCTCACCCTTTACTAGCTACTGGGGACAGTGCTCCCTCACCTGACCCCCAAGAGGTCCTAAGACAGGCAGTAAGTTTGTGTGTGCATTCATATACACACTTAACCTATAGGTTAAGTGGGTGATAAAGTTCAAGTTCTCAGGGTGTATAAATAGAAGGCTGACCTGCCTGAAAGCAAGAGAGGGGAAAGAAACTGTTCCAAGGAATGGCAACATCAATACACTAAGAGGTTCATTTTCCAAGGAAGCTCCTTAGAAGACTGATAATTATTTCACTGTAAGCCCTGTTATACTTAACAAAAAAGAAGAGACATAGCTGATCCCCCATTACCCTACACTGGCTCACTGAGGCCAATATCTCTAAGATGACATCAGGGGAGATAATGGGTTTTGTATGTCTCATGCCACCACTCAGAGCCCACCCCTGCTCTTACTTTCAGCCTGTCCAGCTCCAGCTGGTCCCTGATGGCTGGGGCGGCAGAGGGAGAGCTGGGCACAGAGGCTGGAGAAGACGCGCTGCCCTCACACTCACTGAGCTGCCGCGAGAGCTTTATGATGACCTCGTCCTTGGCTTGGATCGTTTCCATCAGCATTCCCAGCTGCTCATTGAGCTCACCCACTTTGCTCTTCAGCGTTCTCACTTCCTGCTGAAGACTCTCTTTTTCCAGGTTGAATCTCTCGAGTTGGCTGTTGAGGCCCAAAATCTGATCATCCTTTTGATGCAGAAGCTCAAGTGTATCCTTTGGGACTCCTTCGCAGAGTCGGCTGCTCGTGAAGTATTTGTCATACTGGGAAGACCGGACTGTCTGCTGGAGCAGCCGGACCAGCTCCTGAGAGCCAAAAGGAGGATGGATTGAAGGGTGAGGACAGCAAGGGAAAGGAGGAAAAGCAGACATCATGGCAAGTCTCTAGAGAATAATCATTGGGACTTGAGGAAATGCAGAAACTTTACTGGAAACATTTTAATACTGAACTTCCTCTTGAAGGAACTCAAAAATAGAGAGGAAAAAACTATTTACTCCATAAAGACTGTCTGTAGAGAACAATAATAGGAAATCATGAACAAGCACACTAAAATTAGCAATGGTTCCCGGTAAATGTTCATCAGTATTAAAAATGTGAGCTCTAGAATTATTGATTTTGAGCAATTAAGTGTAATGAGGTCTGATTAGCTCAGAAGGAAATTGTGCTGCTTAACATGATACGGACATTCTTTTAATGACTGTTGAAGAACTCTGGGCTGAAGGTATGTTCAGAGAGATTCAATTTCAGGGGCAGGACTGGGCGTGGATGCAGACAATGCCCTCCTCTGACTTCCTCTAAAGGGTCTTCACTTGCTTTATAAATCCAAGCACCTTTGAACAAAAGATCAAGCAAAGCAGTAGTGCCTAGGATGGCAATCAGGGCAACATAACATTTTTAGGACAAAAGCACATGTTGGGAAACAAAGCTGCCCCCTAAAAATTCAGAGAAACATAAAAGCCAGACTTTACTCCTCTGGTCCTTGGCCTGCTAATTTAGGATAAGACAGAAGATTAAAGAAGAAAAATTACCTTCTGACTGGACAGGTCCTTCTTTAACCGTTCTAGTTCCTCTTGCTGGTTCTGAATCTGCAGCTGCATTTCGGAGGCTGGCTTGCTGATGCTGCCACTGCTCAATGTCCCCTCAGCTGAAGGGTCAACAGTACTGTGACGGTTTTTATACGACCCAATCATGTCTTTCAAGGGACGCTTTCCTTTGTACGGAATTCGTCCGAAATCAAAGGGGAATCCCACGCCAGTTCCTCCTATGTAAACACAAAACTTGTTTTTTAACTGCAGGCCAAATCTTCCTTTTGGAAACTACAATAAAACACACTAGCATCCTCACACACCAGCCTCCAAGTAGTTTTACATTCATTACCTAGAGAACACAGGGAGGCAGAGACGCCTGTCTGTGCTCCCACCTTGTTCTTGATAATAACCAACACCATTAGTCACAGAGGATGCCTCCCACCGGAGTCTTCCTTACAAGAATCTATCATGTGATCACTTTGCGAAGGAAACTTTCTCTATTTGACTGCTCAATCTATGCCCTAAGACAGAGGAAAAAAGGCAGACTGTAAACTGGCACTAGTGAGGAATTTCTGACAAAACTGTATCACTCCTCTCTCAAGATTCTTTTGTAATACTAAGCTTATTTTCCAAAATCCACTTTCAAAAAGCTTGGCGATACACCTATGTGTTCTCATTGCCATTTTCCCATTCCAAGCACCTTCAAGACCAGAGAGAATGGAGAAAAGGGCCAGGGAAACCATGGCTGCTCCAAGCTCCCACCGCATTAATGAAAAGATGGACATGTCCCTTCCCCAGGGCACCACGGTGAGGACAGGGTCCCTGTTTACAAAGTTAAACACGTTTCAAGTATAGGATATACTAGGGATCCTTGGTTTCCTATCTTTGCTAATCTATCCCTAGAAAAAAAAACAAACAAAAAACCCCACAAATGTATGTCTTTTAATGTTAAATGCATGTTTTAAAGCATGACTATATCCTTTTCCTAAAAACATGGGGATTAAAAACACTGTGGGAGTCAAACATATTTTAATGTAGATGCATTCAAACATATACTTAAAATACAAAGGGGGACACAAAAAAGTGCATACTACATAGATTTCATTCATATAAAGTTAGAATCCAGGCAAAACGAATGTATGCTGCTGGAAGTTGGGACGGGGTCACCCTGGGGTGAGGCTGTCTCCTGAGGTGCTGGTATTTCATGGTCCTGTTTCTCCAACAAAGTGCAATTTACATGCATGGGTGTGTTCACCTTGTGAAAACTCAACTGTACAGTTCTGATCTGGGCACCTTTCTATATGTTATACTTGATAAAAAGTTTACATAAAAAGGGCAGAAAACTCAGGAAGGATAGTTCACTTCCTGTAACTAATATGGGCAACAAGCTGATAGGCTGATTCTTAGAGACATTATTGGAAATACCCGGAAATCAACAAGATCTAAGTCCAGAGACATCTTTCGGCCTCTCCAGGTCTTTCACACAAGTCCCTCTCCGAGGGGATAAGGGGCTGGGCAGCAGGCTGAGGAGGCTGTTACCAGTCAACAAAATGTTTTCCAGTGGTGCTGGGAGTGTGTCCACCCCTCCCAAGTCACTAAGCCCTACTGATTCTACCTTCAAAATCTTGCTCATATTCATCTTTTCCATTTCATTCCTAGAGTCTCTACTGGAGGTCAGAGCCAACACTATCTCTCTTCATTCAACAAACCAAATCCCCCTTCCTCCAGGAAGCATTCCCAGTTTACAATGAGCTCCTCTCGTGGCTACACATCCAGGTTATGCCTACAGTGGGTAATTAAGCATATTCAGCTTGGCCACATATCGCACCATGTCAACCTCGACCAGTGAGCCCCACACCACTCTCTTGTGGAACTCAGGTACGCGCCCCCTCAAATCAACTCATGGCAGTCCTTCCCCAGGGCAGAGAAAAAATATTTCCTTTAGTAAGTACTCTCTCTCCCAATAAAGACTTCCTAAAATCCTGCCTCCTACTCCTGCCAGTCCATGCCAGAATCAAGCAAAGGTGGAATTCTCAAAATCATGTATTTTATGCTTGAAACATCAATATTCTCTTAATGAATTAATGAATCTAGTTTCATCAATGGCTGCTAAAGCCATTAGGCAACAGGCTGATGAAGAATTTTTGACTGAATCAAGCTGACAGCCCCAAACTCTGATCAATCTTAGTATCACAAAAAGAGAGGGAACCAAACATTATGTGGCTCCAGATGTGATACAGCAGGAAGCACAAAGCCTACCCCTACCCCCTGCCCCCTGCCCAAGTATTTTTTCCATAATCAAAAGTCTACCCTGAATCTGTGCAGGCCTCTGAATTTAACCACCAAAATACAGGAAATAGAGGGGAATGAGGAGCATGTTAAATGGCACCAAGGAAATACGATTAGCAAGCTCCAAAATGTGGGAAATTCATCAGCACAGAAGAGCCTGTTTATCCAACAGATATGGCAAGGGAAAGAGAAGGATAAAAAAAGACAGGAAATTAAGAATCTAAAAAAGCCTATTGATTAAACGTAACGTGTTGACCTTGTTTGGATCCTCATTTAAAGAAACCAACTATAAACAGACATTTATTGAATAACCGTAGTAGTTGTAATATTAAGGTAAGGACTACTATAACTGTTTTTAGGTGTGTTAATGAAGCTGTAGTTAAAATTTCTTTTAAAACAGAGGCTCTCTCTTAGAAATACATACTTGAGTATTCACAGATGCAATGGATGGCTGCCTAAATTTACCTTACTATGATCCAGCTGATAGTGGGGTACAGGGAGGGTAGGAGTTTAGAGGAGATATTAAAGAAATGAGAGAGGCGAATGTTCAAAATTGTGGAAGCCAAATGATGGATACTCCAGAATTCATACTATATTCTCTACTTTGGTATACATTTCAAAATTTCTATAATAAAAATTATTTATTTTTTAAAAATCAGTATTTCTGTAAAGAGCACCATGACTTCTGTGTGCACTAGTTCCTCAAAAAGCTTAAGAACCAGTGGACTAGACAGTTATTTACTCCTTGTAATACCTAATTTTTTGATATTTTATCTCCCCAATAGAGAATGCAAACCCCCATTGAGCCTTACACTTCTAGAATATCCTGCTATTCAAGAGTCTCCCTCGGCACTGATGGCTAACAGATGGAGCAGAGGGTGACAGACACGGGAGCCACAGTGTACCTTTGCTTCCTTCAGGGGGCTGCTTCTTCTTTTCTTCCTGTGCCATGGACTCCTCCAGGTCCTTGGGGGGTGGGTCTAAAAGTTCCCACTCTTCATTGGTATAAAACACACTTTTTCGACTATCATTATTCCCTCTGCCAGGTCGGAGAGAGGACATGGAATTTCTATTGGGAAAAAAAGAAACGTGCTACTTTAAAAAAAGTTACAAAACAAAACATAATTTCACAGTATAGGATTGGCAAAAATTCAAAGATCTGATAACACCAAATGTTTGCAAGGATATGACAAAATGGGGACTCTTATACACTGCTGGTGGGAGTATAACTTGCTGCCATTACCATGGTGAGAAATTCAGTAATACTCGGCTAAGTTGAAGAGGCACCTGCTCTAAGACCGAACACTTTCTAAAGAAATTCTTGCACATGTGCACAAGGAAACAAGCAAGAACATTCACTGCAATGTTCAGATTGGTGAAAAAAAGTGCGACAGCCTAAACATCCGCCCAAAGGAGAATGGATATATTACCGCATTCATGTAATCAAATACATACAGCACTTCAAAAGAATTCATGTGTTTGAAAAATATTTATTGAGTGACTATTATGTGCCAGGCACTATTCCAGGTGCTTAGGATACACTAGCGAACAAAACAGAGCAAGACTGTTATCCTTGTGAAATTCTAGCTAAACCCACATGTATAATAAGGATAAATATTTTTAAAAACCTGAAGAATGAAACGTACAGCATGATATTGTTTTAAACCTTCAAGTCAACACTACCAGTAGATATTATTTATAGATGCATACATACATAGTAAATGTATTTTTTAGAAAAAACAACTCTGCACATGTATGATAACTATCAGATACAGAATAATGGCTACTTCTGTGAAGGATAAGAGAAGAATAAGATCAAGGAGAAGAGATGATTTTTAACTATATAATGTTTTAATTCTTTATTGCAGCATAAATAAGGCAAAATTATGAAGCTGAGGAGGGGCTACTCAGGTAATCAATAAAGTATATTCTATATTTTCCTATATGCTAAAAATATTCCATTAAATGCTTTATAAGCTAGGATGGGTCTTTCCACTTCCAGCTAAGATGGAATAACAGGAACAGGATTTACCCTTTCCACTGAAAGGACTAAAAAGCTGAGCAAAATATAAGAAATAATGGTTTTCAGACACTGGTTCATCAGGTATCACCGGAATGATCCCTGAGAGAAGGGAGACAAATGAGATTGGCCTGGCTTCTGCCTGGAGCCAGTTTCCCATTCACAGTGCAGGCAGGGGGAAGCCAGGCAGAGCCCAGAATCTCCATGAGTCGAGAAGACGGAGCTGGGGTTCCCAAGGCAGTCAGAGTTCACAGGAAAGCATACTCAAGAGAAGAGAGCTGCACAGAGAAAGCAGCACAGATCCTCAGAGAGTCCCAGAGTCCAGCTGAGTACTGATTAGGGCTGAGAATTAGGAAGCCGAGAATGGGGCAAAACCACCTGAAAGGGGCTGAGGGAACAATCTCTGAAGCTCACACAGGGGCCAGGAATAGTACCTATCCTGGCAGCCAGAGTGGAAACCTCATAATTCACAGGGCATCGAATAAAATATTCAGAAAGGTTACCAAAATTATCCCTAGACACAAGACTGCTCTCATCCCACCTGACAAAGCTTAAAATCAAGTTTCAAAAGTATCAAACTGTTTCTGAGTAATTTAATTGCATCCCAGAACAAAGCTCAAGAATATTTATGCAAATACCAAAGGGAAAAAAAAAAAAAAAAAAATCTAGTACCCAAAAAGGTAAAACTCACCATATCTGGAATCCAATAAAAACTTAACAGGCATTCAAAGAAGTAAAAAAACCCAAAATGAGGAGAAAAATTAATTAACAGAAAAGAAACAGACCCATCAAGACTCATCAATGACAGATGCTAAAATCAGTAGACAAGAACTGTACTCCCCCTGTTCAGGAGGCTAAAGCAAGACTGAGCATGTTAGAGAGATAGAAAGTGCAAAAAAGGCCCTAGTCAAACCTCTAGAGATGAAACTACAATGTCTAAGATGAAAACACGCTGAACTAGATTAACAACAGATTAGACACTGCAGAAGTAAACATGAGTGAACTTGATGACATCACAATAGCAACTATCCAAAACGAAACACAGAGCAAAAGATGAAAAAAAGAATGAAAGAACATGTACTTGGACTCCCTGAAGGAAGAGGAGGTGAGAGATCAGAAAAAAATATGTGAAGAAATAATGAATAAAATTTTTCCAAATACAATGGAAATTCTAAACCTACAGATTCAAGAAGCTTATCAAACCTCAAGCACAAGAAATATGAAGAGAACTACACCAAGCACATCATAATTAAATTGTCTAAAACCAATGACTGAAATTGTTTTCATATAAACCTAATTTGCAAAAAGAAAAAAAGGGATAATCAAATAAATTTTTATTGTTAAAGTACCGAAAGGTAAGTGCTATGTATTTATTATAAAGAGCCATCACAAATTAATTTGACTTTTCAACTAAAAATTGTCGAGCAGTTAGTGACTGCAGCACCAAGGAGGGCCCTCCCACATACCTTACCTTTCTTACCCTCAAATCACTGGGACATGGGAATAGCATTCTCAGTCAACAGATGAAGAAAGAGATGCAGAGATTACCTACTTTGGTCTAAATCATACAGCTAGCCAGTGGCATGATTAGACTGAACCCACACTTTCCAACTCCAAAGCCCTCTTTATCACACCATGCTAACATCTAATAGAGCACCCATTGAGTACGAAAAACAGGACTAGATCTGCTGTAAAGACCAAGACAAGCAAACCAACACTCCTGGGAGGAATGTTCAACAAGAAGCCTCTGCTCCCAGGGAGGGGGGTGGCCTATGCCAGGCAAATTTTTCGCTACGCTGCATCCAGTTTCCTCTCTGGGATTTGGAACCTCAAAGCTGGCCATGACATAAGATATATAATTAAAATCAAGGAGGAATTCAACTTAACTAAGGGCTTCTACAAAAACCTTCAACCATGTTCATCAAGAAAGGCTCGATTCTTTCTACCAAAAAGGAACAAAGCCAGGAGGACATCCACTCTCATTACCTTTATTAACATTATGGTGGTTCTGGCCCATGAAGTAAGGCAAGAAAAAGAAAATGCATAAAGATTGGAAAGGAAGACTTAAAACGCTATCTGTAAACATCATGATTGCGTACTTAGGAAACCCTAAGGAAACTACAAAAAAGCTAATAGAACCACTACAAAGTAACTTTAGCAAGGTGATAGGATACTAGGTCAGTATTTAAAAATCAATTCTATTTTTATATACTAGCAATAAACAATTTGAAAATGAAATTTTTAAAAATTTCATTTATAACAGTATAAAAATTACTTAAGAATAAACTTAAAGACTGATGTAAAATGTAAACAATGCACAGGGAAATTAAAGAAGACCTAAATAAATGAAGAGATATACACGTTCCTAGATGAGAAAACTCAGTACTGTTAAGAAGATAATTCCCCAAAAATTGATCTATAGATTCAAAGCAAATCTAATAAAAATCTTACTGAGCTTTTTGACAAAATTTATAAGCTAACTAAAAAATTTACATGGGAAAGCAAAAAATCTAGAAT
Source organism: Choloepus didactylus (assembly GCF_015220235.1). NCBI lineage: Eukaryota > Metazoa > Chordata > Mammalia > Pilosa > Megalonychidae > Choloepus > Choloepus didactylus. The sequence goes on from NC_051310.1 coordinate 99,755,841, forward strand.
AGCAAAACAATCTTGAAAAGAACAAGGTTGGAGGACTTACACTACCTGATTTCAAGACTTACTATAAAGCTAGAATAATTAAGACCACGCAGTACTGGTATAAAAGTAGATATATAAATCAGTGGAATATAATGAGACTCCAGAAAACCCTTACATTTATGGTCAACTGATTTTTGACAAGGGTGCCAAGAAATTCAATGGAGAAAAGACAGTCAACAAGTGGTACTAGAACTGGTATGGAAAATAATGAACTTCAACCCTTTTCTCTCACAAAACATAAAAATTAACTCAAAATATATCATAGACCTAAATGTAGAGCTGAAATTATTAAACTTCTAGAAGGTAACATAGGAGAAAATATCTGTGACATTGGGTTAGGTGAAGATTTCCAAAACAAGACACAAAAAGTATAATCTACGAAAGAATAAAATGATCAAACGGACTTTATCAACATTCAAAACTTTTGCTCTTCAAAAAACATTTGTAAAACATATATTTGACAAAGGGTTTGTATTTAGAATATATAAAGAACTCTTACAACTCAATAAGAGGACAAATTAAAAATGGACTCAATTAAAAATGGATAAAAGATGTGAACAGATACTTCACAAAAGGATAAATAAGAATAGCAAATAAGCACTTGAAAAGATGCTCAACATACTAGTCATCAGGGAAATGCAACTTAAAACTACAATGAACTACACTAACTAGAATGGCTAAAGTTAAAAAGACTGGCAATACCAAGTGTTGGGGAGGAGATGGGACAACTACAACTCTCATGTACGACTAATGGGAATGCAAACTGGCACAATCATCTTGGAAAAGAGTATAGCAGTATCCTATAAAGTTAAACATACACTTGACCCATATATATATACCATATGACCCAGAAATCCCAATGCCAGGTATTTACCTAAAAGAAATGAAAACATATCTACACACAGGACTAATACATGAATATTCATAGCAATTTTTTTCATAATAGCCCCAAACTGGAAACAACCCAAATGTCAATCAATTGATGAAAGGAAAACCAAACTGGTATATCCATACTTACAGACTACTACTCAGCAATAAAAAGGAATAAAATATTAAAACGTTCAGTATGGAAGAATTTAAAAAAAACATGCTAAGCAAAAGAAGACAAATATAAAACACTACATATAGTAAGGCTGCATTCACATGAAATTCTTAAAAAGGCTAAGCTATACTAACAGAAAGCAAATCAGAGATTGCCTGGGGCCAGGGATTAAGGCAGGAGACTGAAAAAGGGCGTGAGGGAAGTTTCAGGGTGATAGATATATTCTATATATTGATTGTGCAGGTGATTATATGACCATATATAATTTCTAAAATTCATCAGCTTGTACATCTAGAATAAATAAATTTCATTATAGGTAAATCATACCCCAACAAAGTTATTAAAATGGATGAATTAAAAAGAAGAAGAAAAATTTTGCATTATTTGGCATTTCCTGAGTTGGATGCAAAGCAAGGTGGGGGGGGGAAGGCTTCACCTTCAGTTTGAACCAGATAGCTGACACATTCTCATGTAAAATAGTCATTTCTCAATGTGTTTTTTTATGCATGACCTTTTTTGCCTTTCTATTTGAATTTCATTAAATTACTTTAAAAATTTAGAATAAAGCAGAGAAATTACATAATTCACCTGTGTTCCCATCACGTGCCCACATTACACAGGTGCATGAATTTTTGCTGTTTTAACGAGGAATCACCAGGAATGAAGCAATTACATCTGTTTAAGATACACTATATGTTTTCTTACAGTTTATCTATTTGAGGGAAAGGGAGTTACCAATAAACAACATAGAGCATCTTACAAGTGCTATTTCCTAAGTCTCTCCTAGTGCCTGGAATCTTCACAGTCAGCTGCATGGAGATTCTAGTCAATTCCCTACAACAGCCCAGTGGGCAAGGCAGATGTGGTCAAGTCCGATTTCACAAAAATTATAGAATCATGGAGAAAGCTATTTCAAAACAGTTGCTGAGGAAGAATTAGGAAACTCGCACAAATGCTTGATAAACTTCTGCTCACTTCTTTGGCATGACTGGTTTGGTCACTGGCTAAGCAGGGACCACGGGGCCCAACACACTACAGAACTGCAGGAGCCTTGCCTATGGCAAGGGTTTCCTGGTAGCCTCCACTCACGTATGGGATGTTGCTACCATCGCCATCAATTTTAAGAGTTAAATTCTCCTTTCTATCTGCCCCAGCCTTCAAACTGTGCTACTCAGCTCTGGTTCTAAAAGGACAGCCGGTGGAAGGAGAAATAAGAGAACAGGGAAGACTCAAACAGGGCCTGGGAAGAAAAACCAGGTATTTAAATGACAGAACTTCCATACACCCCCTTTCCCCCACCAAACAGTTTTGGATTTCTACCGTCACCAGGCCCACCCGCACAAAAGCCAAGTTCTCACCTGCAGCTGTGGGACCGAGCCTTGGTGGGGTGCGTGGCACCTACCATCTGCCAAGCTTTGAGTAAAAGAGAAACGGGATCAGCCTCAAAGCGCAAGCCTCTTTAAGCTGAAACCCTATCTAGCCAATCTGTGTTTTAGATCTTAGGTGAAGAAACCCAAGTCTGTGACTGCAGGAAGGGGTCACTGGTGCACACATTTCTCACACACACTGGTCCTATTGGCTCAGGCTGACAGAGGTCTCAGCGGTGACCACCCACCCTGCCTGGACACTCGAATTCAGTTTCAGAGTTCACAACCAGTCTCAGTGGAGCGCTTTGGCTGATGTTAGAGGCTGCTCTTTGACAGCACTTGCTCTCTCAAGTCCCCACTCTTGTGTGCCAAGTCCTTGAGCAGGCCTTCTGTGTTCCAGGCCCTGTGCTAGGTGCCTGCTGTAGTGTTCAATAAACACTCCTGCTCTCATAGGAAAGGGAAACAGCTGGACATCACCAGGCAGCAAAACAACACCCTGACAGCTGCAAGTTCAGCCTGAACTTTTGTAAATGAACAGCAGCAATCTGCATCATCGCTAAAAAGAATATCTTTTTCCCAGTTTATATATTTTGGATTGATTTCTGCACATAGATTTTAAAAGGTCCAACTGAAACTAGTGATTTATTCAACATTCATTTGAATTCTGATAATCAGCTAGAATTTTTGTGTGTTGGTTTGTTTTTTAGTCTTTTTGTTGAGATATAATTTACATACAGAAAAGCAGATAAAATATAGTATGTAGTTGAAGGAATTGTTTATTGTTATAAAGTGAACACCCACGTACTCACCACTCCAGTCATGAACTAGAGTGGCCATCATCCCAGAAGCTTCTCACATATTGTGCCCAACCACAATCCCCTCCACATACACCCAAAGATAACCACCATCCTGATGTCTATGTTAACCACTCTCTTGCATTTTTATCAGACCTACTACCTATATCTGTCTCCTTAAAAATAATAGTGTAGTTTTGCATGAGTTTGAACTTTATATGAATGGAATCATGTATTTCATTTTGGAACTGGTTTCTTTTGCTCAGTATTATGTTGGGGTTTTTTTTTTTTCTTTCATTTTTTAAAAAACTTTATTTTGAAATACTTCAAATTTACAGAAGTTTAAAAGAAAACAATACAAACCCTATACAGAGAACTCCGACATAACCCTACCTAGCCAGGTACCCAGATTCACCAATTTTAACATTTTGCCACATTGTATCATTTTATCTACTCATATACCTGCCTGTTGACCAATCTATTGTCTGAACACCTGAGTGTAGGTTGTATACATGATGTTCTCTGAACACTGAATACTCTCATGTATGTTTCCTAACAACAAGGATATTAACTTACGTAATCACTTTAAGTGCAGGTATCAAGTTAAAAAAACTTTAACATTGATATAAAGCTTAGAGTCTATATTCCAATTTCTTCACATGGTCCCTATAATGTTCCTTGAGCCCTTTTCCTCCCTTGCTGGAGCTCATCCTGGGTCATGTATTGTGTTTAATTATCATTGTCTCTTCAGATGCTCTTTCTTCTTTTTTAAAAAAAATTGTGGGCATATATATACAACACAAACTTCCCCATCTCAACCACTCCCAAGCATACCATTCAGTGGGATCAGTCACATTCATAACACTGCGGTACCCCAACCAAAACTTTCCCACTTCCCCAAAAAGAAACCCTACATCCATCATGCATAAACTCCCTATTCCCCCTGTCCCCAGCAACTTGTACTCTAATCTCCATCTCTATGAGCTTGCACATTCTCCAACATTTTCTCTGTAGTTAACGTGGGGCTAAATTTAACATCCAAAATTTATAACAACCGCATTTGCCTTGATGCCAGCTTAACTTCAACAGTATACACAACCTGTGTTCCCATACCCCTTTCCCCCACCTTTATGTAGTTCTTGTCACAAATCACATGTTTATACAATATGGTTCAAAACCACTGATTTATCATTACCTTTTATACATTTGCCTTTTAGATCCTGGAGGAAGTAAAAAGTGGAGTTACAAACCAAAACTGAAACCCATGTTGTTACCCTCACTAGAGATCTTTATTTCTTCATGGGGCTTCGTTCTATTGTCCTTTCTAAAATTTCAACATGAAGCACTCTTTAGATCCCTTGTAGGGCTGATCTAGTGGTAACGAACTCTCCCAGCTTTTGTTTATCATGGAATGTCTTAATTTCTCTATCATTTTCGGAAGACAGTTTTGCCAGATACACAATTCTTGGTTGGCAATTTTTAGCTTTCAGCACTTTAAATATATCATCCCACTGCCTTTTTGGCTCCATGATTTCTGATGAGAAATCGACATTTAATCTTATTGAGGCGTCCCTCTCTTGTGACTTTCAGAATTCTCTTATCTTTGGCATTCGACAGTTTGATTATAACATGCCACAGCATGGTCTATTTTGGTTTATCCTATTTGGAGTTCACTGAGCAACTTGGATGTGAATATTCATGTATTAAATTTAGGACGTTTTCAGTTATTATTTCTTTGAATATTCTCTGCCCCTTTCTTTCTTCTCCTTCTGGGACTTCTACAATACATATATTGGTAGGCTTGATGGTGTCCCACAGGTTCCTCAGGCTCTGTTCATTTTTGTTCATTCCCACCAGGTTTGGTGGGAGTTACCTGAAATAACTATGTATCAAAATAGTGTGTGTTGCATGATCCCTTCTGGGTAAAACACACACAGAAAATGTCAGGATGCATACCCAAGTGACTTCAGTTCTTGTAGTTACTTCTGGGAAGTAGACCTAGAAGGACTTTCAGTTTTAACCGTATGCCCCTCAACAATGGCTGATTTTCTTTTTACAAGCATGCATAACTTTACAATTAAAAACACACAACTAAGAAGGAGGCCAAATGTTCTGAAGCGATGGCAGCAAGTCGCCAAGGCCAGAGATGGCTCCTTGCTCTTCTAGACCAGAGGGCTGGAAATCTAACTGCAGGGGGAGGAGGAGGCACTCTCAGGTGATGGAAAAAGCTGTGCCCTCCTTCTCCATGCCTGTCCAACACTCATCACAGACCAGCACTCCATTACAGAGTCAAGAAGTGACTGCCAAGGAGGCAAAAAGGACAAGGAGGGAGAAAGGACCACTGTGGTGGGCTAAACAGTTCTCCCCCAGATGTATGTGTCCTACTCACCAGAATCTGTGAATATGTTACGTAACATGGCAGAAAAGGAATCTGCAGATGCAATTAAGTTAAGTATCTTGAAATGGAAAAATTATCCTGGGTTATCCAGATGGGCCCTAAATGTAATCACAAATGTGGGAGGCAGAGGGAGATTGGTAACAGATGAGAAGGCAATGTGATGAGAGAAGCAGGCACTGGAGGGATGTGGCCACAGGCCAAGGGATGTTGGCAGCCTCTGGAAACTAGAAGAGGCAGGGAAGAGATTCTCCCTTGGAGCCCCCACAAAGAACCAGCCCTGCCGATACCTTCGCTTTAGCCCAGAGAAAGAGATTTTTGGACTTCTGGTCTAACTATAAGTGAATAAATATGCATTGTTTTAAGCCACCAAGTTCGTGGCAATTTGTATAGTAGCCTCAGGAAACTAACACAACCACTCTCCAACAAGCTACTGCCCTTACAACCAAGGATTTTGATCGACGGCTTTTTGCTGTGGTCCAAACCTTAGCAGACATCCAAGCCTGGAATATCAATATATCAAGTTAAAATATACTTAATTCCCATATGATGTCATCCTGTTCTGAAGATCACCTGGGAAAATAGTGTTATAACAAAGACTCCAAAATCCCCTATATGTTAAACATGGATGGATCAGCACACTGTCCTTCCAATTCTAGAGAAGTTAGGGGAAACATCTAATAAAATGTGCACTGCCTCAAAGAAATCAAAGCAAAAATACTAATTGTAGCACTTTCAAACAGGTGTAGTTCCACTTGCTCTCCACTGCCCAAAGGACAGACACCACCCCTCATCTCTTCACCCTGGGGCCTCCCTGGCCTCTTCAGCTCCTCTTTTATTATCAACTCCACTCAGTACCCTAAGCTCCTGCAATTGTCACTTGTCACCACGTGAACCTGTCACTGTTCTGACTTCCATGCCTTTGCACAAGCGAATCTCTGTACCTGCCTTTCCCTTTGGCAGGACCCTCCTCATTCTTCAAGTCCTAAGTCAAAACACATCTTCACTGCAAAGCCTTCCCTCACCATCTTCTTCCCTCCACCTCCAACCCTACCAAAGAGTCAGCCATTTCCTCCTCAGTGCTCCGAGGGAGGCAGGGACATGCAGAGTTTGGCTCTCAACCGTCTCCTACAGTTCCCTGTGACAGGACTTACTTGCTCATCTGCTGCCCATTTGTCCGTCTCTCCTGGGGACTGTGAGCACCTAAAGGGCAGGGAGGAACAGTACTTATCCAAGGGAACATCCTCAGCACCTGTCCCACAGCGGCGGTGAGGAGGGAGGATGCAAGGAGACTGGAAGGAGAGCCAGCTACACAGCCCAGCAGCCTTTCAGAGCACCGTTTCAAGCTACAGGCGATGACCCATAGCGGGCCATGAAATCAAATTAAGGAGTCATGAAATCAAGTTTGAGGGCCATGGTGAGCACTTTTTAATGGAATGGAAGAGAAAATAGTAATTAGCTTTACTACATATAGTAGTGAAAGTTTTTATGAAATTTGTTTCAGTATGAATGCACACCCAAACAATATATACACTTATATATGAATATGTATATTATCTCCTGAGGGTTCCCAGTCAAAAAAGTGAACAATACTGCTTTAGAAGATAGCCCCTCTTCCAGAAGGCCCAACAGAAAGGACAACAATTAGAGGAACTACACTCCTGGCAGGGAAGGGAGCAGGGCACAAGTGCCATGGGTGTGGGACAGTGCCACCCACACATGCATGCAGAGCAGAGCAGACAACCCCACGGAGCAGGAACAGGGAGCCTTCAGAGTCATTCATTCATCATTCACTTCTCAAACACGTCCTGGTCACCCACCACATGCCAGCCACCATGGGAGGTGCTAGGGATACACCAGGGACAAGACAGACAAGGTCCCTGCCCTGGGAGCTCCCAACCTTGCTACACAAAGAAATGTAATAAATACAGATGGTGGTTAGGGCTGTGAAGGAAAGGCACAGGGGTGAGGGGTAGGAGGAACAGGGAAGACTTCCCTGAAGGATGAAGAAAAATATCCAGGAGAAGAGAAGAGCCCTGTGTTCAAAGACCCATAAGAAGCCAAGTGTGCCTACAACAGAGGAGACGAGAGGGGACAGACCCCACTGGACCATGAAGTCCAGGTCAAGGAGTACAGCCTTCAGCCTAAGGTGTCAAGAAGCCTCTGAAAAGCTCGGGGTAGTGGAATGAATTGATGTGGGTCACTCAAAGTAGGGTCCCTGCAACAGGTGGGCCCAGGACTGGCAAATAAGCCCCTCATTCCCATCCCTTCCTACCTCTAAATACAATAAGGAAAAACAAATCCCAGGAGACCTTGGCAAAGCTCTGCCCTGGTAGCCACGGACAAGGCACTGACATTTTCTCAGCCTCAGTTTCCTATGCTGCATCAGGTGAGCTACACTTCCCAGCCAATGTTAAAGGTCTCTGGATATACAAGCCAAAGTCCTCGCTTCTCTCAAGACTGCAATGATTTTCATGGAACAGGGTCATTGCCTTCTGATGCTTGGGCCCCTGAAAAGTTTGTGCACAGTATGGAGAGGAATGCTGGACAGAGAACTGCTAAGCACAACCTCACACTCCCTGGGAGCCGACAGAGAAAACTTGGCAGTGATGCCAACAATGTGCAAAAGGCCCAGCCAACCTCCCTGCCAGCATCAAGCTCCACAAGGGCCAGAAGCTGGTCACCTCCCTTCCTGCTTTCCTCTCCAGGAGGCTTGGCTTTTAAAATGCCTGTTGGGGGGAGCAGCATGGTGACTAAACTCACTGTCTTTCTTGGCAAAGATACAGGTGTACCTTACAACAAGGAAAACCACAAATAAAGACCACTTACAGCTACTGGGCATGAATGACTTCCTCAAATGTGCCAAACATCTGGTACCTGCTTCGGGCTGGGCTGGCCCTCTGCTATGAACTAGGGCTGAAGAAATGACTCCTCAGGCACAGTCCTAGACAGCAAAACCGTTAAGTTTCCTGGGAACACCAGCCAGGTACACAAATACCACCAGGCCTGAGGGAAGTCAAGAGGGCAGCAAAAACGTAGGGCCCAAGTGAGGCCACCCATGGGGCTGGTGGAAGACCCATCAGAGGCAAGCCTGGAAGGATGAACACATGGTCCCAGCCTACGTAGTCTGTACATCTACCCTGGAGAAAGGCACCCTCCCAACCTGATGGATAAGGATGCAGAGACTCGCTTGACTTACTGGCTCCAAGGAGTACAAACAGCACTAGCAGCAACACTGGCTGAAGCAGACTGGATTGGCCACCATTTGTTGTGACTTACAGTGAGTCAGATACGGTGCTGGGCAGTTCTTATTTATAACCTTAACACCCCCACCCACCCAGTGGGGTAGGGTATTTTCTCATACCCACGTACACACACATGCACGCCAATTTACAAATAGAGACAATGAAGCTCAGAGAAGTTTAAAGAGCTGGGATTCCAAAGCCCAGGGCAGCCGCAAGGAACCCTCACCAGGGTATGCCCACCCCTGAACAGAGGCAGACTTGTTCAGACCCAGGGAGCTGCCGAGCAGGCATCAGGTGCAGCCCAGCACCCAGCGGTGGACCCACAGCCCACGCTCACAAGAGTCAGACAGCACTGCTCTCTGCAGTCATGTAAACCTGCCACACTGCTGCAACTGCCCAACATGCTCACAGGCACAGGCTCCAGGGCACACACTCGCAGGTGTGCTTGGACATGTGCCTTCTCACACACTCATGCTCACACTCCCGGCCCTGCTGGAGGTTAATTAAAAAGTTGGTTAAAGCAGAACATCATTTAAAAATAACTTAAAACAAATACATGTACCTATAAAGGTATACGTAAATGTGTGTGGATCTGCCACTAATGTAGGGCAGCCAAGGCCTTTTCTTTGAGGCTGGGCTACGGACCGCAGTTCTGTTATCTTCCTGTATAAACCACACCCATAAGACATCATCTCACTTTTCCAATTTTGTTTTCCTTCTTGTTAAAAAAGTGGAACAAGGACTGAGAGCTGAGAAACAATGTAAGCAGAGAAACTTCACAGGTTTTTATCATTTTTTCCTCCAATCTTTCGAAGCTGTCTCACCCACATCCCGACAGCAATTATTTTTAGTGGTTCATCTTCATCAAATTTCCCCTAAGCATTCAACTTATTTCTCATAGAAACAATTCCTTTTCATACTTTATGGCTTTACTAAGTATTTTGTTAAATTATGTAATTGCCAAAGCAAGTTCATCAGACATCAACTAGTAAGGAACCAACCCTGCTGACTCTTGGCAAGTTTGCAGCTTGGCTGAGTGAGCAGAGGACAGGGCACCCTGAAGTGGCCCATCAGCTCTGAGCAGTCAGTGGGAACCATGGCTCTACCAGAGGAAATCGAAAACATCAATTACCCAGGGGAGCTGGGGAAGTGGAAGCTGGTTAAGAGAGTTTCAGCTGAGTGAATAAATAGAATAAAAGCACAACAGACAAGTATTCAATTATCCTTTGAGCCCTATCTTTTAATTTTGGTAATGTTTTTTGAATCTATTAACAAAAGACAATTTTTGAGCCATTAATTTATAATACAGGAATAAAATAATATTTTACTATTTCTATGGTCATTAAAATCTCTCTGCACCAAAAACATTTCATTTAAACCTTCCTAAATTTTGCTATTAAAAACAAAAAAAAACAAAAACAAAAAAAAAAACCCACAGACACCTAAGATCTATATGCCAATAAGCATCGGAGTTTCTAAGGTGAGCAGCCCTGACCCACGTGGTGAATGGCTTTGTCAGTCACACATGGGCTGTGTCTCCCCCAACAAAGGCAACACTACCAACAACTAATCCTTATCAGTACTCAGTAAGTACCAGGTACCCTTCTAGGCAGTTTACACATACTAACTCATCATTCTCACACCAAACTCATGAAGTATACATGACTATTATCCCCATTTTACAAATGAGAACTGAGGCACAGAGAGTTAAGCAACTTGCCCAAGTTACCCAGCTAGTAAGTGGCATAGGTAAGAATTGAAACTCCAGTATCTGCTCTTAATCACTCGGCTACACTGCAAAGGCAAAGCTGAAAGAAGATAACCCCCAAGGACGTTTAACCCTGAATGTGACCCGCCAGCTGTCACAGGCACTCGTGACATGTGCTCACTTTCCTAGGCAGGATGCACTCAAGATCGCCCTAAGCTCAACACATGGAAAAATCCCAATGCAATAGATCTGCCTCCATCTCATTCCATTATCCAACTCTGGAAGGCAGATGACGCTGGTTAGATATGAGAATCTGGCAAATCAACAATCCCCCAAATATGTTCTTGTTATGAAAGGTGATCTGGTTTGGGAGGAGCACTGGGCTCCCAGCCAGGGACCTGGGTGTGCATTTCAGCTCTTGCTGTGTGATCTTGAGTAAGTCACTTTACCTCTCTAAGCCTCAGCTTTCTAACCTGTAATATGAAGGAAGAGCCCTTCACTGGCTTTCTAACATTTTTAGGAGCACAAATCCTTTCTTTACCAAGAAGCCTGCTAGGTTAAAACATGAAAACAGAGCAGCTCTAGTGGCAGGCACCCTGGGGAGGCAATCCTGCCCCCCTCTCCCTCTCACCTTCCCCTGGGTGTTAGATGAGTGGAACAGAATCAGAGAGAGACAGAGCACACCAGGCAGACGGACACATGGCGAGAAAAGGCCCGGGGCAGAAGAACAGGGTACAGAACAGCTAGAACATACAAGCTCAGCAAATGAGAATATAGGAAAACAGACTAAGATCAGACTAGAGAGAACCCCAAATGTCAGACAAGGAGCTGGGAGCTGACCCTGCAGGCCATGGAGTATCAGCAACACTTCTGATACAAGGTGACAACACGATCAAAGCTCCATTTGAAGATGAATCAATGCAGATGGATAGGAATGGAGCAGTCAGGGCCCGCTGCAGCCGAAGCAGGGTGTGGAAATCTCCTTCACAAGTACTGATTTATGAGGTATGGGTTCCCTGCCAGCCTTGCCACAGCCTATTTAGTTGCAGTACCAATGTGAAGTTTATAAACCTGACGACTTATCTTAAGATCTAAAAACACACAGAGAATGAATTTTTTTTTGGTCAAAGTGTATTCAACCAGAAAGATACAAAAGAGAGAGCTTTATAAAAATCATACAAAGCATGCTCTCAGACCACAGTGGAATTAAAGTAGAAATCAACAATAGAAAGACAGCTGGAAAATCCCCAAATATTCAAAGATTAAACAACACACTTCTGAATAACACAAGGGTCAAAGAAGTCCTCTCAAGAGGTCTTCTTTGACTACATGAAAATGAAAAGACAACTTGTCAAAATTTGTAGGAAACAGCAAAAACAGTTCTTAGAGGGAAATTTATAGCATTGAATGACTATATCAGAAAAGAAGAAAGATATAAAATCAACAATCTAAGCTTCCACCTTAGGAAATCAGAAAAACAAGAGAAAATTAAATCCAAAGTAGGCAGAAGAAAAGAAATAATAAAAAATAGAGAGAGGTTAAAGTAAAGAGGTCATTTTCAAAATAGTGTCCCTGGGTAAATTCTAAGGCCATCTCCTAAGGCCCAGAAAACCCAGTGGGACCACTGAAGGAGCCAGCTGCATACTGACCAGTAGGCCGGGCCTACAGGAGGGCAAGAAGCTGCTAAGTCTCTCCAAAGAAGATAAACAAATGGCTAAAACACATGAAAAGATGCTCAACATCATTAGCCATTAGGAAAATGCAAATCAATACCACAATGAGACACCACTTGACACCCAGTAGGCTGGTGAGAATCAAAATATCAGATAATAAGTATCAGGACATAGGGAAATTGGAACCCTTATACATCGCTGACGGAAATGTAAAATGGTTCAGCCACTTTGGAAAACAATCTGGCAGTTCCCCAAAAAGTTAGACACAGAAATACTATATGACCCTGCAATTCTACTCCCAGGTATAAACCCAGGAGAAATGAAAACATATGTCCACACAAAAACTTGTACACAAATGTTCATAGCAAAAAGTGGAAACAACGGATAAATAAAATGTGGCATATCCATACAATGGAATATTATTCAGCCATAAAAAGAAATGAAGTACGATACATGCTACAACGCAGATGAATTTTAAAAACACTATGCTCAGTGAAAAAAGGCAGTCAAAAAAGAATACATATTAATGATTCAATTTATATGAGATATTCAGAAAAGGCAAATCTATAGAGACAGAAAGTAGATTAGTGGTTGCTTAGCAATGGAGGGGATGGGGGATAGGAGGGTGATAGCTAATGGACATCAATTTCTTTTGGGGTGATGGCTGCACAACTCTGAATTTACTAAAAAAACACTGAATTGTACCCTTTAAATGGGTGAATTATATGTTATGCAAATTGTATCTGAATAAAGCTGTTATTTTAAAAAGACAGAGACAGAGCAAACAAAAATACTTCACAAACAAGGATGGAAATCTAGAGCACAGAACCCACGCAGGCCTGGTGTCCTAAAAGGGGGCTGGCCCTGAGGGGCAAGAAGCCCCAGTGCTGTCCCCTGTGAGCCCTGGGACCTAAGATAAGTACTCTCCCTGCAAGTTTCTGTCACTATAAAATGTCAAATATGATCTACCTCACAGAGCTGAGCAATCAAATTAAACAATAAGTGTGAAAGTGTTTGGGAACAGCATCAGGCACATAATAGGCACTCTATACAAGTTAGAAGAATAATGCTGTATGTGAAACATACTATAAATGACAAAGACCTTCACAAATAAAAGGTGATTTTATGATTTCATATATAAAATTATAACATATATTATAATCCATTCCCAGCTCCCATGTTGCTTTCCGAAGACTCACTTGAGCTCGGTGCCCCATTGTTTCAAAGAGAAATTAATGGGATTTGGATGGCCTGGGGCTGGTTGGCTTGCAGCCTGTTCTCCCACCAGCTCTCCGGGGACAGTTTCCACAGCTAAGACATTTCTGGCTTTTTCTGCAGAAGCATTTGGATGTGGGTAAATTAAATCTGAAAGAAAAACAAATGTTAGTCAGTCAAACATGGATTTGATATATTATATATGTCTAATAGACATATAACGGTATGCTTTAAATGTCTGCTATATAAAAATACAATCTGTGGATACAGCTTCAGCGTTCTGAAGCCATCTTCATCTACAGATGATCCCTGTTTATCAAAGGAAGGTTGTGACATGCTCCAAACCACCAAGTTGTATTAGCATCAACCCAGGAAGAAGAGAGACCAGGCTGTCCCTGTACTTAAACCCGGAACAGAGATCTATTCACCTGCAAGGAAAAGAAGCAATTTCCAGGATATATTGTTAGGTTAAAAAAAAAAGCGAAGTGCAGATAAGATGATACTATGCTATCTTTTCTAGAAGAAAGTGGGGACAATACAATTATACATACATCTTTGCTAATTATTTGTAAATAATGACACTGGAAAGATAAGTTTTCATGTTACAGAACAGGAGCTTAGTAAATTCTAAGGGAAATGCACTGATGCTAAAGCATAATCAAATTTTAGAATACAATGCCTTTAAAATTTAAGTTTTTGAAATATTTAAAGTGGAAATGATATGATATCCAGGATTTGCTTTAAAATAAGATGAGAGGATAAAGAGGATAGAAGTATCACTGAAACAAGATGAGTCACAAGAAAAATGTTGAAACCACCCAATAAACAGGGAAGTAATATCACGCTACTCTATCTTGCATACATACATTTAAAATTTCCCATAAAAAAGTTACCTTTTTTTTAGTTTTGAGAAAAACATTTCCAACTATAAATTCATTGTATTCTTCCAAATGATATAATCTCACTGGGAATAGGGAGTGTTGGTAAATGGAATTTAATATTACCACTCAATAATGAATTTTGTCCACACTCCCCTGTAATAGAGTCCTTACATCAGGGATATCAACTGTTACTCTTTCTGTGACAACAAAAGCAGAATGGAACTAGTGAACACTGATAAGGAAGGGAAATTTTCCAAGGAAAAATTATTTGTTAACCAGAGGAGCACGCAATCTGGGGTCATTCAGGTTAGACCTCTGCAAAGGTCCCTGAACTCAGGGAATCCTGGCCTGAGGGGCCCCTGGAAATCACTGTCCTACCTGAGGACACCTGCTAGGGGCTCGCACTCTGTAGACAGGTTACTAACTGGATCACGGTCAGCAGTGGGAGGGCCCCAAGAACACACTGCGGGAAGTATCCTGGGCATAACATGAGTAAGTCACTGCTGAGTACCTGTCAGGGAAATCTGGCTCTGGCCAGAAGCTCCAAAGCACCGCTTACAGTAGGGTTTGTCAGGAAAAACAAGAAGGTGTGTAGCGGGGACAGAAGACTTGGTAATAGATTACAGGCTTGAGTGAAGAAGGCAAGCAGTCATAAACCACCACAGATTCCCAATTCTTAGCTCAAATGATTATCCCATACCAAGCACTAGGCTTTGGGGGCACAACCACCAATGAGACACAGTTCTTGCACCAAGAGAGTGTGTCTAGAAAACAGACATAATATAATAAAACGTCAAGCCACAAGTCACCACAGAATACACCGAGTCCCTGGGATGCAGACCCTTCCTCTGAGCCCTAGGATTCCAGGAGATGGATTGGAGACTGAGGGAGAGGTGGAAGGGGGTCCCACCCTCAGCCTCAACCAGAGCGGTTCCTCTTTTCACTGTTTTATATATTGGCGCCCCCTTAAGATTTCATCTGAAAAAGGGATTCCAGTAAACAGTTCAAAACCACTAATCCAGTCCAGCCTCCTCCACACACTGTATTTGCCAGGATCCTAAAGCCCAGAGTGGGGGCCAGCACCCAGCCACCTGCCCCTGCAGCACACATGCACAAGGTAGGAGGGGTGATGTACTTACAGAGCAGGCACTCAGCATCTGCAAGAGCATGTGCCGTCCTCCGTGGGCACACGGGCACCTGGGAGGCTCCCACGCCTCTATTTCAGACAAAGGTGAAATGCCATACAGGTTTCACCAAGGCTGGTCTTTCACAGACCCCTCAAGGGCAAGGCATTACAATTTTAAGCCAAGCCAGGAGACAAATACAACAAACTGAATTCGTTTCTGTAACGAGCCGAGCCCAGTCCCTTCTTCCTGTGTGGGCTGGTGGCAAGGTGATAAACTGCTCCTCTGCAGGCACAGACTGTTAATTGCTCTTGTGTGGCAAAGCGCTTATTACCAAGAAAACCCCAGACCTTGCAGCAGCCCTCAGCCCCTACTGGAAATACTTCCTGAGGAACTTGGAGGCCCTGGGGCATGGGGTGCAGACCAGGAAGATGGTAGAGAAGCAGACAATTTCTAAAAATAATTATTTCATTTGAAAAAGGCAATTTCCTAGCATAATACATTTTTTGCTGTTACTGGTTTTTTTGTTCGGCTTTTGGTTTCAAAAGACCACGTGAAATTTACTTAATGAAAAGCAGAGCTATGGCTTCTCCTCAGTACGTATCCTAATATTAGCATTCAGGGAATTGCCTCCCGACGAACATTAAGAGAAAACACAAACAAAACCAAGGCAACATTTCCTTGAAGTCTTTCAGAGGTTGGACTTTGAGGGGATGGACCACTGGAGTTCGTGAACACAGGCTTTATCTTGCAGCTTTGGTAGTGGGAAAAAGTCTGTGCTTGAGGCTTTTGTTGTTCAGTGCTCGGATCTCCTCTGTTCCTTTAAAATATTTTCAAATGCCTAAATAACATTTCTGAGTTTTAGACTGTAATTTTTACATTTCCTAGGTTCTAAGTCCAGCTCAGCCTCTTAATTCCAGTGTGACCTGGAGGCAAATTCCTGCTCCCCTCCCTGGGTCTTAGCATCCCTGATCTCCAAGAGCCCTTCCAACCTGACAATATGCTGACATGGGGGATTTCCTGCTCACACCTGGACTGCCTCGGCGAGTCTTCCCTCTCCTGTCCCACCGCGCTTTCTTCAAACACGCACAGGTCCTCACCAGCAACTTCTACAGCCAGCGGAACTGAGGATCATGAGAGAATACCCCATAAAACCAAACCCAGAGCTGCAGGGGCCTCCCAGAAACGAGAAAAGAGCACTGGGAAAAGGCATCCCCACACGTGCCAAAGAACACTGCAAAACGGCTTGGTGGAAGAAGGACAGGGTGGGGTTAATCTGAAAAACACCTTGTTTTTTTCTGGATCAAAGTGAGTTTTCAACCAGATTGTGAAGGAGTGGTCAGGAGCAGTAAAGATTATCTTCTAAGGGCATAATGTGTACCTAAGCAAAAGAGAAAAACAGGCTGCCTGGGGGAAGCAGCAGGTTGCCAGGTTCCGAGAGGCCCCAGGGTGAGCCAGTCCACCTGTCTAGTTACTTGTCTTTTCATTCTCCTCCCACCCACCAAGGATATGAATTTTGTGAGAAATTTTGCTAACAGATGCATACCTAACACCTAGCATAGAGAGGTACTCAATAAATTCTGGTAAAATGGCCAAATGAATAAACAAAAGATGGTAACCAGCTAACATGATATGGCAGGGAAGGCCTTCTGGGGTTGAGGCAGGCAGGCAGGATGCAGCAGAAGCCACTGCAGTTCTGTAATGGGGTTAGAACTTCTGTCCCTCCTGACCTCCCTCTCTCCTCTTCGCCACCTCACCTCTGACAGTCTCCCTGAATTGGGGTGAGGGGTGAGTACCCGATTCTTTGACTTCCCTCTCTTACCCTCCCTGTTACCCTGCAATCTGGCTCAGGCCTCCCTCTCCATAGCAACATCAAGCCCCTAGGTTCCCGTGTACCCACCTAGATCTAGGCTCAGGGGTCTCTTGTGGCACCAAACCCCAACCCACTTCGGAGTTCTCCTTTCAGACCCTTCTCCAGCAGACTTGTAGGCAGCTCCTCCCAGATAGAGCTGGAATCTAACCTGGACATTGCCTCCCTCCTGTCCTTCCTCTCATATACTCACCCACCTTCACAAAACCTTCACACCAGAAAGAAACTCAGAGAAGGAAAATGAGTGATGTGTTCCAGGCCCCAGAAGCTTTCTCCACTATATCATGCTGCCTCTCAGATACTATGCCGGTAATGATATGAATTACTCTTTGAAATAATGCACAGTATTTTACAGTATTTACAAAAGGAATTACATAGAAGCACTACTTTTTTGATCATTTATGGGATCATGGCATTAAATGATTACATGTAACCCTGTGGCTCGGCCTAGGCTAGGTCTCTACTCCGCCCTGCTTTTCCTCTGGTACATCTCGTAATGCACACAGAGCACCGCATGGGCTGCAGGAGATGAAAACAGCAGCTACTTCCCCTCCCTTCCCCTTCTCCACCCCCTGTCCCACATCAGAGCTTAACAGTCACACTGCAATGCTACTGCTTCTGAGGAGGAAAGGCATGGCTGTCACTCAAACCGTCTTCACAATGCAATTTTCTGCAAAATACGCCATCCATATTCAAACCCAGTCACTTTTAAGCCTACTGGGATCATGAGCACTTTCCTGTTCCTGAACTCTCAAGAAGTCTTAAAAACAAGGTCTTATACCTGGTATATTTTCTTACTAGTTGGTGCAGGAATGAAGTAAACAGAACATGCTGGACATACATCTTGTAAGAAGGCAATTAGCTCTTTACAGATGCCTCTTTGGGGCTCTGGCACTCTCATTCCCAACAGCTATGAAGGTGCTGTTTTTAAATCTTGGCAAATTATTCCTCTGTGCTTAATCTAGGTCTTTTATCTATCCAAACACGGAAGACAATGCAGAATGATGTTTGAGGCATGGCCTACTTTCAGAAGCCAGGCTGTAGAACAGAAGGCAGAGCACAATAAACAGACTACAAACCCATCTTACTTTCTAATACTTGGTGACTAATGTAAAGATGCAAATTCCAATCACATAGGTAAGTCTCTTATTCTGAAGACATGTATCCCAGAAAAAAACTTTTTAATGTTGGCAATTATGTGACAGTGCCAGTTGCGTACCCAGTACCCATTCCAGCTGCTTCCTTACTCACAGAACCCTGATTCTGATGGTGGGTACACGCTCAGCTAAAATACTTTCCTCTCCAGGGGAAAAGACTCCCTTCTAACCATGGATAGCCATATGACACAGTTCTAGCTAATGAGGCATAAGTTCAGGGTCGTGAGAAAACTGCCCCCAGAGACAGCATGAGAATAAGTTCTCCACACACGAAGGATGGAAAACGAAAGTTAGAAACAGCCCGGTTTCTTCAATGGCACTCATGAGTTAACTACAGCAGCCATGGACTGTCTACCATGTAAGACAAATAAATCCCTATTTGCTTAAATCCCTATTAGTGAAGTTTCCTGTTAATTGCAGCTGAACATAATCCTAACCAATTCAAAATGATAATATCTGCTCTCTATACATATAGCTTTTTACACTTAACGCATTTTCCCATTGAGTTTCCCACTTGATCCTCGTAACAAAGCTATGAAGAGGGAAGTCAGAGAATCAGGTACTCACCCCTCACCCCAATTCAGGGAGATGGTCAGAGGTGAGGTGGCGAAGAGGAGAGAGGGAAGTCAGGAGGGACAGAGGTTGTAACCCCATTACAGAACTGCAGGGTCATTGTTAGCATTTTAAATCCCATCCAGCCTGGGCCTGGGTGGCACACTCTGACCTCTAGATCCTCCTATTCTCCCACCTTGGGATCTCCCAAGTCTGTCCATTTCTTTCCATCCTCTCTACCACAACCCTAGTCGAGACTGCCATGATTTCTAGCCAGGACCACCACAACAGTCTTCTAACCAGTGTCCTTGCCTCTAATCCATCCTCTACCACTCAGCCATCATTCTCAAAATGCACATCTGACCCTATCGCTGCCCCCCTCGCCATGCGCCTGCCTGTCTTATGAAGCCCTTCCAAGTCTGGTCCCTAATCATCTGTCCAGCTTTATCTCTCTGTCACCCCTGCCCACCCATCAGTCCACACTCGACCCAGGCCCTTGGCCTCTAGTACCTCTGATCCTTTCCTTTCCCTGATTCACAAGGCTGACTCCTTCTTGACCTTCAGGACTTGGCTTAGGACTCCAGTCCAGGACATTTTCCCTGATATTTCCCATGTCCTACATTCCAACACTCCAAGTATAGGCAAAGTACTTGTGCTCATCATATTGCATTTTACATATTTCTTTCCCTGTCTGGGTCACTCACTAGACCACATGCTCCTACAGAATAAGAACTATGATTTATTTGTCTTTATATCCCAAGCACCTGGCACAATACCTGAACACATGAATGCCTGGAATGAAGGACTGAATGAACAGAAGAAACTGAGGCTCAAAAAGACACAGATGTGCCTATAACACTAGGATATGCCTAAGACACTAGATTAGAGGTTAGTAAAATTTTTCTTAAAGAGCCAGATAGTAAGTATTTTAGGCTTGTGGGACATATGGCCTCTGTTGCAACTACTCAACTCTGCCCTTGTGTGAAAGCAGCCATAGATAATATGTAAATGAACGAGCTGGGCTGTGTTCCCGTAAAACTTCATTTCCGCAGCCTGTAGTTTGCCAACTCCTGTGCTAGAGGATAAATGACTTACTTGGAGTTAACAAGTAGGAAATATCAGAGCCAGGACTTAAATCCAGGGCCACAGGATTTCTTCCACCAATTGTGCAGCCTCCCAAAATATACAACTGGCTATCAGTGGAAAATGTTCATTCCTTACGTCTTTTCCCCATACTGACTTTTGGTGCTAGGAGTGACATCCATCAGACAACAAATCAAAGTGTTCCAAATAACTGGGAAACTAGGAGGGAAAAGTAGGCAAGTTTTATTTTTTAATGTAGCTCTGAGTTAAAATCCCATTCATCTTCAATTCTAGCTAGAGTTAGCATGGCTAGGCTAAGCTATGCAGATAATTACAAGCAGGGCTTAGAAACATCACACAGCACTGTCACATAACAAGCACCATCATAACACAATTCTTCTTCTAACCAGTTTTGAACTCTGATGATGAAACAAAAGGGCTTAAATAAAGCCTTTTATTCCTGACTTTCCGCTTTAGACTTTTTGACTTCCTGATTAATTATGGTGTCACAAATTGCCCAGTGGTCCAAAGTCTCAACATTTGCTCCTAGAAGCTATCTAAAAATCGGCAGAAGTCTGAAGTGACATTCATTTCTATACACAAAATCTCCAAAGGCTCTCCACTACTTTCAGGATAAAGTCCAAAAGCTAAACCCAGCCATCAAGGCTTTCCCTGCTCCGGCCCTGCATGCACCTCCAGGCTCAGCTCACACTCTGCCCTCACTGCTTTCTACCTAGAGCCACGTTGGCCCTCTTTCAGCTCCCCAAAGGCACCATGCTCCAGTTCTCTCACCTGAAACTCCCTTCCTCCCTCTCTTTACCTGGCTGCCTTCTACTAACCTTCAGGCCCCAGCTTAAATGTAACTTCCTCACAGAGGACCCCCACCACTCCGAAGCTATGGCTGGCCACTCATGGGCCCTGCACTCTCGTTCCCTTGCACTTATCTCGCTTTTTCTTCACACAACCACCCTATTTGACTAGAAGCTCCAAGAGCGGAGGGACCAAGCCCATCAAGTCTGCCTACCCTGCCGAATGAATGAGTAAATATCAGACGGCACAGGTTCTACAGTCTCAAACTTAAAGGGTCCCAAAAACAAATGAAAAGAACTAATACAGGCTTCAGATATTTCCTCTGGCTCTCTAGCCACAAAATTTTGGCTTAAATGAAGAAAGAATATGCCTTTTAAGAGACTCCAGGGTTAGGTGCTGCTTCTTTCCCTCCCTTCAGTTGAACATCTCTGAGTCTTTGGTTAGAGAGAAAAGCACTTTCTATCCTTGGGATAAAGGAACTGCTGAGGCAAGTCGAGTGGCTTCTGCACCAAAGGCATCCACCACCATCACGAATGCTGCAGCTCCCTACAGGTTTTCAAATGTTCCAAATTATTCAGAAACTAAGAGAGTTTATTTGATCAAAAGCACTGTAACAGTGGGTTTTAAACAATTCAGTCAACAGCAAGTAGAATCCTAAACTAAACACAGAAGAGAATAAACTTGAAAATGAAAGTATCACTTCAGCTCCTGGTACAGAAACCCATGAAAATGACTTAAGAACTCTCAATGGACAACATATCAACAGGTACAAAGAATATACAATAATTGCTCACTGGCCAGAGAGTTGACCTGCTGAAAAATACTGTGAATGGTAAAACCAAGGCTGGCAAGACAAGGAGTCATAAGAAATGGAGGATTTGGAGAAAAATAATAGCCCCAGAAGGCATTTTTTCCCAAAACAAATCAGTTGCATGTATGCCAACACCATCTTTGGCTTGACAAGGAACACGAATGTAGCACCGTGTTTTGCTGAGCAGAGGGTCCCACAGGTTTTATGAAATGCAGACCATACCTTATTATAAAAAGTGTTAGAACGAGTCCCTACTGGCTTAAATTTTAACAGGCATTCCTTTGCGTCCTTAAAAAAAAAAAATGCTACTACAATGGCTTGGCTTTTCCACACCTTACTCCAGGACTCAGAAGCATATTTTCTTCTCGGACCGTTCTTCTGCAGTATGAAAATAGAGGGCCACAAAAACAGGCCCACCCCCCATAGTCTTTGCGGGGGGAACAAGGAGGGGGAACAGAGCAAATAGTTGTCCTGTTCTTCTATTTAAGAGGGTTGACACAATCAGTCATGAGAAAATCATGGGTTTTAATTTCTCATATCCAAATATAAAACCACATTATCTCTAACCTACAATTGGCCAAGGATTACCATGAGCTATGGAAATTCCTGAATAAAATGGAATCAGAGTGTTTGCGAGTTAATGTCTTCTACCTAAGAAACACAACTGAATCACAAGTAGAATATTTTGAGAATCCTTTCCAGTGTATTCAAACATCTGTAAACTCTAGCAATTTTGTCCAAGCATGAATATGCAGGTGTGAGTACATCTTCAGGAATGGTGGAAAGCAGCTTGCCCCAGAGCCAGACCTGGGGTTACAACCATATTAACTCTTCAGTGCGCTTAGTGCTGGCTTTGCCTGACTCTCAAGATCATGATTAGGCTTGAATATGTCTCTGTATACGGAAATACACAGAAAGGTATGGAGTGCTGCACATTCATTATCTTCATTCTAAATTTCACTACTAAGTTGACTTGTTGTGCCAAGGGTCCCCTCCTTTCATAACTTACCTGTGTTATCTCTGGCTACAAGACCCTTAGAAAAGTCCCCAGGAGTTGGGGAGGTCTTGCTGTCCCACTTCACCATGTCGAGACCATTGCAATATTCCCATCTCTTCTGCTGAAGCTCCTGTAACCAGTAAGTCATGAGTTGACGATTAGGAGCCTAGAAAGACAAAGGAAAAAGGGTAACGGCCATCAATAAGAAGAGAAACTTAGGGAAAAATAACATTTTGTGAGGATGAGCTGACTGTACACCTAGCTACGTGAAAGGGGGAGTAAAGAAGAACATGACAAGGAAATTTCAGTTACAAGATTAACAGCTTTTGATTACAACGAGTTGGTCAAGCCAATAGCAATTCTAATATAAAGAATTTAATCCTAATAAGAAATCTTTTTTAGTTCTAAAAAGTAGAGAATGATACAATGTGACATTTCCCCAAATGAGGAAGGTTTAATAATCCTGCTCCCTTTCACGTCGAGCACCTATAAATTCCATCTCAAGAAATCAAATCTCACGTAAGTATGGATGACATCCTTGCTGTCATGATAACATCAAGTAGTTATTTCAACTCTGTCAGCATCTGGGAGAGTGTGCAGATGACTGCAGATTAAAAACTAGATGGCATACTTATTAGAATGGTTGAAATTTTTTAAAACTGACAATCTCAAGTGCAGACAAGAATACAGAGCAACAGAACTTTCATACACTGCCAGAGGGGATGAAAATGTGGCAGCCACCGTGGAAACGGTTTGGCAGTTCCTTATAAAGTGAAGCACACGCTTACCAGCTGACCCAGCAATCCCACTTCCAGGTATTTACCCAAGAGAAATAAAAACATATATTCACACAAAAGCTGCATGGGAATGTTTGTAGAGGTTTTATTCATAAGTGCCCTAAACTGTAAACAACCCAAATGTCCTTCATCTGATGAATGGATTAATAAATTGTGGCACATCCATACAATGAAATACTATTCATCAATAAAGAGGCACCAACTATTGATTACAAAACAACATAAATAAATATTAAATGCATTTTGCTAAGTGAAAAATGCCAGATCCAAAAGGCTACATACTGTGTGATTCCATTTATGTGACATTCTGCAAAGGGAACATTATTGGGACAGAAAACGAATCAGAGGTTTGCAAGGAGTCGGGGATCAGGGGAGGGGCCGCCTACCAAGGGACAGCACAAGCTAATTTTGGTGTGATGAAACTGTTCTCATGAATGTAGTGGTGGATACATGATTCTATGCATTTGTCTAAACCAACAGAACTATACTCCAAGGGTGAATTTCACTCTAAGTACATTTTTTAAAAATTAGCCAAGATATGGGGGGGGGGGGGTGTCCAAAACAATGAACCTAACTGTAAACAAACAAATTAAATGGTAGATGTGGGTCATAGGTCACCAGGATGCCCCTCAAAAGGAGTCTCAAGAAGGCTACTATATGGCACGATTATGGGGAACTCACCAACAATGGCATTTGGGCATTCACCGAGGTATGTAGACCTCAGACAGTGGTTCCCAGGATCAGAGAGTTCTGGCCATCTGGAAAACCATTCCACAGGCCTCACAGCAAGTGACAGACCTGGAGATCAAATCACCACTGTCTATAAGCAAAGGACAACCTCTGAGTGCTGCAGCTTTGACCTGGAGTCTTTTTAGTAATGCTTCACACATGGCCCCAGAACAGGAAAACCATCCACCACAGCCACCATTTCATCCATTCACTCAGCCAGCATTTACTGAGCACCTATCATGTACTTGGAATTAGGGCTTCACCCTAAAAATAATCTAGTGTGAAAGACAGGAAAAACAAACCAGTAGTCTCAATAGTACATTAAGTGCTATAACAGAGGTCAGTTGGGGTCAGGTGTGGTTGGCATTTAGGAAACCTGCCACTGTAGATTCAAAAGCTTCCAAGTACTGGCTTAATATCTATCTTCCCCAATAATCACAAAATCTAGGATGTCTCCATTTTCCTAGCATCTAGTTCAGTGCCAGAGACATAGTAGGCCAGAACGTCTTGAATAAAGAAGTGAAGGAATAAATAAATGAATAATCAGGAGGTGACACAGGAGTTTGATCTTAAAAGGGAAGCAGGCATTGGCCAGAAGGACAAGGAGGAAAGAAGGGGGTTCCAAGGCAAAGAGAAGAATGTCTGCAGAGGCCCATGGGCAAGAGAGCATGAGTGAGAGGAGGCTGAAGGGGACCAGTGGGGAGGTGAGGCTGGGATGCCGCAGGGATCAGGCCTCAAAGAAAACTCACGCATTACCCTAAAGTGATGGAAGAGGAAACTGCTGCGGGCTTCTTAGGAGGGCAGTGACATGATTAGACAAGGTCACTTATCGAAAAGAGTGAGGGTGTGGGGAGTAGCACAGCAGGTTTTGGATTGGGGAGGAGATTAGCACCTGCTGAGAAGCTATGAGCACACCTGAGAGACCCATGAGGCTCAGCTTGGAGTTTGAGGGGTAGGTGAGTTGGAGGGTGGATGGTGGGAGCTCGGCCCGGTCCAACGGCAGGACAAAGAGAACACAAGCCTTCCTACAAGAGGGGAGAGGAGAACTAATGGATAGGTGATGGACTGAGAGGCACAACCATACCCAAAGTCAGAGCCCAAAGACCCCTTGGTCCACCTTCCTCCTTTCACAGGTGCGGTGACAGAGGCCCAGGAAGGGCAGTGACCTGTTCAGGTCACACAGCGAGTCAACGATAGAATCAAGATGGAGACCTCAGTCTCCTGACCCCCAGCACGGAGGACAGGGGGGAGGTGTCTGCTCCTCCCCCTGCTCCCTGCCCGCCTGCCCCTCAGTCCAGCCACATGGAGAAGACCAGAACAGGGAGGGCCAAGCCCACAGGTGCCTCTCTGAGGAGGAATGAGGAGCCCTGGAGCACCACCTGGAGTCCTCGGCTCAAACCAGAGAGGCTGTCAGACACTTGAGCGACTTCCTCTCCTCCAGCCTGTTCACACTACTCTTTTTCTATTTGTGCTCAGTAGCAAGAGGCTGCTCAGAAATTCTGGCACATGCTCATTTGGTCAGATCTCTTCTAATCTTTCTAGCTGTCTCCTGCAATACAAGAACCATGAAAAATCTACTTTTTCACCAGACACTCTTTCCCTTTAAATCTGAGTGTTAAATCTAATTGGGAAACAATCAGTAATATGTTAATCATCTCTCACTAAATTCCTGAGCAAAAAAAAACTTTCAAATCACATGCTTCCAATGTCTAACATATTATTCATGTTATAGAAATCTGGTCAACAACAAGGCAAGCATAACTAACGACCTCAAGACACTGATTAACTGAGGTTTGGTTCCTTGATAAAAATCTACAAATTCCTAAGAGCATCTCGTCTTTAATCTCCAAGCAACCAGCAGAAGGCCGCCAGGGGTGAGGTAGAGTCTGCACATGGCTCTGGTCTTATGCTACCAAGGAGGCAGAAAACCCAGAGAAAAGTCCCTACCAAGAGAGCTGAACCCCAAAGAAACACACAGGCATCCAGAGGCAGGGCACCATTAAAAAGTAAAGCACAAACAAAATCAGCAGAAATCTGAAATGCGTCTGAGTTTTCCCCTTGGTATCTTTCAAAAAGGTACCAAACTTTCAAAAAGTTTCCTAACATGTAAAATTAGTCTAGATCTGCCCTGTCCAACACAGTAGCCACTAGCCACATGTAGCTGTTGAATACTTGAAATGTGGTTAGTACCACGTGTTGAAATAATAATATTCTGTATGTACAGAGTTAAATAAAATATATTACTATTTACTAAATTAAATTTCACCCATTTAATGTGTGGCTATTTGAAAACTTAAAATCATGTATGTGGCTCATATTATATTTGTATGGAACAATGCTGGTCTAGATCATGATGTCAAATAGATTCCACTTTGAGAGTCAAGGTTAGTGGGAGAGCTGGCTTGGTGGGAAACCCAGATGGACGGGATCACTGATGATGTTGGCCAGGAGCATGAGGACATGCGGGTAGGGGGCCAGTAACACTATTCTTCCACAGGACTTTATGAGTCAAGATAACTTATTTAAAAAGGCGTCCCCGTATCTCCAACATCCCATGCTCCATTGACGTCTACGGAGAGGCCAACATGCTTTAATGACCCAAATACATGCTGCTTCTGGCTGATAGCACAGTTTCAGTATCTTTATTGTCCTCTCCCAGAGTGGGGCAAGTAGGACCGCAGAATGATCTGAATTCACAGCGCCTCAAAAAATCTAACACTAGGTCTTCCCCTCTGTTGGGCTCTAGCTTAACTGGTGACAAATGAGCCAGTCAGCACTGAAGCAGACTGCCACACCACATAGTATTCACCAAGCACCCACTGGCCAGAAGGGGTGAGGAACATGGCTGGCATACAATCAGTATATGTGTACCACCCCATGCCCAGGACTGGCCATTAAAAATGCTTTAGTGTCAAGTTCTACAGAGTCAGGCAGACATTCCAGTCATGCTGGAAGGGGCAGAAACCAGGTAAAGCTCCACAGCTCAGCAGACAATTGAGAGTCAATGCAAGGCAAACATCCAGGAGGAGACCAGGTGACAGCAGCTGCTGCCTGCTGGCTCACCAGGCCATCCCCTTAGCCAGAGATCTACCCATGAGTCTCCCATCTCTCTGACTTCTAATCATCTTTCAAGGCCCAATGCAAATGCCACCTCCTCAGAGGAGGTTTCCCTGCACTGTGCCTGCATGGTCTCTCCACCCTTTGAATGGGGACTTCACACCACTCTGCAGCTCAGGTTACCTCCTATTTTAGTTTGCTAATGCTGCAGAATGCAAAACACCAGAAAAGGACTGGCTTTCATAAAAAGGGGGTTTATTTGGCTACACAGTTACACTCTTAAGGCCATAAAGTGTCCAAGGTAACACATCAGCAATCGGGTACCTTCACTGGAGGATGGCCAATGGTGTCCGGAAAACCTCTGTTAGCTGGGAAGGCACGTGGCTGGCATCTGCTCCAAAGTTCTGGTTTCAAAATGGCTTTCTCCCAGGACATTTCTCTCTAGCAAGCTTGCTCCTCTTCAAAACATCACTCACAGCTGCACTGAGTTCCTTCTCTTTGAGTCAGCTCATTTATATGGCTCCACTGATCAAGGCCCACCCTGAATGGGT
Source organism: Choloepus didactylus (assembly GCF_015220235.1). Classification (NCBI taxonomy): domain Eukaryota; kingdom Metazoa; phylum Chordata; class Mammalia; order Pilosa; family Megalonychidae; genus Choloepus; species Choloepus didactylus. Next base: position 99,783,738 of record NC_051310.1, read on the forward strand.
GGGGCCACGCATCCATGGAAATATCCCATCAGTTATCATCTACAGTTGGGTGGGGCGCATCTCCATGCAAACAACCTAATCCAAACGTTCCAACTTAATCCCCACTATTATGTCTGCCCCACAAGATTGCATCAAAGAATATGGCTTTTCTGGAGGACATAATACATTCAAACCGGCATACCTCCCCATGTGGGTGTGGCATTCTCTGCTTGTTCCCCACTAGTCTAAATTCCTCAAAGGCAGAGGCCAGTCCTGCCGGTTTCAATGTGGTCCAAGATACCTAGCACAGTGCCTTGCATAGAGCTGATCTCCCAAATATCTGACTCAGTCTCTCCTTAAGTTTAACTGTTGCTACTGCCTCAAGACTGCTAAAATCCCAATTCAAATACGACACCAGCCCCCAATAAGAGACCAAGCCAAACACCTAGGAAAGCCATTTTGTGGTCTCCTACAAGGCTGCATGAACACCCAGGGGGTGGGGGTGGAGGGAGGTAGACAAGGACTGGGTGGGCACTGTGCTGATCCGTCAGCCATCTGCTGCCCTGAGGTGCCAGTCCAAAGAATGAAAACCAAGCCATCCCTCATCTAGCTTGAGGTGGAATTTGGTCCTTGACAGCTGGCTGAGAAGGACCATGCGAGACCCCAGCTGCTCCCACAAGCCTTTGTTCCCGGGCCTCCTATAAACCAAAACCCAGAAGCCCACTCAGGTTAGAAAGGCCCCAGTCACCTGTCCCTTCTCTTGGGCCCTAGGGATACTCCCTCTCCCAGCTCTCTCCTTGGAGCTCAGGATAGTCCCACAGTAAAGACATTTGAGGAAGAGCTAATTTATTTCAATACATTTAAGGGCCCACTCTCAGCAGGGCATTATTGGGATAAGGGGGACTGGAGCAGAAATCCAGTAGCATATAGCGGGTGTCAGGCCTCATATCTAATTACATTCTCCAGTATACAACCAATTTTTTTTTTTTTTAATTCAGTTTTATTGAAATATATTCACAAACCATACAGTCATCCATGGTATACAATCAACTGTTCACAGTATGATCATATAGTTATGCGTTCATCACCACAATCTATTTCTGAACATTTTCCTTACATCAGAAAGAATCAGAATAAGAAAAAATAAAAGTGAAAAAAGAATACCCAAACCATCCCCCCATCCCACCCTATTTGTCATTTAGTTTTTACTCCCATTTTTCTACTGATTTTTTTTCAATTTTTTAACTTTGTTTATCAAAAAATTAAAAACAAACAGGCAAACAACAACCAAAAAAACCCCACAACATTTCAAACAAAGCAATGGATTAAGGAAAACAAATAACCTAAAATAACTACTTTGCTTCCAATATGTTCCTACCATACCCCAAGAAAATTAATAAACCATGTCCAAACAGAGGAGTAAGAAAAACAAATAATCTAAAATAACTACATTGCTTCCAACATGTTCCTTCCATACCCCAAGAAAATTAACAACCCCTAAGAAAACAAAGGAATAAGAGAAAAAAAAAACCTAAAATAACTCTATTGCTTCCAACTTGATCTTACTATATCCAAGAAAGTTTACAAACCATAATCATTCCTGAGCATTCCCATAACATTGAGATTACCCTCCATAGTTTATCTGTTCTTATTAGATTATCATTCCCCCTCCACTAATTGGTATCTCTAGGTCCCCTACATTCTACAGTATAAAACACTGTACATTTTTCACAGAATTCACATTAGTGGTAACATACAATATCTCTCTTTTTGTGCCTGGCTTATTTTGCTCAGCATTATGTCTTTTTTTTTTTTTTTTTTTTAAATCTTCATTTTATTGAGATATATTCGTATACCACGCAGTCATACAAAACAAATCGTACTTTCGATTGTTCACAGTACCATTACATAGTTGTACATTCATCACCCAAATCAATCCCTGACACCTTCATTAGCACACACACAACAATAACAAGAATAATAATTAGAGTGAAAAAGAGCAATTGAAGTAAAAAAGAACACTGGGTACCTTTGTCTGTTTGTTTCCTTCCCCTATTTTTCTACTCATCCATCCATAAACTAGACAAAGTGGAGTGTGGTCCTTATGGCTTTCCCAATCCCCCTGTCACCCCTCATAAGCTACATTTTTATACAACTGTCTTCGAGATTCATGGGTTCTGGGTTGTAGTTTGACAGTTTCAGGTATCCACTACCAGCTACCCCAATTCTTCAGAACCTAAAAAGGGTTGTCTAAAGTGTGCGTAAGAGTGCCCACCAGAGTGACCTCTTGGCTCCTTTTGGATTCTCTCTGCCACTGAAGCTTATTTCATTTCCTTTCACATCCCCCTTTTGGTCAAGAAGATGCTCTCCGTCCCACGATGCCAGGTCTACATTCCTCCCCGGGAGTCATACTCCACGTTGCCAGGGAGATTCACTCCCCTGGGTGTCTGATCCCACGTAGGGGGGAGGGCAGCGATTTCACCCTTCAAGTTGGCCCAGCCAGAGAGACAGGGCCACATCTGAGCAACAAAGAGGCATTCGGGAGGAGGCTCCCAGGCACAACCACAGGGAGGCCCAGCCTCTCCTTTGCAGCAACCGTCCTCCCAATGGTAAAACCTGTGGTAGAGGGCTGAACCCATCAAACCACCAGTCCCCCATGTCTGTGGTCATGCTAGCAACCATGGAGGTGGGGTAGGCGAATACCCCTGCACTCTCCACAGGCTCCTCAAGGGGGCACCACATCTTTTTTTTTTTTTCCTTTTTTTTTCCCCTTTTTTTTAACCCTCCCTTCTTTTCTAAATCAACTGTATGAAAAAAAAGTTAAAAAGAAAACAAACATACAATAAAAGAACATTTCAAAGAGACCATAACAAGGGAGTAAGAAAAAGACAACTAACCTAAGATAACTGCTTAACTTCCAACATGTTCCTACTTTACCCCAAGAAAGTTACCTAATATAGCAACATTTCTGTGAACTTGCTCCTACTATATCCATCAGAAATTCACAGACCACAGTCATTCCTGGGCATCCCCAGAACGTTAAATAGCCTATCTGTTCTTCTTGGATTATTGTTCCCCCTTCCCTAATTGCTCTCTATTGCTAGTTCCCCTACATTCTACATTATAAGCCATTTGTTTTACATTTTTCAAAGTTCACATTAGTGGTAGCATATAATATTTCTCTTTTTGTGCCTGGCTTATTTCGCTTAGCATTATGTCTTCAAGGTTCATCCATGTTGTCATATGTTTCACGAGATCGTACAACCAATTTTTGTAAGCTTTTTTATTTTTTTCGTCCCCAACACTTTAGTAAAGAATCCCTCTCAAAGCTTAGCTCATTTTACAAGTAGTAATGCTTACCTTCTTTAACCCACAATCCCATTCTTGGGAATCTATCTAAAGTAATCCAAAAAAAAAGGAAAAGGGAAAACACCTGCACATAAAGACATTTGCTCATTCACATGACAAATATTTATTAAGAGCCTCTCAGGCCAAGTCCAAGCAGTTAACACCATGAGAACTGGATAAGAGCTGATCAATTCTGCCACTGACACACTCCCAGTGAGCGAAAGTTTTCCTTTACATCATCAATAAACATTAAGACAACATGTTCACAAATACAATCAAAACATAAAATGTATAGGAATACATTCAATAAAACTTATACATTACATAAATTTTTAAACAGTACAAAATACTAAAAGGTTTTCTTCAAAGCATGACAAAGAGATTATAAAATTCACCTAAAGTTTCAACTCTGAGAATTTTGTAAAAATAAGTTAGAGGTGGGGGGGTTTGTCCTGAGACAGTTAAACATATTATAAAACCACAATAATTCCTTGTATTACCAAAGATTCAATATACAGAGCTAAGTACATATAAAAATATTTATGCAGCATTTCAAATCAAATCAGTAGGAAAAAATATTATTAAATTATGCCATGAAGATAATGGGCTAACTATTTGGAAAGAAATAAAACTACAAGGAATTGTGATCTAGGTAAAAAACCTAGGTCATAATATAAAATAAAAACAAAGTTGATTAAAGATTTTAATATAAAATAAAGCCCATTAAATTACTAGGGAAAAAAAACATATAAATAAAACTAAGTTACTGTCTGTTCAGCATCTTGTGACAACAGCTGGTTCTGCCCAGTTTTAAAGGTACACAAGGGATTGTCCAACTTAAAATGAGGCAATGTGGTACAGCAGCGATTCTCTCTGTAAGGTTTTAGCAGGCACTTCAGAACACAATCAGTGACCACAAGACTCAGACTCAGAGAATGAATGCCATGCGCACTACGATGCCATGGACAAGGAAGACAACCCACTATTTCAAAACTGAATCCCAAACTGAAAGTTCCAAGGACAGACCAAACACTTCAGACTGTAAGTGACAGAGCTGCTTCTCACCTGGGCAACTCTATGGGGCTAGCTCCAGGCTGAGCAGCAGGCAGTCATGGATTTTAACAGGGTTAATTATTCTCCCCAACAATGGAGAACAAGCAGCTGATGTTACCTTTCTAGACTTTTGAAACGTAGGTCTTCCTAAACCCACAAGGAAAGAAAGCAAAGAAAATTTCTACTTGTCCAAAATACTATAAATAAACTTAAAAGACAAATGACAAAGTAGAAAAAGACCAAGCAACTTCCAAGTCTCTGAGCATGGAGTTTTATGCCTCTGTAGCTTTGCAGAAGCTCTTACTCTGTTTGCTTCATGAGCTTCTATATTCATCTCTACTATAAAACAAACAAAAACAACAAAAATCCATAGCTTAGACTTTCATTTTAAAAGATTATAACAGCACATTTCCGTGGAAAATTTGGAGAACACAAAAAAACAAAATAAGACAAACTAAAAAATAAGATAAAATAAAATGAATATAACCATATCACCAGAAATAACCCCTATCAACCCTCTGGTGTGCATCTTTCCAAACTTTTTCTATTCAAAAACATATATACCAATTTTCTTTACAAAATTAGAATGACTGTCTAGACTCTTCCATGATCTTTATTTTCTTATTGGTAGTAATATTAATTACACCATTAATGGAACAACTGCCATGTGCCAGACACTGTGTGCTAAACACCTTATAACAATCTCATGGGGTTCTTGCCCAGGGACCATGAAGCCTGACAGCCTGGGTTCAAATCCCGGCTCTGCCACTTGTCAGCTGTTTTAGACAAGTTATTTAACTTGCTCAGGACTTGGATTCCTCATCAGCAAAAATGGGAATGATACTAGGAAGCTACTTCATGGTGTTGCTGGGGATTAAAAGAGTTAATACATGTTAAGCTCAGAATAGTGCTTGGTACACAGAAACTATCCATATTACCACCATTGCCCAAGATTTCACAGCCTGTTGGCACTACAAAATTCAAACCTGGGTCTGTGTTATTTGCTGTGAAGGGGAAGGATGGGAGGGCATGTCCAAGGACAAAACCCCTACTCTCAGCATTTCTGCAGGAATCAGAAGTTCCTCTATGGTTTTTCTCAAATACTGAAATGTCTATGACCTCACTGAACAGCAAAGTTCAATCTAAACCCCTGTAAATGTGTTGGCTTCAGGGACAAGGACAACTCCCACATCAGAGGCTGGCTAACCCACCAGTGAGAAAGGTCCTTTGGACATCAAATCTACAGGGGTCAGACAGAGCATTAGTCTATATAGTGCTTTTACTGTATGCTTTTAGCCATGATTCTGCTCTAAGGACATTTCTTAAAAACTGACTGCAGTGAAGGAGAGGCTAAGCCTGCTTATAATAGTGCCGAAGAATCTCCCCGAGTGCCTCTTTGTTGCTCAGATATGGCCCTCTCTCTCTAACTAAGCCACTTGGCGGGTGATCTCGCTGCCCTCCCCTCTACGTGGGACCTGACTCCCAGGGGTGTAAATCTCCCTGGCAACGCAGGATATGACTCCCGGGGATGAATCTGGACCTGGCATCATGGGATTGAGAACATCTTCTTGACCAAAAGGGGGATGTGAAATTAAACAAAATAAAGTTTCACTGGCTGAGAGATTTCAAATGGAGTCGAGAGGTCACTCTGGTGGACATTCTTACACACTATATAGATAACACTTTTTAGGTTTTAATATATTGGAATAGCTATCAAACTGCAACCCAGTAGCCTTGACTCTTGAAGACAATTGCATAACAATGTAGTTTACAAGGAGTGACAGTGTGATTGTGAAAACCCTGTGGATTGCACTCCCTTTATCCAGTGGATCACAATCGCTTTATCCAGTGTATGGATGGATGAGTAGAAAAATGGGGACAAAACCTAAATGAAAACTAGGGTGGGATCGGGGGGTGATTTGGGTATTCTTTTTTTATTTTTATTTTTATTTCTTATTCTTATTCTGACTCTTTCTGGTATAAGGAAAATGTTCAAAAACAGATTGGGGTGATGAATGCACAACTATAAGATGGTACTATGAGCAGCTGATTGTACACTGTGGATGACTGTATGGTATGTGAATATATCTCAAAATCAAAAAACAAAAAACAAAAAAAACAGATTGCAGTGAAGCAACAAGACCATACATAGACAAATACGAAGAAGACAGAAACCATTCTCCAGCGTAACAGACTTGCCAGGTCTCCAAATCTTAAAGTCCCCTTGTCAGTTTCTCAGATTCAGAACTCAGTCTTTCCCTTCACCAAACCTTCTGGCAGCTAGCTAATGAAGTCATTTGTATCCCATGCTTAAAACTCAGATACCAAGAAATTCGAGGTGGTACTCTGGCCCACACTGCCCCACACAACACAGGACTATGACCTTACTCCAAACACAACAGGCACGCTAAAGCCAGTTCTGTTTCCCACCCCTTGCCCCAACTGCACCTGACAAACTCTTACTCATTCCTCAAGACCAGGTCAAACATCATCCCATCTATGAGGCTGCCCCAACTTTCCTTGCAGAACCTTCCTCCAACCTCCCTCCAACATGTTATTTATGCTGACCATATCTCCTCAGTCACCACTAGGGGTGTGGACTCTGGGTTCCTCTCTGTTGCAGTTTGCTAATGCTGCCATTATGCAAAATATCAGAAATGGATTGGCTTTTATAAAGGATATTTATTAGGTTACAAATTTAAAGTTCTAAGGCCATAGAAGTGTCCAAACTAAGGCATCAACAAGAGGATACCTTCACTGAACAACGGCTGATGGCGCCCAGAACACCTCTGTCAGCTGGGAAGGCACGAGGCTATTGTCTGCTGTTTCTTTGCTCCCAGGTTGTGTTTCAAATTGGCTTTCTCCAAATGTCTCTGGGTCGCTCTTACCTTCTCCAGGGCAAACTCTGGGCTTCATCTCTTAGTTTAGCATCTCCAAACATCCTTCTGTCTGCATTTCCAAGCATCTCTAAGCATCAGCAAGCATCGCAGTCTGCTCCTAGCATCTCTGTCGGCTCCTAAGCATCTCTTAAAGGATTCCAGTGATCTAATTAAAACCCACCCTGAATTGGTGGTGCCACACATTCATGGAAATATCTAATCAAAATGTTTCACCTACAGTTGGGTGAGTCACATCTCCATGGAAACAACCTAATCCAAATATTCCACAGTATTGGATCAAAAGATCATGGCTTTTGAGGGGACAGAATAAATCCAAACCAGCACACTCTCCAAAGGGTCAGGTCCTACCACGTTTGTAAGCCGGAAGACCAGCATAACCAATGGTCATAAAGCGCCACAGAGAGGAGGATACTGATGGGTTAGGTTTGCATACCTCATAAAAAGCAAACTGCACGGACAGTCCTACTCACCCACATTTCCTAAAAGGATGCAACCACTGCACATAATGAAGGTTTGTTTCTTAAATCTAAGGAAGGATAGTTCAATTTCTGAGAAATATTTAAGACAATTCTTCCGCAAGCACTAAAAAGCACAAGAATATTGAAAGCAGTCTGATACTAAAAACAGAACTCGGATGGAAAACAGACTACAACCCTAAATCTGATAAATAACCTTTGCTTCCAAATTTTCTTTTGAATGTTTCAAAATCATGAGCCTGAGAACAATCTCAAGGGATCACCTGGCTTAGTCCCAACGAAAAAAAATACGATTTTTCTCTGGGAAGGTTTTGAAATCTTCTGTCTCAGCCCAGCAACTGAGACAGAGAAGGAAAATAATACTGGATCTCCCGATTTCTCAGAAAATGGAATGCAATTTCATGAACCTCAATTCCTCTAGTGAACACAATATGTTCTCTTTTTATATCTTTTAAAATTGCTATCTTAATACAAGCATTTTCACCCACCTGGATTATAATCTGAATCCTTTCCAAAGGCTGAGCAAAAACCTAGACTGCACCCACAATCAATTTCCCTGAACAGTCCAAGTCAGGGGTAGACATCCTTTAACTGGAAGGTTGCCACACTTCTCATCCATTTATGGGGGTGGTAGCCTGAAAAGTTTTGCCATCTGTAACACTCAAGCACAAACCCCTTTAAAAAGCAAACATCTTGAGAGAGAAGCCATTTCTTAAACCTATTTTCAGCTAACAACATTTTCAGCTGTTACCAATTTAAGAAATTAGCAACTAAGTACAGTGCATTAGGAGAACAGCACCTACAGAGAGAACAGAGAAAAGCAAATGCATGCTTAAAGGAAACCAGACAAGAAAGACAACCCTGCCTGTGAGTGCCTGGCTCACAAAGCTCTTGCAGCACAGGCCACCCACCTGGACTGGGTGAAAGATTTCATCAGGACAAGGGCAAGGACAAGGCCTCTCTCTGGGCCTGTTCTTCCCTACAGGAAACGTGGAAGCCTGTCAGAAATGCTTTCTGTTTCAGAGAGAAAGGGAGCACGTGGCCTCCAAGTGACCACAGGGCTACATTCCTTTGGTTCCCTATCAGCTCTGGCATTGCACAATAAGAGAGCACCATGGTTTTATGAACACAGGAGAAATAAAAACTCCTGCAGCCACAGCCAGCTTACTGGAGGGGCTCACTCCACCCTGGCCTGTGATGGTTTCCATACCATGCAGCACTGCATGATCCTGGCTTCATGCTTTTTAACTTAAAACCAGGACACAGGAATGACTGACTTAATATGAAGTCTTAGGAACTAGGGGTTGGGGAAGGACAGATTCCCAGGCTCCACCCATCAGAGATTTGGGAGGGGCAGGGGAGCCAGATACCAGGATGTGCCTGGCTTTTCTGTGAATTTACAGGCACGTTTCAGAGCCATGCTGATTTCTAACAGTCTTCTAAGGTAGCGGTGTCTCAGGAGAGAGTCAGATGGTTCTCCTCCTAAATCATTCCGTTGTTCACCCCTCTGTGGGTAAAAAATGGCAATTCCTAAAACTCACCCTCCCAGAAGGGCCCCGAAAGATGCCCAGCAAACACGACCACCCTCTAGGAGCCTCCTTCTGCATCACCCTGGAAGAATCTAGCATGTGGGTCCCATCCACCACTAAGTGGTCTGCACGGGAGACAGGCACCCAGATGGGCCCACTGGGGGGTCTGCAGGCCGTGGCAATAGAGGTGCATGGTGGGACAGAGAACCTGGCCAGAAAACCACTGCTCGGGAGCATAGAAACTCAAAATGCAAAGAAGATATGCAGATACAAACCACAGAGTGTAAAACTAAGGATAAAGGGCTCATGCTTCACTGGTCTCTACCCACGCAGTTCAGATATTTCTGCTCCACTTAGAAAACCATCATCACACAGGGCTACTCTTCTCATCATAGCCAAAGAGAAAAGTCATTCAAGACCTGGACAAAAGCAGTGTTTCTCAGAGAGGCCCACAGAGATCTACAGCAGAAGGGCCCAGGTTGCTGGGTAAAAATGCAGATTCCTGAGGCCCACCCCAGCCCACCAGAGCAGACTCTCTGGGGGTGGAACCTTTAATCTGCCTTTTAACAGCATCCCAGGAGGTTCTTCTCCACAATGATTTTGAGAACCACAGTTCTGACTGAGACGTTTCCCTTTTAAACAGAAATGAAAGAAAACCTATCAGCATGTTACCTCTGGACATATGTGAGAGAGCTGTGTAAACTGTAAAGCTTAAAAAGCTGGTGCAGCAAGAGAAAATTCAGCCAGCAGCCAAGGGTTTGTTTTCTTAAGCAAAACCATTCTCTGGCGAATCCCTCCAAAGAGAAGGCCTCCAGACAGAGCCGCCCAGGCCCAGTCTCTGCAGGGTAACATCATTAAGGTTCGTCATCACAGCAACCCCCACTGGAAACTTATAACCCACACTTATATTTAGAACTTTCATGTGACTAAATTTCTCAAATCTATGTCCTGATACAAAATAGTGAAATGTACAATTTAAGTATCTGTATGAAAGCAAAAACAGAATAAGCCTAATTTCCTACTAATGGATTAAGGAACTATGAAGCAAATATCATCATACTGCTGGGTTTAAACCAGTAAAATATTGTTCACATGTCTAGAAAACGTTCTAGAGCCAGGGCTGCCATTAACCAGCTGTGGGACTCAGATTCCTCACTGAATCATAAAGGCACAGGGCAGGCTCAGAAGAAACATACCAAGTGACTTCCTGCAGCTTCAGGGCCACTTAATGAAGTGTCCTAATCACACAGAAGGCGCAGAGGACAAGTTCCCTGAGGCAACACCTGACTCCTGCTGGATGTCGATCATGTACTTGCTCAACACAGGTCTGCTAGGTGAAGGGCTGGCTAGCTGCATCACATTGCAAAAGCCAGGCCACCTTCTCTGCAAGCACAGCCTGCCCTGGACATCTGAGGGCTGGAAAGGGAAACGAAAGCTGGGCTTGCTGCCTAGAAATAATTCCTATAATCCAAGATCAACATCTCTGATAACACCGGCCTGCCTGCTTCCAAAGTACTGCCAGGCCTGTGATCTGATACTCACAGGATGAAGTCCTGGCCTGGGCGGCAGTCTGTCCAAGAAAAGCCTGTTTTCTCAAGGAGGGCTAGCCCAGGAAATGGGCAGAAGAGGAGCCCAAAGGAATCTCAGCCCTTGAATCTCATCCTTCTCTACCAACCCCAGTTCCCCCACCCAATCTCGGCAAAAGTTAAGCAAAAGGCCAAGCATACAAACTCACCCATCTGATTGGGAACACATCTTGCTGACTCAAGAAGAACTAAGCCTTTAAGCAGCTACACAATTATAATAAAACCTACCAATTTCCTCAGTCCCATCTTCACCAGAGAGTTTTTCTTGATAATCAGTCATACAGAACTTTCCAATTCTGAAACACCCTCACAAATTATTATATAAACCAAAGATTTCTGGCTCTAGGCCATATCCAAATTAGTACTTACATACAGGATTCCCCCTCCCCTTCATTTACCATGGAAAGATTCCAGACCTCCCTCAGAATCAAAATATTTGCAGACATTTGATATTTTCTCCCAACACAGAATACTATAGCAAATATGGTATCTCAACCAAACTTTTTTCAAAACTTTTGCAATTCTTCTGATGCTACCAAGTGCCAAACAATTTTCCAAGTCTTCTTAATATTTGGTAAAAAAAAAAAAAATCAATGGAGTTTTTTACTCTTCTATCTGCATCAGGATGCATAATGCTTAGAACATGGTAGACATGCGATAATATTTGCTGAATGAATAAATAAACACTGCAAACCTCCTTTTAAGCATAAAACAAGAACACACCATACACACACACACAGACCAAGAGGGCATGAAGGCCTGAATCATTCATTCAGTTAACAGATACCTACTGAGCACCTTACATGAGCCTGACATTCTTCTAAGAATTCAGCAGCAAATAGCACAGCAAACAGCCCTGCCCTTATGAAGCGTGTCTTCTAGTCGGACACAACAACAGATGCTCAAGGACAGGAAGAAGACTAGACTTGAAATCAGGGAGCTTAACTCAAGTACACTGTAAATATGAAAAGCCATCCTGAATTTGGCGCTTCTTGTGTTGCCTGGTGTTTACTGAGCAATCATGAAAACTTCAGTTTTCCCAGAGACCATCTCAGCTTCATACCCCTCAGAGCGCCTCATACATACAAGTACCCAGTGTGTTTGCTGAACCGAGTTATCCAGGTAGAGTATTTAACAGGACACTAGTTAAAAGCAGCATAACCCCCCAAACCACCATTTCCATATGGCAATCACTCTATGAACACACACAAAAACCTGCCAAGGACTCTGCCTGGTAGGATTTGGTAAATATGGCTCAAGTGTCATTAAGATCCTACTACATTCAGTGGCAGAGAGATTCCAAAAGGAGCCGAGAGGTCACTCTGGTCGGCACTCTTATGCACAATTTAGACAACCCTTTTTAGGTTCTAAAGAATTGGGGTAGCTGGTGGTAGATACCTGAAACTATCAAACTACAACCCAGAACCCATGAATCTTGAAGACAATTGTATAAAAATGTAGCTTATGAGGGGTGACAATGGGACTGGGAGAGCCATAAGGACCACACTCCACTTTGTCTAGTTTATGGATGGATGAGTAGAAAAATAGGGGAAGGAAACAAACAAACAGACAGACAGACAAAGGTACCCAGTGTTCTTTCTTACTTCAATTGCTCTTTTTCACTTTAATTATTATTCTTGTTATTTGTGTGTGTGCTAATGAAGGTGTCAGGGATTGATTTAGGTGATGAATGTACAACTATGTAATGGTACTGTGAACAATCGAACGTATGATTTGTTTTGTATGACTGCGTGGTATGTGAATATATCTCAATAAAATGAAGATTTAAAAAAAAAGAAGAAAAGATCCTACTACATTAATTTCTACTAGAACCAGAAATTCCTTATCAAAAACTCCTTCCTCTACCCCAAACTGAGAGTCATTTCTACAATATTAGGGTTCTTGTTTTTCTTTGGCAGGAAGGAGGGAGGAGACAGAGAGGGAAGAGTTATTTTCTGTATTTTGTTCTAGCAAAAACGTGCACACAAAGACAGATGACTGGAGATGGGAAGGCTGTAACCTAGCGGCTGACAGGTAAAGGCACCTGACCAAGGACATTTGTCTCTGAAGCCCCTAGAAAGCTCAGTGAGGTGGAAGCTGGTATTCAACCTCTGCATTTGACTCCTCCCTCCATTTCTCAAGAAGCAGTTAGTTACCTCCAAGAGGGAAGGAAATTGGCAACCCGCAAATGTGCAAAGCAAGAAAGCCTGAGAGGTCAATGAAGGTGGCCATCAAGAATGCTTCAAGAAAAGAAGTCCACCAAGGCTGGGCAGGCCCTGGCCACACAAGCCCCCCAAGCCAGCTTCATAAGACCACAGTGCCCCAACACTCAGCACACCCTACTCAGAAATAATAGCACTTAAGAAGCAATAGACCAAGATATTTTCTACTTTGCATGTATCTACTTCTAAACCTGTGTGTCAGTACATAACAAACACTTCAACCCTTAATACACAGAAAAGAGAAAACTCCAACACAGGTAAAAACACTTAATGTGACCCAATCATCAGTTTAAGAGGTAAAAATGCAAAAAATGCAAAAAATGCAAAAAATTGTCAATCTCTACTTAAAACTCTTCATTGATTCCTACTCCTCTTAGGACAAAGACCAAAATCCTGCCCTGGCCCTAAGAGCCTGAGCAGAGAGGCCAGACACCCCCTCCCCAAGGCCCTGTCCCCTTCGTTCCCAGCTGATATCTGGCACTACTTGAGTTCATGCAAAAACAGCCTTCCCATCCAAAGACCTCTGCTCATGCCATCTCTTCTCCCTAGAACTCTCCACCTCTCCTCCCCACTCCCCAATTAACACCAGCTCATCTTTTGTATCTCAGCTCAAGTGTCACTTCCTCAGGGAAGTCTTTCAATCAGATCGATTTGCATCTCTTTCCTTTCCAACTTCACAGCCCTGGTCAGAGTTTGCTATATTTTTATTAATGTCAGTCTCCTCCTTATACTGAAAGCACCACAGGGACAGAAGCTGTGCTTGTCTTGTTCTCTCTATATTCCCAGGGCCTAAAGCACACAGTCAGTGAATGAATGAATGATAAAAGTCATTGAAGCTCTCCAATAACACCAGAGTCAGCAAACTACAACCTGAGGGCCACATCAAGTCCACTGCCTATTTTTGTATGACTTACAAGCTAAGAATGGTTTTTACATTTTTAAAAGGTTGGGAAAAACATGAAGGAGTATTTTATGACATGTGAAAATGATATGAAATCAAATTTTAGAGTCCATAAATAAAGTTTTGCTGAACATAGCTATGCTCATTCTATGGTTGTTTCAGTACTACAATGGCAGAGTAGAGTAGCTTTGACAGAAACCATATGGCCGGTAAAGCCTAAAATATTTACTACCTGGCCCTTTATATAACAAGTTTTCCCACCCCTGGTATAATAGTGTCCTCAGACTCCAGGCTGTGAATAAGAAATATGAGACCTGAAAATGCGGGACAGTCGTACTCTCTGGGGAAGAGTGAATCATACACTTTTATTTTTTTGTTGTTGTTTGTTTTTGATTTTTTGTCTCTTTCTTTAATAAACTTTATTTTTTTTAACTTTATCAAAAATTTTTAAAGAAAGAGACAAAAAATCAAAAACATTTCAAACAAGACCAAAACAAAGGAATAAGAAAAAATAAATAACCTAAAATAACTACATTGCTTCTAACGTGTTCCTTCCCTACCACAACTCAAGAAAGTAGACAGACTATAACCCAAAAAAGATACACTTTTAGATTTCTGATACCTATTACACTCGGTGGGCATTTGCTGAACGGCAGCCACTTCCATGACATGAGGCGAGAATGCCATTTAATACACCAGTGTACTTGAGAATTCTGGCTGATCACTTCTAAAAGGTCGGAGCTCACATGATAAACAATGCTTACTGGACGATCATGTTCTACTCATTCATTCAACAATGTCTTCCTGGATGCCTACTTAGTGCTAAGCACTGTTCTAGGAGCTGAGGAGATCCCCCAGCAGTCCTCATGGAGCTTACACTCCATGGGCATAAAATAGGGTAGAGACTACCCTATAATGAGGCCCTGTGTCACAGGCAATGGGGGATGGAAAGCCTGTGTGGTATCACAGGCATGATACCATATCTGCCTTTGGGGAACTTACTAATTGGGAAGCTATGGCAAGCCCATGAAAAGTTAAGTCTCCATGAAAGACTTAATACTTCAAGACCCCTGGGCAGATGCCCCAGAGCTGAACAGCTTAGCCAGGAAGTTGGGTCACCACATCTACTTTGTACTGAATGCACTATGATTAACGAAGTTAACAAATGTTTGTCATTAAGCTGAAAGCAGTTTCAACACCAGAGAATGTGCATCCTTCCCAGAAAAAGGGGACTAAGAATAGGAACGCATGACTGCTCAGTTACATGTATGACTCAGAAACCAACACACACATGCATTTCAACACACACATGCACTTCAGCATCAAATGCCTTCAAGAAAGGGAGAAAAACTGATTTGTCAATAGCCTGATGACACTCCTTGCTCTGGAGATGGCAGAGATCTGGCAGGGCATGGTTGTTCAAGCTTTCCCCTCAGTCAGTTATATGCTTTCCTTCCCTTAAGGGCCAGCTCACTCCAAAGCTATCTCTGGTGCTCAGATCCCAGCAAAGCTGGGTTAGCAGCCAGCATCTCCCCTACATATACACATCACAGAAAGCATCAACCTCTGCCTGATCCTTGCAGCAGTTTCCAAATGTCCAGTAACAATTACTACACATTCTGGTTAAAAAAAAAAAATTGGGCAGTAAAACGTCCCTGGTACTTTCTAACTCATAAAATGGGAAGAAATCTGTGAATTCAGTTAAGGGGAAAACCACCACTTGATCTAATCCAAAAGAACTGATTTCCAAAGTCAAAAAAAGTAGATAAGTCAGGACAGATATATAATTAGATGCTCTGCATTTCAGATACTGACTGGGGGTTTCCATCTAGTTTCATGATCTCAAACAAATCACTTCCCCTCTCTGGCCTCCTTTCTCTCATCTGTAAAACAAGGGAATGGATTAGATCCCTGAATTTAGAAATAGAGAAGTTTACCAAAAAATTCCAATATTGGTTTTCATTAAGACTCAAGCAGTAAAACATTTTGGGAAAGCCCAAAAAACCACAGCTTCTCCAAAGAAGGCTGAAAGATGCTTTAAAATAAGAAGCATATGATAATACAATAAGCAAACTGCTGAATTTCCTTTTCTGTCAAAAGAAATGGCATCTGTAATATTATATACAACTAGCTCAAGTTTGGGCAGGCTTTAATCCTCACTAGCCTACAATCCCCTTTGAAAATTAGGGTCTCCTCTTTGGCTGGGAGCCCTAAAGTGACATATTAAAGCTCATGGGAATCAGTTCTTGAATCCAGATGGTAAGAAGGAAGATAAATGGCTAATTTTCACTTTCCAACAAAATTTTTACTCCTGCAGCTCAAAAGGAATCACAGTACACTGAAACTCATCCCTGTTAAAATGTGCTCCTACTCTGAAACCTATATGTTAACTGCTTCCTTCCTTTGGAAGGCCTTGCCTACATTTTCATGTCCACTGCTTTTGTAAAGCAGACACTTGGCCTTGGTTATTCTGTCTTATTCTGTGACTACTTTAACTTTACATATCAAAATATTCCTGCATAGTTGGTAACCCATATGAAAATGGATTTTTTAAAAGAAATATTCTGAATATACAAAAAGATGGATAGAATAATATAACTAACTAGTGTACTTACCACCCAGCCTAAGAAATAAAACATTGCAAAGACAATGGATGCACTGATCATATTGCCCTCCCTTCCCACCAGATGCAACCACCATCCTGAATCCAGGGTTCACTGCCCCCATGCCGGTCTCCACACTTACCACATGGCATATATCCTTAAATGATATCTAGTGTTGTTTTGCATGATCTTCTTGATCTTCATATAAATGGTATCATTCTGTAACTTTGGTTTTCTTGGCGGATTTTGTTTATTAGATTCATTCAGGTTGACACATAAACTTCTAGTTCCTTTACGTCAACTACTGTACAACATTCCTTTATATTAATACACCACATATTTGGCCAAAGACTCTGTTTATTTTTTCATACAGCTGCCATTTGGTGCCTACTATATGTCAGCCATTTTCCATAACATTTTCTGGGATCTTCACAACCACCCAATGCTGGGGGTGGGGTGGGGGTATAAGATTCCCACTTGACCAAAGAGGAATCTGGGACAGAGAGGTGGTGTAACTTGCCCAAAACATATGAGTGGCAGACCTAGGCTGCAAGCTCAAGTCCATCCCATCCAAATCTAAAGCCACACTCCTGACATTAAGCTTTACAGCCTCACTTGTATAGATAACTCCATTATCAGATTTTTTTTTAAATGAAAATCTGAGAGAGAGCTCCAAAGTCACCTGAGAAGATCTGAATCAGAATGCTGTTTTCTTTTTTAAACAATTCCACAGGAAATTCATCTGACACAGGGAAAGTCCACATGTTCACTGAGGACAAGCCTCTGCCTTTGGCCAAAGTCCCTGTGTACTCACTCACTAGGGTCGTCCTGAAGTTTATATAAAAGGCTCTCTAAAAAAGCCTGAGACGAACTGCAACTCAGCTTGGTTTTCTTTGGAGAAAGAGGCTGTTTGCACTCACTTAGTGATGGAAAGGAGAAGAAGCCTGAAGAACATGGGAATCAGACCCTGCAAGCAAAAGCTGAGTTAGCAAAGCCCCTAGAATGAACTCAGGGAGCAGCTCCTGGTGCTGTCAACTCTGGAGGTCCCAGGGCAGTAGGCACAGCTGTTGCTGCTCTCCACTTGGCTGGCCTTGCCAAGAGTTTTTATATACCCCAGCCCAGCCGTGCTGCTCTGCAGAAGGCCCGCTTTGCTATATGGAAGATACGGGAGAAGCAGGAGTGAGGGTGGAGACTCATAGCAACCAGTCAAGGAACAAAGCAGGGAACAAGGCCTAGAGCTGGGCTGCCTTGCCAGAGTACTCTAAGTGAGAGAACCCCTAGATGATGGAGTCTAGTCCCCTAGGAACCCCAAGGACAGGGGAGGCCTCTCTACCCCAAGAGTCCCCGATTCTACTCCAGTGTTTCTACACTATACCCCCCCCACCACCAATGTGTCTCTCTGCAAAAAGATTAAGGAAGTCTGGAATGAGCAAGGCATAACTGATCAAAGCAACCCCTTCCCACCTCTCCCAGACAAAATAAGAGCAAGAGAACAGGTTCTGCCACTTACTGACTGTGTGACCTTAGCTGGAGCATCCCTGCCCACCCTAGAAGGGATTGCAGTAGATATCTCTAAAGATCCTGCAATCTCTGATTTGCTCTGCCTATAGCAAACTAATTACAATATTTACTGGGCACTTTACAGCATAATTCATTTGATCCCAACAACCCTATGTGGTAGTTCCTACTGCTATGCCCATTTTACAGAAGAGGCAGCTAAAATACAGAGAGGTTAAGTAATTTGCCCAAGGGTCACACCCAGTAGTGGTAAAGGGGCCCCTGGGCGTGAAAGCCTACAGTCGTGGATGTCTGGGAGCCTTGGAAAACATCCACGGGGCGGGTAAGTGGAGAGGAGAGGAGGGCACGGACAGAGGGGTGGGAGGGAAGGCGCCAAGGGAGATGATGGATCAAAGTGTCTGAGGAAAGGGGAGGGAACACTCTGGCATAAACCCGTATAAAAGGCATGAGATGGGGACACGGGAACGAAATCTGGGGAAAATGTGGGAGGCGGCAGACCAGAACAGGATGTGAGGAGGCTCTGAGAAAGGAAGATGGACGTAGAAAAGTCCGATGGGCAGAGCTAGCCTGAGCTGGGGGGGTGGGGCAGCCCCGGAGGTTAAGGAGGGGGAGACAGCTGAAGGGCATGTGGCGGGTTCCGCCGGCAGGGATAGGGTGAGGGGCTGCAGAGCGCGCGCTGTCCCACCTTGAGGACGGTGACGACTCCCGCGCTGTGCACCTGGAAGTGCGCGGGCGGCTCCGCGCCGGGCTCCGCCGCCTCGTCGGGGCCCTGGTAGCTGAAGCAGGCGTCGGCGATGTCCAGGTGACCGAGAGGCAGCGCGTCCTGCGGGCTCTTGAAGTAGTAGAGGTAGCAGCGTCGCGCGTCGAACACGAACCAGCGGCTTCGGTAGCCGCGCAGCGGGCCCTTGCCCGACAGCTTCTGCAGGTAGCCGCACAGCCGCGCCGGCTCCCGCCCGGGCCCCGCCCCGAGCTCCGCGGCGGCCCCCGGGGCGGCGCCCTCGCTGCTGCTGCCGCCGCTGCCACCGCCGCCGCCCTCCTCCGTCTGGGCTCCGGCACCTGGCATTGCCTGCCTGCCAGTGCGCGCCAACCGCCGGCGCCCGAGCCCCAGCGCCGCCGCCGCTGCCGCTGCTGCGCCCCTTCCCGGCAGCCCCGCCACTCCGCCGCTCCGCACGGCCCGCGGGCGCGCAAAGAAGCCTGGGACTTGTAGTTCCACCCCCGCCGCTCCCTCCCACCCACCCCCGGGAGCTCCCGCCCCAACCCCGCCGGGTCCCCGCGGCGCCCTAGATGCTAGGTTCGCAAGGGATTCCTCACCGCTGCGCCTCAGTTGCCGTCGTGGAACGCGGGGTTCAAAATCCCCGCCCTCCCGGGCTGAAGGAAATGTTCTATTCCTTTATAGGGATATGAATTACATAGGAATATGCATTTTTAAAAACTCATCAGACTGTCTACTTAAAACTGTGCATTTCACTGTATGCAAATTATACCTCAATATAAAACAATTTTTAAACCTCGGCCCTGACAGATTCACAGGCTAATATTGTAAAAATGAGGCAAGATGAGGGAGGCTATTGCCAGGCCCTGAGTGGGTGGGTGCTCAGTAAATATTTGTAGAATGCATGAATGAAAGCCAAAGTATTTCCCGCCTCTCCAGACCTCAGTTCCTTCATTGAACTCAACAAATATTTGCTGTGTGCCTTCTGTGTGCTGTTTCAGGCGCTGGAGAATACAGCAGTGAACAAGCCAATCATTTCCTTACCCTTATGGAGATCATATTCTAGTGCCGGAGAGAGACAATACACAAATAAGCAAATAAATAAAACATATTATGTTGTATAAATGCTGTAGTGAAATAGGAATGCTTTAAATAATTAATAATTATTTAACACTAATTGATTTATAATTAATAAGTGCCAGTAATAGCACTTATTACTTACCAGTGTTTTATATATTAACTCATTTGAACTCTCCCAGTAACCTCAAGAGGAGAATACTATTGTTTTTGCAGTAAAGCAAAGCAAGAGGATGGGAGTTGACAGAGGGCAGGGCTTGCCAGCCATTTCCCAAAGGGTGTGGTCAGGAAAGACCTCTCCGACATTGATCGGAGACCTGGATGATGTGAGGAAACAAGCTATGCAAAGATCTGTTGGGAAAGTCTTCCAGGCAGAGGGAACAAAAAGCAAGTACAAAAGCTCATTTATCCGAAGAAAAAAAGAAGGTTACATACATTTGTCAGAAGACCAAGAGAAAACAAACAAATATCCTACCTTCATAGTTTTGCATGTTTTTACACAGACACAACAAAAGGCACAGGTAGAAAGCCAAGCTTTCTGAGATGGACAGGGATGCCAAATTAGACTGCCTGCTTGGAGCCAGTCAGGTTGGAAGAGCAAGCTGCGAAGTCTCCACCTGCCATCCATCCACAGGCCCTACCTTAGTTGCCACATAAACACCCCTTTCCTGGGGCCTGGTCAGGATGGTGTCTCCCGTGTTAGGGCGCCTCAGCTTCTTTGAGCACAGTATAGAATAGTGCTAAGAAATGGGCTCTGGAGCCGGACAGTCAGGATTTGTCTTCTAGCTCTGCCACTTACCAGCAGTGGGAACTTGGGCAGGTTGTTAACCACTCTAAGCCAATCACTTCATCTGTAAAATGAGGATACTACAAGCAGCCACCTCATACCATCATTATCGTAAGGAATAGGTGAGAAATGCATGTGAAAGCACTTAGCCTAGTGCCTAGCACAAAGTGAGGGCCCAATGAGGGTCAGCTATTATTATTCTTATGCAGATAACATTGATGTCCTCCTCACTGGCTCGGTCAGCAGACCCCAAGAGGGGATCTTGCCACCCAACCAGCCCCTACACATAGTAGACCATAGAAAGCATGAGTAGGATGGGCCAACCTCAGGAGTGACGGGACCAGACTCAGTTCGGGCCTCACCCTGTGGGTAAGAGGGGCTGTGATTAATTGGCTTGTGGGGGAGGCAGCCAGGGTGGGGTATGACCAGGAAATCCTATGGAAAGGGGAAGAGCAAGGAGAACTCGGTACGTGTGGCCAGGGTTCTGAGAGGCTGAGGGGCAGTTCATCTGTCCTCAGCAATATCAGTGAATTGTGAGACAGTAGCCTGTGGTCCCAGAGGAGACAGCCAGGCCCCAGGTAGGATCACATGGGGGCAGATACCTCCTGCTGTGCATGAGGAAGGCGTTCCTAACCAGCAGAGCTGAGGGAGTGAGGGAGTGAGGGAGTGAGCCCCTCTCTCTGGGGGTAAAAGCCTGGGGGGCTGGCCAGCCGCTCAGCAGACGGTACTGGACACTGGAGCTCCGGAGTCCCTCCTGGAAACAGTGTCTGTACTTCGCAGTGGACAAGCTAGGCCACAGACCTGACCCTCCTGCCCTTGAGCCTCGACTCTGCTGCCCGGTTGCCACCATCCCCAGGCTCTCAGCAGAGGATCTGGGGGCCATTTTTAAATGCTTGCAGGACCCCTACATGCTTCTTTTTGGAAGCCATGCCCCACATGATGTCAAATGCACCCATATCCCATAGTAAACATATATGCAATTTTATTTTTGCACTAAAAATGTTTTAAGGTATTTCTATAATTGTGCTCTTGATATTATCTAATTATAAGTGATTCATTTTGATTTACTATTGACTACAATTTCTTGGCAATCATCATGCCTAGGTGGGAATTGCAGCCAAATGAGAAAAATCTATCCTGTGAATTGTTTTTAAAGGTAATGACATTTTTATGATTATTATGAATTGATATAATGTTATACTTTGTAGATATTTTAATGTTTATTATTTTGATTCTGCTTGGGTTTTGGTGCCAATACAATTTTTTTCAGACCTCAAACATTACACAGGCCTCTGAAAAGCTGGCAGGTCTGGGTGCTGAGCCTGTAGTACCTAAAGGATAAACTGGGCTGGCCCCTGCCCTACTCTGGCTGAGCCAAGGATATGGGCGTCAGAGAAGGCTGCTCAACCACAGACCCTGGGACCCCAATAAGAGGAGCAAAGTACGGAGGCCTCAGAGTTGGTACAACATGTCAGCAACAGCCCCTGGAGGGCTCCGAGTCTCTGTCCGCCCATCTGAGCCCAGGAGCAGCAGCCCAAGCCTTCCAAGTCTCCCCCAGCGCCTCCAGGATCAACGCCAACACCCTCCCGAGCCTCCAGGTCTCTCCCAGGCCTTCCTCTGTCCCCCAGCCCAGAACTCTCTCCAGGCCACTCTGGGATGCTGGTTATTTCATGAAGAAACCCCACACCACCCCACCGCCTCATTCCTAGAGTCATGAGTTTCCCTTCTAGGGGCTGAGCTGAAGGGGGCTAGGTGATGGGGCTTTACCTCATCTCTCCGAGCATCTCTCCCCCTTCTTTGATTCAGAGTGTTTTTATAGTTTCTGGAAAGTGCTAAGCAAAAGCAGCTTCAATTTCCCATTTCCAACCAGATCACACACCCCCACGTGGAAGTTGTGGAGCTGCCTTTGGTTGCTTCTAATGACTTAGACTATTTCTTAAATGGCTTGTTGACATTTTGCAGTGCTCGGGGTTTCTCAGATTAAATGTCAACCTCCTTGTGGTCCGGGCCCAGCTTTGCACAGCCCTGTGTGCCTCCCCTGTGTCTGGTACCATGGTGTGTGTTGCCGGAGTGTCTACCCAGCATGCCTATATGTGTCCCTGCCCCCTCGAGCCTCCCAGGAAACCAGTGACCAGAAGGAAGCGGCCAACTGAGGAGGAAGTGGCCACTGTTCACCGAAAAGGGGAAATGTGGGCAGTGAACTTGCTCCGACATGGCCAGCCTCTGGGCAAACCCTGGAGGAAGACAGAGCCAGTGACTCATCCTAGGCCAGCTTCTCCAGAGAAGGGTGGGATGAGCCCAGATTCCTCCAAAGAAGCCACCCCACTACAAACTGCCTTTGTGTTTGTGGACTTCACGGCCTGGGGTGGGGGGTGGGGGGATCGGGGGGTTGCCAAAGAGGAAAACAGGCCTTACCACCTGCCATGCTGTGTGATCCTGGGCGTGCCCATGCCTTCTCTGGGCCACAGTTCCCCACCTGTGCAATGAGGGAATGGGTCACTAGGTGATCTCCAAAGGCCCTGCCCCTACCTGCTCTGAGATGAAACAGCCCCACCAGGGAAAGCTGGGAGCACCAGCAGTCATTCCTCGTGCAGCTCCCCCAGGCCTCACAGTGCCACATCTCCTTAAGCATCCCCCACCTGCACCCCATGCTCTAAGTCCTCTTGATTCTTCCCCAGCCATCAAAACCCACCTGTCACTTCCCCTCAGGGCTCTGCTCCTTCCTGCAGGCTGGGCGGCTCACTGTGGTTAGTACAAGCATTAACCACTTTAGGGGACCACATATGTGTCTTTCCTGGGCCCTGCTGGAGAAACCACCCTACCCCCACCCCCAGCCCCCCTGCACAAATGGCACAAATGGAGGCTTTCAGTCACTGTGGCAAGGGTGCAGGCAGAAACGACTCTGTAATTTGGGGGGGGCGGGGGAGGGGATGGGGAGACAGCAGGACCCAGTCCTGGGAGGGCCTTGCTAAACCCAGAGCACATTCTGAGGAAGCTGGCCTGGATGGGGAGGGGATGGAGGTTATTGGGGGGGTGGGGGTAGGGGAGGGTGGGCAGCTGGGTAGGAATAATAGGCCTGGGGAGCAGAGCTGTGAATGGGGCCGAGTACTACCAGGCTGGGGAGATGGCAAGGAGGAGCAGGGCTACTTGGGTACAGAAGCCACTTTGACCAGAGTTGGCAGCTCCCGCAGGGCAACCCCTGACCAGGAAGAGGGCTTTCCATGTGCTTCCACACAGTGCCTTAAAGGGACACTCTGCACCACACCACCAACCCTGTGCAGGGTGGGTGGCAGAACGAGCTGGGCTGCTGGGTGGGGGTTCTAAAATAAGACTAACTATGCCAGGAGGGTGTGTGTGACCTTGGGCCACATATCCAGCCTCTCTGGGCCTTAGTTTCTTCATCTGTAGAATGGGAGATAATAACAGCATCTACCCCCTAGAGCTGTTGGGAAACTGAAATGAGAAATTTACTGGTAAATCCTCAGTATGGTAGTTAATTCACTCAACAAGCATCCATTCCCAGCCCCTGCTATTTGCCTCCACCTGGTATTGTGTGATGCTGAGCACTCAGAGAAGGACTGGACCTGGCTCTGTGGCTGCAAGGTAGGGTGAAGTGAACCTCAGAGAAAGGATCCCCACCAGGGGACCCAGGGCTCTCAGATCTTCTCAGCCTAGATTTGAGGTCTCTGGCTTCCAGTGGCATCATTTCCCTACCAAATTGGCAGGCAAATCTACACACCTTGTGGCTCTCTTCCTGAGAGAGAAGGCATCTGTAGTGCTGGCCAAGCCCTCAGCCCCAGGGCCAGGGGACCAGGGCTGGGACAGGTAGAGGCCTGGGTGACCCTGGGAGCTGACAGAGGGTAGAGGGTTGGCCCCATGCCCAGGACACACAAGCCCCACTGCCTTCACCACCCCCTTTTCTGGAAGCCCTTGTGCTCGCCCCTTCCCAGCTCCCCACCCACACACCTCAGTCAAACCTGATCTCAGATTCCTCCTACTCTCACACATGCACTAGGGCTGCAGCCCCCTTTGAGGCTCAGTCTGGGAGGCCAGGGCATTTTAACTGGAGCCTGAAGAGATGATGTTCTAATGGTGGAAGTTCAAGCACGAAGGGGTCTACAAAAGGCATAAAAATGTATTTATAAAAGCATTGAAATAAGGGGACAAGATCTTGGAGAGAAGACTCCAGAAGGCAGTCAGGGTTTGCTAATGGGCAGGGAAGAATCCTGGAGGATGGGGGAGGGGAGGATGTATTTTTAAATTTGTTTTGTATTTTGAAGTTTGAACATATGAACTAAACACTTATTAATTTTGATTCAGTGTGTTTAAGTCCCTACAGGATTTGGGTAACAGGGAAAGGCAGGAGCAAAGACATGGAAGGCAGATGCAGCTTGTGTAGGGAGAGGCAGGATGGGGCACCCATGTGTGTGTCTTGGCCCTGCCACGGTCTTATTCTTTGTCTTGGGTAGCCATTTCCAGCCCTGAGTCTCAGTCTTCCCATCTTTAGAATGGGACAAGTGGGGCGAGTATTACTTAACCTTGTAGGGCTGCTGCAAAGATGAAAGGAAATCATATATGTATGGATTTGAAGTGCTTGGCACATGGCAGGGGCTGAAAAGTCATTAGTGATCTACCCTGGGTCTCTGTTTTCCCAGCTGCAGAGTGAAGGGAGAGGTGACAGGGACAGGACTAAGTGAGGGGAGCCCCTGGGGCCCTGACTGTCCAAGCTGCCAGGTGCACCCGGCCTGGCGGAGCCCCAAGGTGGCTGCCTGGACTCCAGGAGTCTGTAGAGCAAGGGGTCCCAAGGACTGGTCCCCAGCCCCCTGATCTCCCCAGCGGGCTCTAAACTGTTCCCCAAATGCCCGTCCTTTCTTCAGCTCTCATGAGCTAATGGCGTGCAAGTCCACAGACTTGCGGTTTTACCTGGGTCTCAGGATGGCTCACTTGTCAGGCCAGATAATCTATAGAGAAATTAGTGTCTTGTTCATGCTGCCCAAACTGAAAGGTACCCCCATAGGGGAGCCTCTCTGATCTGAGGGCTGGTTTCTGTTTTCTGTGGGGAAGTCGGGAGCCCACAGACCCAGAACACCCCAGCTGGGGTGCGTCATGGACAGTTGGGGCTGGCAAGTATTTTTAAGGCCTTGGTAGGCCCAAGACACTCTTACCTTTGGGGTCCTCATCTCACTACATATCAAACTTTTTTTTTAAATGACAGTCATGTCTTATATTAAATATATATATATATAGTTTTTGCTTTAAACCCTTTTGAAAGGATTATTTTATAATTTTGCTTTTGAAATTATTCGGCTTGGAGGAATTCACTTAATTTACAATTGGGAATGACTTCTTGGCAGTCTTCCTGCCCATATGGGGATTCCTATGAAGTAAGATAATCTGGCCTCCAAACTATTTTCAGATGTGATGGATCTTCTATGAATACCAAATGAAGCTGATGCAATGTTGCATCGTACAGACATTTACTTGTACATTTATTAATTGTGATTTTTGGATCTTGGAGCCAATACTTTTTTTTTTTTTTTTTTTTTAATTTCAGGTCTCAGACATTTTTATAGGCCCTTGCAGAGTTCCTAGGCCCTGGCTATCATCCTGTGAGCAGAACAGAAGAGCCTGTGTTTGTGGGGAAGGATAGCTGTGAGGGGAATCTCTGGATACTGCTTCTTTGCGCCTGCAGCCATGCCCAACAGACGACAAGACGAGCTTGCTCAGTGGTCTCAAGGTGCCAAGTCACAATAGAATTGGTGACCTTGCTGGACCACCATCAGCCCCCTCCCTGTTTTTCTTGCATGCAAAATGACGGAGCTTGAAATTATTCATTTATTACATATTTACTGATCTTAAATTAATACAGCTCCTCCAGAAGGCAATTTGGCACTGTCAAAATTACAACTGCAAATACCCTTTGATCCAACAATCCCGCTTCTGGAAATGTGTCCCATAGATGAACACTTGTGCATAATGAAATCTGTATGAGGTTATCCATTGCAGCATTATTGGAACAGAAAACGATCATCAATAGGTGACTGATTAAAAAATTCTGGCACATCCATACAACGAAATATTATGAAGCTGTGAAAAAAATGACAGAAGCCCTCTATGTACTCTTAAGGAAGGATTGCCAAAATATGTTGTTGATTTTTTTTTACAAGGCAATGTGTAGAACACTGTATAGTATTTTCCCTGTGTAAGAAAGGAAGGAAAATAAGAATATACATATTTCCTTGAATATTCATAAGGAAACCCAAGAAGGAAATTAAAGAAACTAATCATAATTACCTGTGAGACTAGGATGGGGAAGGGAACTGGATAGGTGAGTTTTAGTGTTGGAATGAGAATACTTTTGCTGATACATTTTTAAATTTTATTTTTTAAAACATGTAGATGTATCCTCTTTTTGAATAATAATGTAAATATACCTATTGAGCCTACATCACTGTTCAAGGCATAGAGTTCAATGGAGAGTGAGGCAGAGCATGTGAGAAAAAATTCTCCACTGCCCAGTATCATGGAACAGATTCATGTCTACAGATTCATGCCTAGTAAAGGAATGACTGTGCGGTATGAAAACGTGGTGTTCTAAAACTGAAACAAGCACACGACTAGAATTTATTGAAAAGACCACTTTGGCATTCTACCCGAGCAGCTGGCTGCCAGCAGCACTTGGCCATGTTCAAGGTTCCCACTATAAATGCTCAAGAAAGGAGGGATGGGAGGCTGGGAGCTGGGGTTTGGTCACACTTCTGGGGAGTATGTTTCAGCTGGGGAGGGTTTATTTCTGAGCATCTTTCCCAAGAAATCTCAGCCCCAGCTCCCTGAGAGGGTGAATCAAGCTGAATGCTCACAGGAGAGAGTAATTTATTACATAATCCATTACCATTTATTAGTCCAGGAAGATAAAGACCTTGAGGGAGGAAAACCCAGGACAGGGAAGTTTTGAGAGGGACAGAGACTTAGAATTCTGGGGACTTCCCAGCCTGCAATGCCTCGGAGCCAGGCGTGAGTAATGATCACCTGCTGAAGTCTATTGCATGGGGACGGTGCCTCCCAGCCACTGTACTCCACGGATTAGCTCATTCAATCTCTAAGCCCTCCCCTCCATTTTTATAGATGGAACAACTGAGATGGTGTGAAACTAAGTGCCTCACTCAAAGTCATGAACCCAGCAAAAGGAGGGACTAGGATTCTAAGGCTGACTCCAGAGCCTGGAGCCTCCTAATCCCCTGTTAGGGGTTGAATCATGTCCCCCATAAAGACATGTTCAAGTCCTAACCCCCAGTCTGTGCGTGTGAACTGATTTGTAAATACAATTGTCCAAGATCCTATTAAGATGAGGCTGAATTGAATCAGGGTGGGCCTTAATCCTATATAACTAGAGTCCTATAAGCAAAGGAAATTTGTACATGGAAATAGAAGCCGCATGTGACAGAGGCAGAGATTGACAGCCGGCAAGCCAGCATAGACGCTTCAGAATTTGGAGAAGCCATGACCTGCCAATACCTTGATTTTGGACTTCAAGCCTCCAAACTGTGAGCCAATAAATTCCTACTGTTTAAGCCAAGAAGTCTATGGAAAACTAAGACACGTCTCTCCCTACCCCTCTGGACACTCAGGGTGGAGAAGTTGGGCAGGGATGCTCTGATGTCCTCTCCATATGCCAGAGCCCAGCACCCAATAGGTGATGGCAAGTAATGGACTGAGCAGTGGAATGTGGAACAGTATCAGAGACAACTCTGCCTACCCCCCAGTCCTTCACAGAGCCCACCTAGTCCCCCAAACTGCGCCTCGCCTCTCTTCAGCCCCACATTTCCTCTGAGTTTAAATATAGACTCCCTGATTTGCCTGCCTTTGTCATCTTCACCGCTGACCTCACAGCTGTCCTGGACTCTTTCCCCTCTTTTACACAAAGCCTTTGTCTTCTTATGCAAATGACCAGGTTCAGCCCATAAAAGTTTCTAGTCTGAAAGGGAGGTGGAGAGAGAATGCCTCATGGAAAATTATAGAAATGCATTTCTTTGTATTTGAATACTTCCAGGACCTCACTTTGCAGAAAGCCAACTGTGGCTCAAACCCAGCATCATTAGAAATTTTTGTGTCATGGGCCTCTTTGGCATCTGGTGAAGCCTAAGGACTCCTTCTCAGAATAGTGTTTTTAAGTGCATGAAACTAAATACATAGGATCACAGCAGAAATCAATCATACTTAAATAGGGGATGATCAAATATTTGCAATGTAATAATATGATGTACTTCTTTCTTGGGATGTTATATATCAAGATCTCACAGTAGGTCCCTTTACTGGAATTCTGAAGTAGCAATGAGCAAAAATTGTATCTCGAGACGTCTTCAACAACTATAATGTGATATGAAAACATCTGTGATTTCTGTTATTGACAAAGTCACAGGTATTGCTAACACTGAGGGGGTTTGTTGCCTGTATCCACAATGGACGGAAACACTGAATTTCAATTAGAAGTTAGGGAAAATAAAACTGTACTTCCCCACTCCATCCAACCCCTGATTTAGAGAATTCCAGTTCTTGTCCTTGTCTTTCCTCTAAACTAGTTGTGTCACATACCCTGCCTCAAATGATTTGAGATGACTCATGATGAAGTTATAATAATAGTAATAATGATAACAACTACCAATGGGGGAGGACCCACTGTACTTCAGTCTTTAAATCTTCATCACCTTCACATCAAAGTAATGGCTAATATTGATTGCTGAAGTAATTCAAACACTGTTCTAAGGGCCTAAGTCATTGAACCTTCCTAACAGCAGGTCTTATTATTGTCCCCATTTCAAAGATGAAAAGACTGAAGCCCAGAAAAGTTAAGTCATTCACTTAAGGTCACACAGCTGGTAAGATGGAATTTGAACCAAGTAAATCTGGTGGTATCACTCTCATTTTTTTAAAAAAGTAAATTGTTTTATTGAAGTAGAACTTATATAAAGAAAACCGTGTAAGTGATGAACTTAGAACTCAATTAATTTTCACGAAGCAAACACACCCATGTAGCCCAATGCCCAGATCAAGAAATAGAATGTCTTCAGCACCCCAGAAGCTCCTCAAGCTCCCTTCCCATTCATCACCTCCCCCAAGGTAACCACTATCCTAACTTCTATCCATCGATTACTTGTACCTGTTTTTGAAGTTTGTATTCACACTCCCCCAATTCTTAACCATTATACTATTTCATTTAATCCTCAACCCTAGAGTCTAGAAGTAACTTCTTATGACTCCCATTTTGCATATGAGAAAATCAAGGTATCAGCATCAATTTGGTAACTTTCCTGAGGCCCCAAACCTGTGTGGAATGGAAGCAGGATTCTATCGCAGATTGTTGGGGCTGACTCTTTTTGCAACATCTGCTACCGCATTGTGAACTAAGCCTGGATTTCTGCTGGGCAACTCAGAAGCACATTAGAGATTCAGGGACATCTGCATGAACAAATGGTCCCCTCTGCCCTAACCAGTCCAAAGCTTCTCTCAAAGGCCTTATCCCAGCCCTTCTGGGGGACTTGCTACTCCAAAGACCTCCCTCTGTTCCAGCCATGAGGGCTTCCGTTTTTTCTTGGGAATCTCCAGCAAAGTTCCACGTCACAGTCCTTGCACATGCTGTTCCCTGCCTGGCAAGCAGCATGTTTTCCCCTATATCCCTGCTTGGCTCCCTCATTCGCTGCTCCAGGGTTGCCTCCTGGGTAAGGCTCTCCTGAGCCCCAATGCTTGACCCCTATCTAAATAATTCACCTCCCACACTCTCAATCTTCTTCCTCTGCTTTTTTCTTGAGTACTTATTCTACTTGATGCTATATTCTCTATATATTTGTTCATTGTCTATCTCCTTCCTATAGAATGGCTGTGCCCTGTCGTTGGCACAAACTTCTGACCTCCACCAACATACAAGGAGCCTCCCTGCAGAAGTATAAATAGAATTTAGATTCACTCTTTGCTAACGGTGGCAGTGCTATGGACTTTAGACATAGCTAATGTTTAATAGGAAAGCTGCTCATGTGACCCTCCCCGCAGTTTTTCCAAGGTCCCCACCCCGAAGCTACAGAGAGTTGACAATAGGGCCCCTGTGTACCACGGGCAGTTGGGGAAAGCATGGGCTCAGGCAAATGAGCTGGAGCACACACAGATATAGAGACGTGGTCTGTCCGGGCTCTGCTTCCACTTCAGTGCTTGCCAGAATGGAAGGCAGCATTGAGCAGCTCAGCCTTGGGAGGGAACCCGAGGGGGTGAAGGACAGCCAGGCCCTGGCCCAGCTCCAGGAGTTGGCCCTGGAGTGGTTCATGGAGACGCAGGCCCCCCTCATTCTGCAGAACGGCGCCCTGCCCCCCTGGTTTCATGGATTCATCACCCGCAAGTAAGGCTGCCCCTATCCACATGCCCAGTGCTGCCCATAGCCCCATGAGGCCAAGGAAAGGGTCTGGGGACTCTGGAACAAGACTGGTTCCTGCCTTCTCCCTGGACTAGGCAGGGACCCCCAGAAGTGGTGGGTAGGGAACAGATTTAGGTGTTCCATGTCCTCTAGTGGCCACTTCTGTGGGTAGGGTGGGTGAGGACATGGGCCTAGGATGGGCTGGGGCTGCCAGGCTGCCAAAAGGACAGAAAGAGGGGCAAATGAGGGCAGGATATGTTGAGACCAGCTCTTTGGTGAATAACTAGAGGGGCCATTTCACTTACCATCCCAACTGGGTCACTATTCTTGATTAAGCTAGGACACCTGTCACAAACAGGGACTGTCCCAGACAAACCTGGATGCACAGTTAGCCTAGGAATAAAGGCTAACGTGTGGGGTTTGGCTTTCTGAATGGGAAGGATCTCCAAGCTGTCAAAGCATTAGATGAATGAATGACAAATGTAGCCAGTCATTAGGGCCTGGCACAGCATGGGGCATAGAGCCAGGACCAGCTTCATGGGCATCAGGCCTTTGTAATCACACAGGGCCCCAGGTTCAGAAGGCTCAACTGTCTCTGTCTTGAAGTTCTTAATGCTTTTTGAACAAGGATCCCTGCATTTTCATTTTGCACTGGGCCTTGTGAATTATGTGTCTGATCTTGCACAAAGCAGGCACTCAGTAAGTGGTGAGTAAGTGGGTGAGGGACTATCTGGTCTATATACTGCCAAGCCAGAAGACAGGTGGATTTCCACCATGCTCCTCAAATACTTGGCACCATGTAGAAATATCCACAGCTGACTGAGGCTGAAGGAGACACAAAGGGGAGTGGGTCCTGTGAGCTGCTATTGTAGCCAAGCTCCAGATATAGCAGTACCTACTCCTCCAAGACGCTATTGTGGAGTGTACAGCCTGCACAACTGCACACCATGGCCCTGAGGCAGAGACCCCCAAAACTTAAAAATCTCCAGCCATATGGATTCATCCAGGTGGAGAGTGGTGAACAGAGTTAGTGGCTAGTGTGTCTGCTGATGAGGATGCAGTGGGGGGGTTGCATATGGCCTCAGACTCCAACCCAGCCCCAACGTGAGTCTTGATCTTCCTCAACTGAGCCCAGACAGGACACAGACTGAGCCCTAACAGCCTAGAGACCCAGCTGAAGGTCTGAGGGAGTTCCCTACATAGGTAGGGTTAGCGATCTATATATTGGGTCTGGGACTTAAGGATGTGGCCAGCAGGGACTCTGAGGTAGGTCTAAGTCATACAAGTCCTGCTGATATAAGGGCAAAGACTCCAGCTAATGGTATGTCCTCTGCCCAGGCAGACGGAGCAGCTGCTCATGGACAAAGGTCTTGGCTCTTTCCTCATCCGCCTCAGTGACCGGGCCACCAGCTACATCTTGTCCTACAGGTAAGAGGGGAAGCCCTCTGCAAGGCAGCAGGTGGGCTCAAGCACCCATAACTCAGCCTTGCAGATAAGCACAGAGGCCCACCAGCCCACACTGCCTGGCTTTCCCTGGGCCCTGATTCCCTCACTCCCTCATTCATCTAACACGTGCTCAACAGAGACTTCCTAAGCACTGGCCCTATGCTGGAGCTGAAGCCCCAGCCTTCAAAGGGGATAGGTGGGGAGCAGGGGAGAACATCCTTCTGGTGGCCTGGGAAAGGCTTCACAGAAGTAAACTTTAGGCTCAGGATAGAATTTGAGAAGGGGTTGTGTTTGGGGTTTAGGAGGGCATTTCTGGTTGATGGAACTGCATGTGCAAAAGCAGGAAGACATAGAAGACAGAAGAGATAAAATGGGGCTGCACAAAAGATATGCACACAAAACAATGGGACAGAATAGAGTTCAGAAACAGTCCTACATGTTTGTTCACCTGATTTACAACAGAGGCACCACTTCAATTCAGTAGAGGAAAGAACAGTCTTTTCAGCCTAATGCTGGAGCAACAGGCTCTCTAAGTGGGGAAAAAAATGACACCTACCTCACACCGTACACAAAAACTAATTCCAGATGGAGTACAGGCCCAAGAGTGAGAAGCAAAACAATAATATTTCTAGAGCAAAAACATAGGAAAACATTTTCATGAGTAAATGAAAATGCCTGTGAAAATAGGATAGGCAAAGATTTCTCAAACAGGACACAAAAAGCACTAACCATGAAAGACAAGATTGATAAATTGGATTTCATTAATATTAAGAACTTTTGTTAATCAAGATACCGTTAAAGTAACAATGTAGATTAGAAGGGGTGACAGTGTGATTGTGAAAACCTTGTGGATCACACTCCCTTTATCTAGTGTATGGATGAATGAGTAGAAAAATGGGGACAAAAACTAAATGAAAAATAGGGTGGGATGGGGAGGATGATTTGGGTGTTCTTTTTTATATAAGGAAAGTGTTCAGAAATAGATTGTGGTGATGAATGCATAACTATATGATGGTACTGTGAACAGTTGATTGTACACCATGGATTAGTGTATGGTATGTGAATATATTTCAATAAAACTGAATTAAAAAAAAAAAAAGATACCATTAAGGGAAAGAAAAGGCAAGCCACAGTTGTGGAGAAGTTATATACTGTAATACCTGTGACTGACAAACGACTCATATCTAGAATATATGAAGAACTCCTACAAATCAATAAGATAAAGACACTTCGATAAATAAATGCAAAAGACTTGAACAGGCAGTTCACCAAAAAGAATATCCAAA
Source organism: Choloepus didactylus (assembly GCF_015220235.1). Lineage (NCBI taxonomy): Eukaryota > Metazoa > Chordata > Mammalia > Pilosa > Megalonychidae > Choloepus > Choloepus didactylus. Next base: position 99,817,560 of record NC_051310.1, read on the forward strand.
AGGCCAATAAGTATATGAAAAGGTGTTCAGCATCATTAACATATCAGGGAAATGCAAATTAAAACTAAATAGCTAAAATGGAAAGACAGATTGTACCAAATAATTGGTAAGGATGTGGACCAACTGGAACTCTCATAACACTTCAACAATTTTGGAAAATGATTTGCCAGTATCTACTAAAGTGTAACAAAAATATACCTTGGCCCATCAATTCTACTCCTAAGTATATTCTCAACAAAAATGAGTATATATATTTACCAAAAGACATGTACAAGAATGTTCAGAGTGGCTTTATTTATGGTAACCCAAATCTGGAAATAACCTAAATATCCATCAACAGAATAGGTAAATTGTGGTTTTTTCATTAAAGGGAATTCTACACATCAATGGAAAGATATAATGTTGAGTGAAAGAACCCAGAGACAAAAATAGAAATATGGTATAATTTCATCTGTAGGAAGCTCTGCAATGGGCAAATCTAATCCATGTGATAGGGATCAGAATGGTGGTTACATTTGGGGGGTATTGACGAAGGGTGCATAATGGAGTCCTCTTGGGAGCTGGGAATGTTTTATAACTTGACTTGGATAGTAGTTTATGGAGGCATTCATATGTGCAAATTCTTCAAGCTGCACAATTATGACTTGTGTGCTTTTCTGTGCATAAGTCATTCCTCCATAAAAAAAGAAAAGGATGGGACTTTACAGCTGGAATGAATGAGGGTGGGAGCTAGAACTCCATCTTCTTAGCAGGGCTGGGTTTAGGGTGGGGAAAGTGAGGTTGGGTCAGGCAAGAACAGGGTCAGATCTTGTCTTTATTTAAAACTTTTATATTTTGTTCATCATGAATTTTTTGCATCTTGATTTTAAAAAATATTAGTACTTTATTACTGAGCTTTTTGGCACCCCCCTAAATTTTGTGCCTGAGGTGAGTGACCCACCTGCCTCACCCTAGTCCCAGTCCTGCGCTCCCTGATCCACCAGAGCAGCCTTAGGTAATTCCCAGTAATCCAGGGCCCCATGGTTTGTAAATTACTCCCTAATTCCCCATCCATTCCCAACCACCCTGCAAGGCTGGGCTTGCCAGCTAACAGTTTCCACTTAGAGAGGAGTCTCCCAAGGCTCCACGTGAGGCAGAGCCCCAGGTCAGCCTGAATCTGTACTGGAGGGAGAGCAGAGGCCCCTCTCCTATACCCAAGCCCACAGCTTAGACACCCAGGGCTGAGGCTAGGCTGCCTGTGGCCAGCAAACCCCCAGCCACAAGTGCTTGTGTTGCAGGGGCAGCAACCGCTGTCGGCATTTTGTCATCAGCCAGCATCAAAACCGGCGCTACTTCATCTCAGGAGACACCCACAGCCATGGCACCCTGGCTGAGCTCGTCCGCTATTACCAGGAAGTGCAGTTTGAGCCCTTCGGGGAGACCTTGGCTGCTGCCTGCCCCCGGGCAGGCACCCCTCTTCCCCAGGTGAGGGTGATGGGGCAGGCGGCCCAAGCCTCGGGCGTCCATCACTCAGGCACACATTTTCCCTCCTTCCCTATTTACTACCATTCAGGGGCATTCAGTACAGGGTAATGGTCCCCGTTTGAAAAGGGGAGACCAAGGCAGCATCTTACCCGAGGTCAGGGATCTGGTGGGAGTGTTTCTGTCCCTTGCTGGTGGCCTCTGGCAGATGGCTGGATGTGGCCAGAGGTATATGACCACACACCTGCTGTGCCCCTGTTGCCCCAGCTCGAGGACAGTGATCTGTATGATGCTATCACTCTGAGTCTCCACCAGACCAACCCAGGCTTGGAAAATCATCCTGGCACTGCAGCCCCCATGGGGATCCCAGACAAGGCGGCCAGTCCCCACCCCTCTCCAAAGCCTCAGGTTTCCTTCCTCCATGCAAAGAAGAGCCTGGATGCGAGCCCCTGGAACCTCTCCGAGGAGGAAAGCACGGAGGTGAGGAGGATTCTGCGCCACGCAGGGTCAAGGTCACCAGCCCAGGGATTTGGGGGCCATGTCTACAGTCAGGCCCTGAGAGGCTATGCTGACCAGTCCCTTCAGGCTGTGGATGGTGAGCACCAGGCCCAGAGGGGAACCCACTTGGAATCACCCCGTGGTTCGCCCACACCCATGGCCTGCCTCTGGCAGGCTGGAGTTGGTTCAAGCCTTGGCTCAGCTGGTTTCTAGCTCCGAGCCTCAGTTTACCATTCCTGAGGTTGCTATGAGGCTTGAATGAGAGAATGGATATGAAATGTCTTAAAATCCCTTTCTAAACTTTAGAGAGGGGTGCCTATGAGTCAATACTTTATTCTCCTCCGCAGCACCTCAGAGAGATTTTTCTTAATATATTCCTGATCACAGCAAGCCAATGGCTTCTCTTCACTTTTAGAATACAACCTAACATCTCCACAAGACACTCATCAGGTGCCATACTGCCTCTCCCTGATCCTCACTCTTCTCCAGCTTCATTGGCCATCTGCATCATCCTTGAATTCACCAAGCTTGTTGCCACTGCAGGGTCTTTGCACTTGCGGAAGCTTCTGCCTGGAATGCTCTTCCCACCAGCTATCTGCATGGCTCACACTCTCACTTCCATTCTCTGCTTAAATGTCACTTCCTCGGAAAGGCCCACCTTAACTAGAGACATCATCCCCTTTCCCTGCTTTGTTTTTTGTAGCATTGATCCTGGCCTGAGACTATTCTATCTTGTGATATATTAGTATATCACATATTACATAAAACCACATTATATTATATAACAGAACTGTGAATGCCCATCCCCCAGCTTAGAATGTAAATCCCCTGAATTGGTCTTGCACCTGAGTCCTTGGCTCCCAGAACAGTGACTGGCACACAGTCAGCACTCACTAAACATTTGTTGAATGAATACACTTGACTGATGGAATTTGGGATGGGCCATTCTGGTGGGGGAGGGAGCAGTGAGCAGGTGGGTTCAGAGGGCTCTGAGGGACCAGTGGACCACAATGGAGCAAAGAGGAGCAGGGCAGGATGAGCTTGATGGAAGGTACAGCTGGTGACCCAAGGCCTTGAATGCCAAAATAAATAAAGATAGTATCCAGAGTCCTAGAACATGAGAGCTGGCAGGGGTCCTGCATGTGACAGTCAGGTAAACTGAGGCTGAGCCCAGCTTACCTGACAGTGCTTCAGTTTACCTGAGATCATCTTAGAGGGTACCCTTTAAGAGGCTCTCTGACCTTTCCCGCCAGGTACCCATCAGTGTGCCCCCGCTCCCTGAGAGGCATGCCTCCCTCATGGACGAGTCTCTTGGAGGCCCCAGTGACATCATGTATGCAGACCTGAGGAAGATGAACAAGGCATGGCTGGGCCCGGACACAGCAGTGTCCAGTAGGCATAGTCCAGTTCCTGCTGGCAGTCAGGCCTGCTCCCCAGCCAGGGAGGTCCCACAGGGACTCTTGGATGGAGACCAGAACAGGCCCGAAGACCTAGGGCTGGCCTTCTCTGGGGTGAGTTCAGACCAGGGCCCAACAGGGTCTTCCACTCTCACTCTCCGGGGACTCCTCCCGCCCCCCAGTTCTGAGGCCCTGGGATCTCCAGCTGCTAACTGGAGCCATAGGTCTCCGAAGCTGAGCTACAGGGCTCAGCTCTACTCCCAGGGCAGTTCTGCAGACACCTACGAGCTCATCAGTAGAGTAGGCCTCCTACAGGAGCCCAGCGATGCCCCAGACCAAGGAGAAGGCAGTACCTACGAGCAGATCCCAGCCTGCTGGGGCAGCCTGGCCAGGTCCCCACATCCTGGGGCCAGCTCCACATACAGCAAGCCGTCGGGGCCCACGGACTGTGGCTACGAGAAGATTCCGGAGGCCCGGGAGCTCCCAGAGCCCAGGAACACCTATGAGCAAATCCCAGCAGCCAGGATCAAGGAAACTGAACGGACACATAAGGTGGGCTCCATAGGGGGAGGGAGGAGGGTGGTGCCAGCCCTTAGGGAGTACCTGGTGGCAGGAGGGGACCTCTGGCCCTCAGGCATGGGCAGGCAAGGTCACTGTCCCTGCCTAGAAATGCTCAGAATTGTCCAGCTATACCCAATGCCTGGTTTGAGTTACGGTGGGGGCTTCCAGGCCCTTCTGAGGGCTTTCTGTGCAGCAGACCAGGGCCTCTTTGCCTTTTCCTTCTGGCCACTGCAGGGGGATCTCAGAACCTCCAAGAAGCAGAGAAGGGGGCCTAGTTCCGGGTCTGGCTTGCCTGTGCTCCAGGCACTGCTCAGCCAAATCCTGGCTACGTAGCTTCTGGCAAAACAGACTCCCCCCAGAACTAGGACTGCCAGATTCAGCAAGATAAAATAATTACCTTTGAATTTCAGATAAATAAGTACTTTTTTTTACCATAAGTTTGTTCCAATCATTGCAATTATTCCTTGTTTATCTGTAATTCAAACTTTAACTTAGCATCCTGTATTTCTTATTTGGCAACCCTGCCCAGGACCTCCATTTCCTCGTCTGTAAAATGGGCTGGTCCTCTGGCTGTGTCCCAGGGTGGCTGCCCAGAGGAAAATGCAAGTTGTCTTTGCTTGCTCCTGGCACAGCCCAGAGACAGCTCTGTTATTTATGAGGATTTCTGATGAGGAAGGAAAAAAGGAAAAACAGGGATCAGGAAGGCGGCAAGAGGTGACCAGAGGGGGACTGGCCCCGGGTTCCCAGGGAGGCAGAGGAACCCTCCGGAGCCCTCAGCACCAGCTGCTCTCCTCCTAAACTTGGAGATGATAAAATGGGAGCAGAGCCTCGGATCTCAGCTCGTACCCAGACCTCCTGGTCTGAAAGGCTGAAACCCCAAGAATCCCAGCTGAAATCTGCCAGCCTTCACGGGAAAAATGCCAAGCCCTCCTTCTGGGCAGGGCTGTGCCCATCCACCCTGGGGGCAGGGAGCTCACACCCTCCAAGGTAGCAACTCTCCCCAGGACCTCAGACCCTGCCAGAGAACAGTCCTTTCAGAACCAGAAACCACATCCATGTCTGCTCTTTCCCTGGCTGCAAAGTCCCCCGCCCTTTATCACCCCTGGTGGCATCATTTACAATCTCACCTCCATCCTGGGTAGGACTCCAGTGCATCCGTGAACCCAGCTAAGGTAGAAAGCTCTGGGGGCCAGGAGATCACCAGGGCACTCCAGTGAGGCAAGCCTGGGGCTACACCTTTATTCCCCTCTTCTTTCCCTTAGCCTCCTTAGCTAAAAGAGGGCAAAAGCTTCATCCACACATGGAGGGTTGATGGTAGAATTTCAGGCTTGTGGGAGGAGGTGGAGTAACCATCAGTAGAACCAACTTGGCCTCATGTCCTGGGCGTGGGCCCACACCCCAGGTCAATGCTGAAGGAGCCTCTCAGCTAGGGTCTCTTCCCTGCCCAGGGAACCCAGGTCCCAGCATCTTCTCCCCCCTTGCAGCCTGACAGGCTCCGGAGGCTCTTCTTCACGGACAAGAAGCATAAATCCTGAGGTCCTAGCTTCCAGCATGGTGGGTTTCCTGCTACCTGGACTGTACCAGGGGCTACAGGAAAGACCCCAGCTCACCTGAAGTCACCTCTCGGATCCTTGGACTCAGCAATTCTGCGTGGAACCAGGCTCAGAGACACAGCCTACGGTGCCTTCCTGGAGAGGGGCTGCCTGCAGCTGCTGGCTGTGCCTTGCTTCCCCAGTGCCTGCCCCACATCCAGGAAACCAAGGCCTGCAAGGCATGGGGATTGGCTGAATGCAGGGGTCAGCAACCCCATTTCCCAGATAAGTATACTGAGGCCTGGGTGACTGACTGAGCCTGCCTCCCACCCTTCCAGACCCTGTGCTAGGACAGACATTTTCCTAACTGGCTGAGGGACAACATGCAATTGCTCTTAAGACCAAAACCAGTTCCCCTCTTCATGCCCCTAGCAGCAGGAAGGAGGGGGACGGGCAGGAACACATCCCCTGCTCCTGCCCCATGAGGACTGGGCAAGAAGCCAGGGAAGTGGCAGCAAAAGCCCGGTCTCGGAAGTGACGGTTCTGACCCTGGAGCAGGCCAGGTTCCCAGGGACCGTTGTCTTGGTTCCTCTCTAAGCTGGGCAGACTCTAAAGGGCATCCTGTCTGATCCCTTTGTGCTGCACATGGGGAAACTGGGGCCCAGAGAGGAGCAGCAACCTGTTTGGGGTCACACAGCTGGTCAGGGTCTGAATAAACAACCCCAAGAAAGGCAGGCCCAAGCTTGGCTGGTTGCTTTGGGGTGAGCCTGGAATGCACCATCAAATGGTTTCTGGAGCTAGCCAGGGGGTGTGTGATCACTATTGCTGTCTGCCCAGGTCACCTTCACTGCCCTCTGCCTGCCAGGCTGGTCTTGACCTTTACAGGTGGCTCTCAGACCCCTCCCATGGGACCCAGCCCAAGCTAGGGGCCCTGCTCTCCCTGGCCTGTGGGCTGGCTCCTCGGGATCATCCCCATTTTGTCTCCACCTTCATAAAGACGAGCAGTTGGCCTGCTGCCCCCATTGCCTCCAGGCCCAGGAGGAAAACAGAACTCACCATTCCCAGATAGAAAACCATAGGTGTCCCCCCACCCCCACCCCCCAACCTCAGCTCCTTCCAGTCCCTGCAGAATTGGCCCAGTTCACATTTGCAGGGAAAATCTTCCCTTCGCTGCCTCTTGGCTATGCAGCTTCTCCCTCTGAAAAATGGGGTTATGAGTCCCTACCTCCTAGGGGGGTTGCAGGGATGGATGGTAAAACAGCTAGCCCTGTGCCTGATATGTGGTTCCATAAATGTTAACCGGAGTTACCTTTATGGGGGCAATGGAAACAATTCTCACTCAACGTCCCTGATGAGGCTCAAGTAAAGACTGGGGGCACCGGCATTGAAGAAAAGTTCATGCCTCAAGTGAGAGGGCGATGCTTAAACCAGAGAGGTGAAGTGCTAATGGTGGGGTTTCAAGGGCCAGGAGAAGAAGAACCAATGAATGTTTCCTAACATTGGCAGACATAGGAAACACAGGGACATGAAAATGTTTTATCACCAGGAATTCACAAACCTGTGGACAGTACACACCAGTGAGGATTCCGTGTCACGGGGGAGGGCAGACAGGGTGGTGCTCATGATCTGGAAGCAGAGACAGGGACAGAGCCCTTGACCCCACTGTTCACACAGCTTCACAGTGGGTGGTTGGAGGGAGAAGGAGAATGAGAAGGGTAGTGTGGCCCAGCCTTGGGTGTTGGAGAAAGATTGCATAGCTCATTAAAACCCCATCTTCTTTTTTTTTTTTTATGTGCTCTGCTATGGGCCCAGCACTTGAACAAGTCAGTCCCCCTCACCCCACCCCACTGTTAGGTTTTCTGCCTTCCCCTCCCAGTGGAGACATTTCTGGGTGGGGTCTGGGGGAGGTAGGGGGCCAGAAGGAGGGCTTGTGGTGGGACCCTGGGTCCAGGGCCAGACCACAGGGTGGCCCGGGAAGAGCACTGCTCCTCACATCCCCCTTTCCCTGGTTAAGTTTTTTTTTGCTGAAAGGGCCACAGGAAATGTTTTTGGTCTAAACCCCATAGGCCACAGCTCCTTTCCTGGGGACCTGGAGGTCCCACCTGAGTGGACAACCAGGCTGGATGGTGGGCTTCTGGGCCCCTGTAGTCTCAGCAGTGTCCTCAGATCCGGATGTGAAAAGTGCTGGAAAGAGAAAAGGGCAAGAGAGGGTGAGTGCTCTGGGCTGGGCAGGTAAAGACTCCTTGGTGAAAAGCTACCTAGGTCCCCAGACCAACCTGTGCCAATCCCTCAAGGAACCCTATAGGGAAGATGCAATTAATCTACTCTGAGGGAAGGAAGGCTTAGAGGATCACCTGTCCCCAGGGAGCCAGCCCCAATCACAGCCACAGGCCTCCTAGGTTCTCATCCTGCAGAGGGGACTTCCCAGTCACACGTGGAGGGGAGGTGGGTCTACATGTGGCCTCCCGCCTCCTGGTGCTGCATGGGGTCTTCAGAATGCCACTGCTGCCACCAGCAGTGCAAACAGGGGCCTCAACCCGCGGGGTCCCCTGAGGCCAGGCCCCCTGGCTGTGGCCCCAGCATTCAGGCCTGCCTTGTCCAAGCCCAGCCCCCCTGGGTGGCAGCACCTGAGAAAGTCAGGGGCCTTGGCAATCATGTCCTCAAAGTCGGCGAAGCCCAGCTTTCCGTCGCCATCCAGATCGGCCTCCTCAATGACCTTGTCACACACGAGCACCACCTCGTCCTCATCCAGCTCTGACTTGGTGAGCCGGGCCAGCATCAGCTCCAGGTCCTCCTTGCAGATGAAGTTGTCGGTGTTGAAGTCTGTGGGGCAGGGTCGGAGATGCTCAAGCCCGGGCTGGGTCCCCTCAGGGATCCCCAAGGGTCCTGACCTCCAGCACCCCTTCCTCTGAGCTGCTCGTGCCTGAGTCCCCCGCCATCCTCTGGAGTCCCCAAAGTATCTCCATGCACATTCTGGGGACACTGGATTCTTGCCCCCAGCTGGATAGGGGTCAAGGGGGCTCACCAGCAAGGCATATCTTAAACACCAAAATTAAAAAATTACTATTCACAGCACCCACAAGGACTGGATGCACAACCTCATCCTGAGACAATTCAAAAGTCCAAATCTGAGGCTTCTTGGGAGTTCGGGGCTCAGGCCAATGGCCCTGCTGATCAGTCAATAATGGACCTTGTTTTCCTTCTATAGCCAATGAAACCAAGGCCCAGAAAGGCCAAGTGATTGAACCACAGTCTGGGAGCTGCTCAGAGATGGGACTGGAATTCTGGCCTGGGCATGTGTTTTCTAAATTGCACCACACTGCCTTGGGCAGACCCTTGATCACACATCAGGTCAGGAGGCTCAGAAGCCTCTCAGAGGTAAGCCTCAAGGCTGTACTTTGTGCACACACACACAAGGGAACATGGTTTCATTCTATCTGGCAAAAGGTACTACCACTGTCCAAAGCAGAGCAAGATGGTTCAGAGAACCGAGCCATGTCAAGGCTCATCACAATGAGTTCTAACACCCTTCTTACCATTTTCCCACCCACCTACCATCTCTTTGCAGATGCTATTTCTTCTGCCTGGGGTGGGTACCCTTCCCATTTATCTGTCCAGCAAACTTCTATTCATCCTTCAAGTTTAAGCTCTACATCACCTCCTTGGGGTCTGGGGTGGGTTTCCCAGAAATGGGGTTCCCCTACCACTGTGAGCTCCCTTTGCCCACTGACCAAACCCTGGCATTAAAATTAGCAATGAAGATCATAACTACTAATGTTATTGAGAATTTTCTGTGGCTGGGAATGTCACATGCTCTATCTCATTCAATTTTCAAAACAATACATCAGGAATCCCCATTATACCGATACAGAAACAAAGGCTTGGAAAGGATGAGAGTGACCTGCTTGAGGTCACATCCATGGTCAGTGTTGGACCCCAAGCCCAAGCTCTTGACTGGTGCCCTGCACTGTCCCTGTCTCACGCTGGCCTGTGAATGCCCCCAGGGCAGCACTAGGTGGGGTACATCTCTGTAGGTTCTCTGGAAATATTTCTGGCTGGCGAGATACCGGTAGGGTTGGTGAGATGGGGATTACTGTGTCCATTTTAAATGAGGAATAGATCAGACCCTGAGCCTCCCCAGCACCAGATCCCAGGACCTCAACTGCCTTTCCCCACACCACCCCAGCCCAGGACAGCAACAGAGCCATGGTTCCTCTTCACCTGTCCCCATGCCAGCCTGGCTATGTGCTCTACCTGTCCTCTCTGGCAGACAATCGCCCTTCCTTGGAGCAATGTCTGCAGGGTCAGAGGCTAGAGGGACAATGGGCTGGATTTGAGAAGCTTTGTTTGTAGTGGGTAGACAAGGTGGTTACTATTTTCTGAGAAGCAAGCACAACATGGGTTTGTGCACAGATGCATCTAAGCCAAAGTCCTCTGAAATAAACATATGAAAACTATAAAATGAAAAACAGCCAGGTAGAGAGGCCCTGTTGCCTTGGGACCCACTGGTTGAACACAATTGCTGAGAAGGGAGATTTGTCCGTGGCTCCTAGGGCCCAGGACGTATCTCAGCCCCTCCCTGGGCCTTGGGGTCCCCTGTGAGGACTGAGAATTTACCTGCAGCCCCTGCAGGCCTGGTGGCTCACAGCTCCGCAGTGAGTTCTGCTGGTGTGAAATCTCCCCATCACTGTTGGAGAACCATCTCTGCACGGGTGCCTGGCGCCACCTGGTGGCCTGTGGGACAGTGGTCCCGAGGGCTGGTCCAGGACAAAGTGAGGGGGCCCATCTCTGAGAGCATTTGGAAGGGGGGCCTCTGGAAGCCTCCCTCCCACCCGGGAGACGTAGAGCTGGATGCTTGGCCTCACTCTGGCTCTTCCAGTTCAGACCTCCCAGGATTTCTAGGTGGTCTTTCCAGGATACAGAAGTGCCCTTCCCCATATGAAAACCTGCAGTGGCTCCCCAGTACCCTGTGCACCAGGGCAAAATTCCTTGGCTGATTCCTCACAGCCTGGCCTCAATTTCCCTCTTGAGACTCAAACTACCCCATAGTCCTACCATGTTCCAAACCTCTCCCATCTCAGCTAGCCCTGCACTTTCTCGAGTCCCTGAATCATGCTGCTCCCTTTGCCAGGCGTGCCTGCCCTTCTCAATTGATATATCATCTCTTGTCCTGCCAGGCCCCTCTTAAATGTCATCTCATGGGAAGCCTCCTCACACTACCCTCCCCTGCCCCCAGTGGGGCGTGTCCCTCCCTCTGTTCTCAGGACCCCACAGGTGCCTCTTGTGCAGGTTGTCCCCATTGGCCACCCCTCCCCAGGTAGGTGCTCTTCAGGGGACAGATCCAGCTCACTGCTCTCAGTGTCACCAGCATCCCCCAGGGTGGGAGCAGCAGCGGGTGCCCGAAGGACCCAAATCCCCCCACCCTTAGAGTCATGACCCCCTCCTCCAGGCCCTTACCATAGATCTTGAAGGCATAGTTCGCCTTGAGCTCACGGGGGGCCGACTCGCAAAGCACGGAAAACATGTCCACAAAGTCGTTGAAGGTGAGGTTCCCTTGGCCATCCTCAGAAAAAGCCTCCACAATCCTTTCCTTGAAGGGATTCTCCTGTAGAAAATAATCACAGTGATCACTGGGCACAGGTCAACAGGAAGGGCTCCAGAGAGAGACCTAATCCCTCTGAGCCTCAGTTTCCTCATCTGTAAAATGAGAATAATAGTAATATCCACCTAATTGGGTTGTTAGGAGGATTGAATGATTTAAAGTACATAAAGTGCTTGGGATGAGACCTGGAACAGGTAAGAGCTCAGCAAGCCATGTCATATCATCAAGATGAGCACTCAAAGCTTAGCAGACCCAACCTCATCTGAGGCAGGAGCAGGGGGATTGGTCCCATTGCCCAGAGGAGCATATGGCGGCTTCTGCCTCGACGTACAGGGCTCTGATGCCAGAAAGAGATGGCAGCACAGGGCACCACAGGCAGCCCTCAGCTCAGGTGTGCCAGGCCAGGATCGTGGGCGGTGGAAGTGGGGTTCAAAGGATCAGAAGCAGTGGGAGCCACAGAGCTGGCCGTGGTTCAGACTCCAACCACCCCAAAATCCATGAATTCTCCTAGACCAGATCAGATGTTGCCTCCTGCTGGGACCTGTACCACCTAGTCCTTCCTCTGCTCCCAGAGCACTTGGGGCCCACCTCTCCTGGAGTCCTTCCACTCCAACTGAGCTGGTGCGCAGCCAGCCCCCACGCTGTGCCCGGCCCCAGCCCAGCGCAGGAGGCCCCAGAGACAAACCACTTGGTCCCACTCAGGGGTGCCTCACACCCACAGTGACCCAAGCCTGGTCTCAAGCCCCTCTCTGGACCTGGTGGGGTGCTTTTCCAGAGGTGAGCTGGGGTCTCCCTGTCTCTCTGGACTGAAGTACCCGTTCACGACAGGACACAGGCCCCAAGTGGATGCCTCATAGAATTCTGATCTTACCTTTAAGCCACACACCCCAGGCCCAGTGAGAGGCTATTTGCAAAGCCCCACATCAGTGTCAAGCTTTTCACCAAATGCCCAAAGGCTTTCTTAAGGTCAGAGTGCACTTCACATAATAAAAGTAGCAGATTCTTAAAATGAAACTTTTCTTTTAAATACGTATGTGGTCTGCAGACCAGACAGCATCAGGATCACCTGGGAACTTAACAGGAAAGCAGAATCTTCGGGCCCCTCTCCAGACCTGCTGAATTGCCATTTTGACAAGATCCACAGGTGGTTCATGGGCATGTTAGCTTTGAGAACTGATGCAATGGATAACTGGGGTGACTTCAGTGAGAGTTCACTTTTTTTAATCTAAAAAAAAAATGACATGAGGTCTGCCAAGTGCGCCAGGCTGGGGCCTTTTAACAAAAGAGCAATCAGGTGCACACAGGCCAGCAGACAGCCAGGCCCTGGGGCAGCACTGAGTCTCAGCACCCTTACCCAGTACCCACAGACATAGCTTATTTATGGAGTGCAGAGGAGGAAACTGAGGCACAGAGGGGTTCAGTGAACCGGGCAAGGCCACAGAGCCACTAAGGGTAGAGCCAGGGTTCAACCCAGGCCTGGCTGCTTCTGCTGCCCAGACCCAACCAGAAGCGCAGACGCCCTCCTTTGACCCCAGCCCACCTGCCTGGCCTTCTCTAGCAGCTTCTGCTGTCCTTCCCGGCAGCAGTGGCCTCCCACGTACCCGGAGCTCAGGCATCTGGATGATGAGGCTCATCGGCACGTGGACAATGGGGCTCTTCCTGTAGTCCATCGGGACAAGGTTGGGGGCCAGCTCGTAGAACCGTGCATGGAGCCTACGAGGGAAGCAGAGAAAGAGCACCAGAGGGGGCGTGACCCCTAAATGCCAGTGGCCTGATGCTGTCCCGCCTCAGGTGCTGGAGCTCCACCTTGGCCAGGACCTGACCAAGGAGCCGAGGGGAGGCCATCTGCTCTGCCCACAGGGTGTGGGGTTTGCAGAGAGGCAGGTTCTGTCCAGCCCCTCTGCTGACAACCAGGTTGTGACCTTGGACTGTTTTGACAACACACACACACACACACACACACACCACCCTGGGGGCCTCAATAAGATCTTTTTATTTTTTCTCCTTTGGGCTCTCATAAAGACCTTCTATGTGCCAGGCACCGTGTGCAGCACTTAACACACTTCACCTCATTTAATCCTCCCATGACCATGTGAACCAAGGCATCATGACCTCAGTTTACAGCTCAGCAAACTGAGGGCCAAAGAGGATAAGAGTGATTTGTCTAAGAGTGCACGACTAGGAAGTACCGAGGACCATGCCTGGAACCCAGGACTGGAAATCCACAGGAGAAACTTAACTGCTCCCTGTCCTGCCGCTCCTGCCACCTCCCTTCTCCCGCGGCTCGCCTGAAGGCTTGGCCCAGTTCCTGGGCATCCCGAACCAAGGCCCATAGGGTTGTGTGTCTGCAAGACCTGCCAGCAGCCTTCACATCCTCTGGAAACCCCTATGAATGGGCCACCCACAACCCTGTTCCAGCTGAGAGCCACTGGGACCAAGTCTGCAGCCCTGGGCCTGGCCCTCCCCACTCATGTGTCAGGTTTCTCTGACCTCATCCCATCTTTCTGCCTCTACTTGACAGCCCAGTTCTCAGGAAGCCCCATCCTCCTGGAACCCAAGCCCACCGCATCACTGTGGGTGGTGCCTCAGGAGTGTGAGATCCTGGCACCATCTCTTTTAGAAGCCACCCCACCTCCACACACAGTCCTGCTCTGCCCTGTGTCTCCTTCTGCAGGTCTCTGCCATCCCAGAGAAAAGCCTCCCCCACCCCATCGCAGGCAGGTACAAAATGTGTTCAGATGAAATTGTGTCCATGAACTGCTGCTGGATGGGGGACTAGTGTGAAGGGCATCGACTGGGGGCTGAGGCAGGTAACCTGCCCAAGGTGGGGCCCAGGGCTGCTGGCTACTGGACGAAGGTGTGACCCCCCCTTATCTTCCAGGCCTGGTCCTGTCCTGCCACCCCCAATGCCAGATCAACTCACCTTCCTCTAAGTGGCCTGACCCAGTGATACACCCCCAGGCCCACGCTCAGTGGGCTCTTCAGCACAACCACCCAAGCATCCATCAGGTCCCGCCCTCTCACCATCCTGCCGCCTTGCCTTCTATAGCAGAGGGAACACAGAGAGTTTTACCTACTTGCCCAGGTCACAAGGATAATAATATCAGCCACTGTTTAGCAAGTGTACACTCCACTGTATGGATTACTTTATTCAATCCCCAAACCACCCTGAGAGGATATCAGTATCTCCATTTTCCAGGTGAGGAAGCTGAGGGTCAGAAGGCTAAGATCCCACCCTAGGATACAAAGCCAGTAAGCAGTGGGGCAGGGCTTGAACCCAGACCCTCCAAATTCCAAATGCTTGGCTCCTCCCTGCAGATCAGGACACTTTGTTGACTACATCAGCACCTGGTTCGGAGCACATCTAGGGCAAACACAAAGCAACAAGCCCAATTTCTCAGTCACGCATCCGTGCAAAAGAGCCTGGAATCACCGGGAAATTCCATGGGCTATGTGGAGGTGGGGAAAAAAACAGTGACAAAAAGCTATCCTTTGATGGGAAGGGGTCAGCAAATACTAGGGCAACAGGATTAAGCTGGAGTTCTCCATAAGTCAGCACTCAAGGCCTTCCTTTGCTCTTATTTTCTGTGTTGAGGACATTTTTGCCCTTTTGATACACCATCCTCAAATGATGGAACCAGGATTTCTATTTCACAAGTAGGCGTGTGGTTTCATGTTCTTTTGACAGATCCACTGTGTTTCCAAAGATTACATTCCCCACCTCACCTCAACCCCTGCCCTGTATGTTGGGGTATTTTCGGGAGATGATTTACCCCTTCAAGGTTATGTGGGGTGGCTGCAGCAGAAGCTTGAAATCAGGCCCTGCCTACTCCTCTCACTAGCTGTGTGGCTTTGATAAATGGATAACTCATCTGAAAATAAATTTCCCTATCAGTAAAAAGAGATTGTCGTACTTTCCTCACACTTGTAAGGATTAAGTCGGACGAGGCTAATAAAACCACCTGGCACTCAAACAGGGGGCTGTTAGCAGTGTCTGCCAGGGCAGGGGCTCCCTGGAAGGGTGGACGTGGGAGATGGGCTGTGGGTGCTCTGGCAGGGTTGAGGAGGTTTCTTCTCGGATGGGAAGGCCAGCATCTGCCCTGGTAAACATGTCCATTTTGAATCTGACTGAAGCAACCTTGGATTGTTAGGAAAATAAATGATCACAACTGACTCGAGAATTTGAGAATCTGAATCACTGTGGGAGAAACTCCAAAGATTGTCAACCAACTGCCTCCCTGTCATCCCTGACACCACCCCCCCCACCCCAAGAAAGGGCACTGCGGGTGTGCGGCACTCATGGGCAGACCCGTGTGGTTTGTCTCTGGGGCCTCCTGCGCCGGCCTGGGGCTGGGCAGAGAGGGGCTGGCCAACACCAGCTCTTTTGGGGTGGAAGAACCCCAGGAGGGGTCCCGAGTGCTCTGGGCCCACGGCACTTACACACACAGATGCAAGAACCTTATAAAGTAACAAATTGGTAAATCAAGCCAACAGTTTTCAAAAGAATATTATGTTAGGACCAACTAGGATTTATTCCAGGAATGCAAGGATGGTTAGATGTTTGGGAATCTGTGACTATAAATCATATTAATAGGCAAGAAAATATTTTATCAAGTTGATAGATGCTATAAAAGCATTTAAAAGACTGAACAGCCATTTATGAAAAAGTGTCTGAAAAGTTATATACCACAGTGTTCCCACTGATTGCCTCTGTGAGGTAGGAGTGGAGAGGGGTGATAAGAGAGAAGTCAACTTTTATCTATTATTTTATCTATTTCTGAATTGAATGAATTTTAAAAAGTAACCATGTAGTATTTTTATCAATTAAAAAACCACTAGAACTCTTAGTAAAACAGAAGCAAAAGGATACTTTCTTAACATGATAATGATCTCAAATCAATATTCAGCATCACATTTAAATGAAAAAACTAGATATATTCCCAATAAAAGTGGAATGCACACTCTTACTATTAATATATAATTTTCCCTAGAAGTGTGTTATGGTTGAGTTCATATGTCAACCTGGCCATGTTATGGTGCCCAGTTGTCTGGTCAAGCAAGCATTGGCCTGATTGTTACTGTGAGGATATTTCATGGATTTAAATTATCAGTACCTTGATTACATCTACAAACAACTGAAGAGACCGTCTTCAACAATGAGAGAAATGTCATCCAATCACTTGTAGCCCTTAACAGGAGAAGTGATGATGTCAGCAGTCAGAAGAGAAAATTTCCGTCTCTACTTCAGCCAGCCAGCTTCTCCGGGGAATTCATCAAAAACCTTCACTGGACTTCCCAGCTTGTGGAATCCCTATGGAATTTGGACTTTCCCAACCCCACAGTCACATGAGACAATTCTTATAAAAGTCTCATAATATCTACAGGATATAAATATACACCCTGCATCCCAGGTTCTCTTTCCCTAATACAGCTTTGGTACCAGGATTGGTTCTTGAGAATTTTAAGGATGAGATTTCTGAATTGGTTCTGGGGTTTTGGGAATTGTCCTCTAATCTGATTAGATTGAACGGCCTTATTTCCAACAATCAAGATGGCACTGATAGTCCATGTGTGAGTTGGCAATGGAGATATACAAAATATCACCACTGGATATGGCTACAAAAATGCTTGTAAGAGGCAAGGCTCTGGGTGAGGGTATTTTTGATACCTTAACAGAGTTTTGTGGAGTTAAAAGGTATAATGATGTTGAATAGTGTTCCTAAATACACTGGAAACAGCTGTAAAAGAAAGGGATGAGCTCAAGGAATCAAATTCTTCTCATGACCTATCCCTACCACCCCTTTTTTCTTCTAGACCTACAACTAAACTGAAGTCCCAACAGGCCCCAAAATGTTAGATAAAAAGTGACCCATGAGGACGTACACTACACTCAAAAGAACCTCCTGATTTTTCCAAATTATATAGACAGAAATTGGGGGAATATGTATGGGAATGGATATTAAGGGTGTGGAATAATGGTGGAAGGAATATAAAGTTGTATCAGGCTGAATTTACTGATTTGGGACCACTAAGCAAAGATTCTGGATTCAATGTTGTAGCTCAAGGGGTTAGAAAGGGCCTAACAATTTGTTTGGGTGGTTGGCTGAAGCATGGACCAAAAGGTGGCCTGCACTGCCTGAGGTCAAAATGGCAGAGCTCCCTGGTATAATGTAGATGAGAGGATCCAAAGGCTAAAAGAGATTGGAAGGTTAGAATGGATTTACCATGTAAGACTTACACACCCACTCCAGGAACATCCAAAGGACACACCTTTCACCAGGACTGTAAGGAATAAATTTGTAAGACTAACTCCATCATCCCTGAAGAGCTCTGTAGTTGCTGTTCTCTGTAGGTCAGATATTACTGTGGAAATGGGAACTACTGTCACTGAACTTGGATTCTTGAACACAGTGGGAATGATCAGATCCCGGGTTGGCAGAAGCCAAGTGGCAGCATTTAATGGCCAAAGACAAGGTGTGTGTGGCTACCATAATGGTCAGTGGACTCAAAGCAGTAATCAAAATAGTCTGACTCACAGAGACCTATGGCATTGGCTAGTAGATCATGGGGGCTAGTAGAAGTAAAATAGTTGGGGCAGTCTACTAAATTCTTACTTGGTCTGTATAAGCAGAAGAGGTCTAGGTCAAGTGAACAAAAGTCTAACTTGAATTATAAAAACAGAGAGTCACAGTCCCTTAATCAATTCCCAGACTTGAGATAGTTTACAGACCCAGAGCCCCTTGAATGAAAGGAAGGCCGGGTTGTCTTAGAGAAGAGAAGGTTGTCTAAGATTATACTCTTAATCTTCCTCCCAGCCTTCCCCAAAGAGACCTACAGCCTTTTTCCAGGGTGCATTGGGGAAAAGGAAATGATCAGATATTTGGGGGATTATTAGACACTGACTCAGAAGTGAATTAATTCTAGGTGACCCAAAATGTCACTCTGGTCCAAAATCAGAGTAGGAGCTTATGGAGGTCAGGTGATCGATAGAATTTTAGCTCAGGTCAGTCTCACAGTGGGTCCAGTGGGTCCCCGGACCCATTCCGTGGTTATTTCCCAAGTTTCAGAATGCATACTTGGAAGAGACATACTCAGCAACTGGCAGAATCCCACACTGGTTCCCTGACTCATGGAGTGAGGGCTATTATGGTAGGACAGGCCAAGTGGAAGCCACTAGAACTGTCCCTACCTAGCAAAGTAGTAAATCAAAAGCAATACCAGATTCCTAGAGGGATTGCAGAGATTAGTGCCACCATCTAGGACTTGAAAGATGTAGAGATGGTGATTCCCATCACATCCCCATTCAATTCTCCTGTTTTCTCTGTGCAGAAAACAGATCTTGGAGTATGACAGTGAATTATCATAAACTTAACCAGGTGGTGACTCCAACTGCAGATGCTGTTCCAGATGGAGTATCATTGCTTGGGCAAATCAACACATCCCCTGGTACCTGGCATGCAGCTACTGATCTGGCAAATGCTTTTTTCTCAATGGCTGTTAGTAAAGACCACCAGAAACAGTTTGCTCTCAGCCAGCAAGGCCAGCAATATATCTTCACTATCCTACCTTAAAGGTATATTAACTCTCCAGCCTTATGCCATAATCTAGTCCACGGGGAACTTGATCATCTCTCCCTTCCACAAGACATCACACTGGTCCATTATATTGATGATATCATGTTGACTGGACATGGTGAGCAAGAAGTAACAACTGTTCTAGACTTATTGATAAGGCATTTGCATGTCAGAGGATGGGAGATAAAGCCAACAAAAATTCAGGGGCCTTCCACCTCAGTGAAATTTCTAGGTGTCCAGTGGTGTGGGGCATGTCAAGGTATCCCTTCCAAGGTGAAGGATAAGCTGTTTCATCTGGCTCCTCCTACAAACAAAAAAAATGTACAATGCCTGGTTGGCCTCTTTGGACTTTGAGACAACATATTCCTCATTTGGGTGTGCTACTCCGGCCCATTTACCTAGTAACCCAAAAAGCTGCTAGTTTTGAGTGGGAAGTAGAACAATAGGAGGCTCTGGGACAAGTCCAAGCTGCTGTGCAAGTTGCTCTGCCACTTGGGCCATATAATCCAGGAGATCCCATGGTGCTGGAAGTGTCTGTGGCAAATAGAGATGCTGTTTGGAGCCTTTGGCAGGCTCCCATAGGAGAATCACAACACAGACCCTTAGGATTTTGGAGCAAAACCTTGCCATCCTCTGCAGATAACTGCTCTCCTTTTGAGAATAGCTTTTGATCTGCTTCTGGGCCTTAGTAAAGACTGAACACTTAACCATGGGCCACCAGGTCACCATGAGACCTGAGTTGCCTCTCATGAACTGGGTGTTGTCTGACCCAACAAGCCATAAAGTTGGGCATGCACAGAAGCACTCCATCATAAAATGAAGTGGTATATAAGAGATAGGGCTCAAGAAGGTCAGGAAGGCACAAGTAAGTTACATGAGGAAGTGGCCCAAATGCCCACGGCCCTCACATCTGCCACATTACCTTCTCTTTCTCAGTCCACAGCTATGGCCTTTTGGGGAGTTCCTTATGATCAGTTGATTGAAGAAAAGAAAACTCAGGCCTGGTTTACAGATGATTCTGCATGATATGTAGGTACCACCTGAAAGTGGACAATTGCAGCACTACAGCCTCTTTCTGGGACATCCCTGAGGGACAGTGGAGAAGGGAAATCTTCTCAGGTCAGGGGGTGGAACTAAGAGCAGTGCACCTGACTGTTCTTTTTGCTTGGAAAGAGAAAGGGCCAGAGGTGTGTTTGTATCCTAATTCATGGGCTGTCGCTAAAGGTTTGGCTGGATGGTCAAGGACTTGGAAGGAACATAATTGGAAAATTGGTGACAAAGACATATGGAGAAGAGTAGGCAAAAGGCATAAAGATATTTGTGTTCCATGTGAATGCTCACCAAAGGGTGACTTCAAAGAAGAAGATTTTTAACAACCAAGTGGATAAAATGACCCGTTTGGTGGATACCAATCGGCCTCTTTCTCCAACCACACCTATCATTGCCCAATAGACTCATGAACAAAGTGGCCATGGTGGTAGGGACAGAGGTTATGCTTGGGCTCAGCAACATGAACTTCCACTCACCAAGGCTGACCTGGCCACAGCCACTGCTGAGTGTCCAATCTGCCAGCAGCAGTGATGCCATTCCCCAAGGTGATCAGCCTGCTACCCAGCAGCAGGTTGATTACATTGGACCACTTCCATCCTAGAAGGGGCAGCTTTTTGTTCTAACTGGAATTGACACAAACTCCTTCCCTGCATGCAATGCATCTGCCAAAACTACCACATGTGGACTTATGAATGCCTTATCCACACAGCATTGCTTCTATCCAAGGAACCCACTTCATACCAAATGAAGTGCAGGAATGCGCACATCGTCATGGAATTCACTGGTCTTATCATGTTCCCCATCATCCTGAAGCAGCTGGATTCATAGAATGTTGGAATGGCCTTTTGAAGACAATTATGGTGCCAACTAGGTGGCAATACCTTGCAGGGCTGGGGCAGTGTTCTCCAGGAGGCTGTCTATGCTCTGAATCACCATCTACTTTTTGGTGCTGTTTCTCCCATAGCCAAGATTTATGAGTCCAGTAATTAAGGAGTGGAAACAGGAGTGGCACCATTCATTATTACCCCTAGTGATCCACTAGAAAAAATTTTCCCTCCTGTCCCTGTAACCTTAAGTTCTGCTGGTCTTACAGATCTTAGTTCCAAAAGGAGGAGTTCTTCCACCAGGAGACACAACAAGGATTCCATTGTACTGGAAGTTAAGGCTGCCACCTGGCCACTTTGGGCTGCTCATGCCTCTGAATCAACAGGCAGAGAAGGGAATTACTGGAATTGGCTGGAGTGATTGATCCTGACTATCAAAGGGAAATAGGACTGCAACTACACAATGGAGGTAAAGAAAGAGTTTGCCTGGAATACTGGAGATCCCCTAGAGCATCTCTTGGTACAACTATGCCCTGTGATTAAAGACAATGGAAAACTGCAACAATCCAATCCAGACAGGACTAATGGCCCAGAAACTTTGGGCATGAAGATTTCCCCCGCCAGGCAAAGAACCACGGCCAGCTGAGATGCTTGCTAAGGGTAAAGGATGGAATGGATAGTGGAAGAAGGTCGTTATAAATATGAGCTACAACCACATGACAAGTTACAGAAATGAGGACTGTAATAGTTACAAATGTTTCTTCCTTGTTTTGTTGAGTATGTCTGTATTATACATAAAGTAAATGTCTTCATTTTCTTCCCTATCTTATCCCCTTATCATATGACATAAGTTGTATTAACTTCACGTCATAGTATTTAAGTTATAGGATATAAAGTTTCACAGTGAATATTACCCAAGGACTTGCACCCTATTCTGGGGAAAGTTAGTGCATTTATGGTTATATGCAGGATGGTTGAGTATTCTATTTTTACTCAGATTATGGTTTAAGGAGATGTGTATGGATGCCAAACTGACAAGGGGTGGACTCTGATGGTTAAGTTCATGTGTCCGCTTGACCAGGTGTCCAGTTGTCTGGTCAAGGAAGCACTGGCCTGATTGTTACTTCAAGAAAATTTTGTGGTTTTTAAGTCATCAGTTCATCAGTACCCTGATTGCATATATGGTTGATTACATCTACAACCAACTGAGGAAATTGCCTTCAACAATGAGAGACATCTCATCCAATCAGTTGAAGTCCTTAAAAGGAGAAGTGATAAATGTCAGCAGTCAGAAGAGAGAATTTCCATCTCTACTTCAGCCAGCCAGCTTCTCCTAGGGAATTCACCAAAAACCTTCATTGGAATTCCCAGCTCGTTGCATGCCCTATGCAATTTGGACTTGCCTGTCCCCACAGCCATGTAAGACAATTCTTTAAAAAAATCTCATAATATTTACATTATATATATCTCCTGTCATTTCCATCTCCCTAGAGAACCCTGACTAATACAAAGTGCTAAACAATTTAGTCAAGAAAATAAAATAATACATTTAAATATTGAAAAGGACAAGACAAATAAGCATTATTTGTTAGAAAACCAAAAATAATTAGCTTAAAAACAATTTGAATTAGAAAGAGCTCAGTAGCTTTTCTACACAACTTTTTTTCTACACATCAGCAATAGCCTTTTCATAAATATGATAAAGAAAATAAATCTAATTCACAATACAAAAATCAAAAACAACTAAGGATAAAATAAATTAAAAACGTATATGAAGAAAACCATGAAGCTTTACCAAGGAATGTAAGATATTTAGGTAGGTACGTAAATATTCTTATTTTTCTGATAAGAAAACTTTAATGCTATAATCCTCTCTTCATTTTCCTGTAAAATCAATATAATCCCAATCAAAATCCACAAAGAATCTATTTGGGAACTTGCCAACATGATTCAAAAGTTTATGTGTTGAGGGGGTGATATATGGGAACTCTGCACTTTCTACATGATTTTTCTGTAAACCTTCAACAGCTCTAATTTTTTTTTTTTAAAGTTTGTTTGGAAAAACAAATGTGGGAGAGTACAGGAAAAAAGAACAATTGGGGAAACATTTGCCCTATCAGATGTTAAAACAGTTTAAAGCTATAATCAATAAATAATAAATAAATAAAACTGCCTAGACATCCCTGAAGATAGGGAAAGTTATTAAACTAGTGGAAGGGTTAGCAATAGACAGGATGAAATTTAACAAAGGATTATGAATACTGAATCTCTATATAATTTGCTTTTTCTTAATTGCTAGGGTATTAGAATAGTTAGAAGGAAAGAATTGAAATGGTGAAACTGTAACACATAGCATCCTTTGAAATGTGTTCTATAGCTACTTGTTAAATTGTAATTTGAAAGCTATATATTTTTGTATGTATGTTGTATTTCACAATAAGGAAATAACTGAAACTATGGTACTATAACTCATAACAACTTTGGAAATTTCCAAAGTTGTTAAATCATACTTTGAAAAATATCACCTTTTTTTGTATATATGTTATATTTCACAATAAGGAAATAACTGAAACTGTGGAACTGTAACTTATAATATTCTTTGAAATTTATTCTCTAACTACTTGTTAAATTCCACTTTGAAAGTTATCACTTCTATGTATATATGTTACATTCTACAATTAAAAAAATATGATAAAACAAACAGTATGAAACAGACACTGGCATAGACAAGGCGGACTAGAGAAAGAGGCAGGTCCAAATATAAATGAAAATTAGTCCATGATAAAGAATATTTGAAATCAGTGAGGAAAGGATGGATTCCTTTGGAAATTACAAACTGGTGGCCCACATTCCTTCCTGGCTTTCACACAGCATTTTAAAATCTGAAATTAGTTGTCAACATTTACAAATTAAAAGATTTTACATTAAAAACCTGGATTTTCTGATGACGCTGGGTCTTGGGCTTAGGAGCAGCTGTTCCTGCAAATACCAGTTCTCCAGTGTTCCTACTGGGCTGGATGGCTACCTTCATTTACAGTGCATGTTGGCCTTTATAGGCAGCTGAGTTTGAGATCCTTGGATTATTCAACAAATAATTTGGGGACAGAAGCCAAAAAACATATAATAATCAGTGAGATTTAGGAAGCAGGGAAATAGGAAGTCATACACAGCTGCTGGAGGTGTATATCAGTTCAGTGCCTCTGGAGGCTAATTTGGCAATAAAAATATAAAACCTTAAAAATGTCTATTTATAGCATATGGTCCAAAAATCTGTTAGAAATTATCCTAAGGAAATAATTCCAGAGGTGTGCAGTTATTTTCATGGTGCCACAAGGATATTCTCTGTAGTGCTACGGAAACAACCCAAACATACAACTAAATGAATTAAGGAATATCCATTAAATGCAGCCATAAAAAATGATATTATAGAAGACTATTGACCTTGAAAGTTATTCATGAAATGTTAAGTGAAAAGAGCAGAATGTACAGTATGATTCCATTAAAAAAAAAAAAAGCTCGTACACATTTATAGGCCTAAAAGGAAGGCTGTTCACTAAAATGTTAGTGATTATCTCTAGGGAGATTTTTTTTTTTCTTTTTAGCTTATCTATTTTTACAATTTGTCTAAGGAAAATCAAGTTTAAGTAAAATTACAAAACAACACGATCTGACTTTTTGATAAACACATACAAAAGTACTGGCAGGATATATACCAAATCCTGCTATTTGCTATTTCTGGACAGTAGGATTAAGGATCATTTTTTCTTTTCTTCTCTTGGATTATTTTCAAATTTTTCTACAATAATCTTATATTACATGTGTAACAAAAAAATTACAAGTAATTAAAATAGACTATACAAAGTTTTTTTTTAGAGATTGAAAAAACAAAATAAATAATAAAGTATCAATAGGCAAACGACTTGGGGCACTGACTGGGTGTGCCTCTGTCTATATAAAGGGTACACGGACTCCTGACCCACAGCCTAATTGTGGGGTAGTGGAGAGTCTAAGCCTTAAGCTCTTATCCACAGAAAGATGAGACCTGGATTGGATGCGGTGGACTGTCTATCCAGGCTCAGCATGAGGCTGGAAGACCTGGGCCCTGGGGAGCAATTGGATCTACCTGGAGTGTGGGGAGGCAGGGGCTGGCCCGATGGCTATCTGTGACTTGGTATCTGTGACCTAAGTCTGCCAGAGAGCTGGGCCCCAAGCTGCAAAGACGAACCTGCTGCTCAAGTGTCCTCCTCGTCATCTGGTCTGTACTCAGGGTGCAGCTTACCAAGAAAACCATCCAGTCGGTGGGGGTGGCGGGGTGGGGGATGGGGGCAGTAGCACTGAAAGGCTCTTCTGGAGGAAGGCAGACAAGCAGAGGCCTGGGTCTGGCCTGCCTGGCTCTGCTGCTGACCTGCTGTGTGTTGCTGGGAAGGTCCTAGGTCCTTGCTCCTTGCCCTCTCTGGGCTCTGGGCCTCAAAGCCTCAGTTACACCCGGATGGAGGAGGATGGACTGGAGATGAGAACAGTGGAGGGGACTCGAGGGGCAGGATGGTCAGTCATGCTGGCCCTTGTTGTAGGCTGGGGAGAAGGCTGGAGAAAAGTGAAGGTGTAACTGAGAAATTAAGATTTAACAAATAATTATGACAACTGAATCATTATATAGACCCCTTTCTCTTACTTTCTAGTATATTGTGGAATAGCCAAAAGGAAATACCTGAAATTACTGAAACCCACTGAACTGCAAATTGTAAAAGCCTCCTGACTGGTCTGCTTGTACCCCTTTATTTTAGGATCACAAAGAAAACCCACTAATGTTCATGAAGGAACTTGAGTCAGCCTACTAGTAAAGGGCTGACTGCAGTGTAGTTACTTGTTATTATAATGTTAATCTAGCTTAGTTCTATAGCTTAGGGCCACTCCTTTACATTTGTAAATTGGAGTTGTTTATACTTGTTATTGTAATAGTAACAACTCCCTCTCCCCTTGCTTAAATCCATAAAAACCCTAAACTCTTGAGACAGTTTTTAGGCCCATAGGCCACATCTGTTCTCCTTGATTCCTTGCAATAAACTCCTTCTCCCTTTGAAACCCCTGTGTCATGGACTGGCTGTAACGGGAATCAGAGGGGCTGAAACTGGAATCAAGCTGTCTTGCCCAGCCTGGTGCCTCCAGGGGCAAGTAATCCCACACCCTGCCCATCTCACTATCCTCCCCCGAGGGTGGAGAAGTGGGCAACAAAACTTTCAGTAGACCTTTGCTGTGTTTAGCCAGCACTGTGGCTCTGGAACCTGCAGACACAGGGGTGTATGAGAAATCAGCTCCAGTGAGCCCTGTCACCCTACACGTCAGGGGCGGCAATAGAGGCACAGAAGCTGCTGTGTAACAGGGTCGAGGGAGCAGGAACCAGATTCCAGGACTTCTGTTCCCACTGCAGTTTCACCCCCCCCCACCCCATGTGACCACTTTGCAGAAAAAGCACCAGGACTGAGTCCCTTGGGTCCCCAGTGAATGCTAACAGAGGCAGACCTGAATGAATGCGTGAAAGAACAGCAGGGGAGGGGCCTCAGGAATGGGTGTCCAGCTGCCTGGAGGAGTCCTTTTCCCCCTTCTTGGACCCCAGGCTTGTCCTCTGCTCCAAGCTCAGCTCTGAGGCCTCCGAAGCACCTCCAGCCTCCAGATGTGGAGCCACAGAGGCTGAAAGGGGTGCTAAAGGGTCAGAGTTGGGCAGGGCAGGACTATGGGAGTCAGACCACTCCCCACTCCAACCACCACCTCAAGTTCTCCCTCCCCACCAAGGCCTATTACATTTTCATGTTGAGTCCAAATCCTGGCCCTCTGGTCCTCTTTGGCAACCCTGCTGCCCTAACTCTGACCACTCAGGGATGTGGGGAGAGCAGGCCCATGCCTTTGACATTGATGGTCCCCGGCGTGGAATGCTCTCTCCTGGTCCACCCTACCCATCCTTCACCCACCCACTCCTGGCTAACTGCAAGGCATGGGGGGCTGGTACTGGGACCCACCTAACTGCAAGGACCTCCCAGTATAGGAAGGAGCTGGGCACAAGAGCCCATGATGAGCCCATGGAGCTCTAAAAAGCCTGGAGGAGCAGCTGTGTGAGAGCTGGGTGGCGGAGAATTGGGGGACATGGCTTTGGAGCTGGATCTTGAAGGATGCATTGGAATGTTCCAGGTAGAGGAGATAAGAAAGGGCACACCAGCGGGCAGTGCAAAGACCTGGAGGCAAGGGGGTTTTGTTGCCAAGATGGAAATGGTCATAAGTCTCAGGAGACAAGCAGCCTGTGCTTGTCATCGACGGAGGTGGGCAGAGTAGGGGGAACTCCCTGTGGTGAGGCTCAAATGAAGATTTGTGCCAAGAACTCTGAAAGGTAAAAGGTACCACAAGAATGCCAGGGGTGATGGTAGTGTAATTATAGTTCTGAGAACCATCCTGTTTGAATACGGACCCCACCCCACACAGCACTCAAGCCACAGACCAAATCTCATTTAACAAATAACATACCCCGTGTTCCTGCCTTTCAGCAATGCTATAAAGACAGGTAACATTATCTCCATTTTACAGAAGAAGAAACCGAGGCCCAGGGAGGGGCAAATGCTTGCCCAAAGCCACAGAGCCAGGAAGTGGGAGTCCAGCCAGGTCTACTGATGCCAAGGCCTGGGGCCTTTGCCCCTCACCTTCCTCTCCCTCCACCCACCCAGGGGACAGCCTGGGGGAGCTCAGCCCTTGCGGGAAGCTGGAGCAGGCTCCAGCCCAGCCTGTCCATCGATCTCCAGGAAAAGTGATCCTGAGACTTGTTGGCTTTCAGTGCTACCTGATACCCTGGGCAGAGGGGCTGAGCAAGGCCTGTGGGGGCCAGGTTTCCTGCATTCTGTGATTCCTGCCCACTGAGGCTGCCAGCCTCCCTCTTCTCTCCAGTCTGGGCCCACCTCCCACCCCCAAGGAGAAGGGTTGCTGGAGAGGGAGGAGACCCCTGGTGGACAGCTCAGGGGTGGAGGGGGAATTTCAGTCCAAGCCCCTGACTTTCAGGCCTTCCAGGAATGGGAGGATGTCAGAGCCAGAAAGTCCTTAGAGACCCCTTGCCGTAACAGACAGGGATTCTGCTGACGCCCTGGGACAGTGGTGCACGGTGGTGCATGATGTTGGTCAATGGCTATGTGATTTTGGCCAAGTTGATAAGCCTAATCTGTAAAATGGGAATTAAAGGATTCCCTTTCACAAGGTCACAGTGAGAATTAAATGAAAATGTGCCTGAAACCATCCCCCACAGAGCCTGACAGCCAGTAAGCAGGAGCTCAATTTCTGGCAGAAAGATCTGGGGCCTCCCCCGCAATGGGGCAGGAAGTTCTTGAGTCCACACAGCAGCCCAGTGGTGGAGATGAGGCCTGATCTTGGCCTTCCAACAGAAACTGATGCATTTCCTCAACTCCAGCTCATAACGGACAGCCTAGCCCAGGTCCCCTAGCCCCACCCTCCCCCAGGCCCAGCGCCAAAGGGGTGAACAAGAGGCTAGCACTTACTTGAGGATGTCCTTCTTATTGAAGAAGGTGCAGTCCTGTTGAAAGAAAACACAAGCACACAGTTGGTTGTGCATGTCCCAGCTCCTTCCTTCCTCAGAGCCCTTGACAGGGCCTCACGGGGACAGCCCTGAACTGGGGGCAGAAAGATCACTAGTACCCTGCCTCCCCCCCCACCCCTGCTTCCACCCACTGCGGACAGCAGATTCTAGTGGGTCCAGAAGGTGCCTCCTGAGGCTTTTGACAGAGCTAAGCTGGACCTGTGAGTTGCGTGCATGGGGAGCTCGGCAGCATGCTTGGAGGGCACATTTAGAGGGAAAATGGAGAATTCAGAGGTGGATGGGTCAGTTTAAGCGCCAGCAGGGTACCCTGGGGAATAACAGGGGAAGGGGCTGGGAGACAACTCAGGAGATAAACTTAGGAGTAAGGACGCCCAGGGCCACCACACTGTGCAGGTGGTGCCACTCCCTCAGAGCCCCTGAGAACGGTCTCCCTGGAGCTGGGCGGTATGTGTCCCAAGTGGCCACGGGCAGCAGACCCGCACTCAGAGACTGAGAGGCCCAGACACATAGACAGAGAAGCATCAGCAGACACCTGGTAACTGAAACCACAGGAGTAGATGAAGTCACGCAGGGGAGTGGAGAGGCCTGGGGTGTGGGTGAAGGAGGAGAGGAGGAGAAGAGGGGCAGGAGAGAAAGAGGGTCAAGCCCTGAAGAGGAACCAGTAGCCTCTGGACACAGGCTGAGGGCAGCAGCTGTTGGGGACCCCAGGTAGGCATTACTCAGGGTGGGGGCAGCACTTGGCTCCCAAGCTCATCCCAGATTATAAGCTCATTTTGGGGGTCCTCTCCAGAATCACCTGGGGAGCTTTTAAAAAATCACTGAGCCCCAGTCTGAACCCAGACCCATTAAATCAGAATCCCTTAGGGTAGGATCCAGGCATCAGCAGTTGGCAAAGCCCCCTAGGTGACTCCCATGTGCAGCCCAGGTTGAGGACCAGAGCATGGGGGCCTGGCATGGTGCTGGGGGTTTGGAATATCCAAGTGTGTTTAATCCTCACCACCAGCCTATGGGAGCAGACATTAGCTCCTATTTCACAGATGGGGAATCTGAGGCTCAGCAAAGTGGAATAACTTGCCCTAGGTCGCACACACAGCTTGGGAGGGTTGAGACTGGAATTTGGGCCTGTGTGCGGCTTGACCACTGTCTCAGGACCACAAACAGAGCTGCAGCCCACCCATGACCACTGCACACCAAGTACTCCATGTTCTGCTTCTGCTGTGTATTCCTAGTACCTGGCACACAGTAGGTGCTCAGTACAGACTTGTGGGATAAGTGAACAGACCATTTCCACATATACCATCCAGAGCAGTCATATTTTCATTTCAGTGGCTGCAGAACATCCCACTGAGGGCATCTGCCCCTGCTTAATCTAACCTCTCTCCTCTTTCTGAGCATTTGTCAACAGTAATGTCCACGTTTTCACCGTTACTGTTAAAGCTGCTATGAACCTGCTCATAGACTGATGTTTTACTTTTTTTTCTGTTGTCTTGTTTCCCTGGGACTCATCCCAGGGAGGCAACTCACAGGGATTAACATGACAGATGCCTTTAAAAGCTTTTCAGGCATCCAAGTATCTGACAGCACGGCAAAGGAAAAGGACGGTAGGTTTACATCAGATTCAAATTCTAGTTTTGCTTTGGGCCTTTATGCATGTCATTCTTCTTTCTGAGCCCTGGTGTCTGCATCTGCCAAACGGGGATAGTGGCTCTCTGAAAGGGACATGTGAGGGGCAAGTGAAAGAAGGTGCGGGAAGCCGGAAGGTCACGGCTGGTGGGGGTTCTGTCTTCCACTTTGGTGCAACAGCCCTGTCTACCCCATGGCTGGGGCATCTCCCCCGAGTCTGTAGCTATGTGCATGATCCACTCTGGAGTTATCAAACAAAGATCCTGCTCCCCTCCACCCACTTAGCTGCCCAGGGAGCTGCAGCCACATGTCTGCAGGAATTCCTGCTTACACTTCTCTCAGAGAGCAAATGTTCCCATCACTGCGTGGCTCCTGGCAGTTCACAGGGATGGGCCTTCAGGCAGGTCAGGGTTATGAAGGCTGGGAGTGGGGTAGGGAGGGAGCCTAGCCCAGGAAAGGGGGCCTCTTAGGACTCTGGCAGCAGAAAATAGCCCAAGAGGGCAGGCTGGTTCTTATAGTAAGAATTCCACTTAAGGCTTGAGTTCAGCCTCCAGGCCTATCCACCACCTGAAGTGCCTTACCCTTTTTCCAGCTTGTCCAAAATCCTTCTCAATCTTCAAAGCTCAACTCAAGGGCTACTCCTTCCAGGCAGTCTTCCTGCCCTCATCTCATACACACAGGGTCGCCTGTGCCAGTGGTCAGGAGCCAAGCCCCAGCCAGTGGCTGCTCTCAGTGGAAGCCTGCTCTCCACCCAGCCTTGCCAGCTCAGGCTTCACATTGCCCACCTGACCGCCACACCAGCTCTCGGTCAGGCTCCAAAGTGGTCTCAGTTTATCCCCACAAGAGTCTTGTGATGTGAGCATAGTAGGGTGAGCAGTTATTTCCATTTTAGAGGTGGCGACGCTGAGGCCAATGTGCTGGTTTGAAACTGTTATGGACCCCAGAAGAGCCATGATCTTTTAACCCAATCTTTTTGGGTGGAAACTTTTGATTGAATGTTTCCATGGAGATGCAACTCACCCACCAGTGGTTAAATTTTGATTAAATTATTTCCATGGAGTTATGGACCTCACCCATTCAAGGTGGGTCTTGATGAGTTCACTGGTGTACTTAAGAGAGTTCAAGAGCCAACACAGACACTGACACTTGGAAACACTTGGAAATGCAGGCAGAAGGATGTCTGGAGATGCTAAGCTAAGAAATGAAGCCCAGAGTTTGCCCTGGAGAAGCTAAGAGAGGACCCCCAGATGCTTAGAGAGAAACACCCTGGGAGAGAGAAGCAAGGACACACAGGAGCTGAGAGAGAGGAGTGAAGACAGAAGCCCACAGACATTTTGAAGAAATCCATTTTGAAACACAACCCAGGAACAAAGGACCAGCAGACACCAGCCACGTGCCTTCCCAACTGACAGAGATGTTCCAGATGCCACTGGCCTTTCTTCAGTGAAGGTAGCCTCTTGTTGATGCCTTAGTTTGGACACTTTTATGACCTTAGAATTTTAAATTTTAACCGAATAAATCCCCTTTATAAAACACCACTTCTGGTATTCTGCATAACGGCAGCATTAGCAAACCCGAACAGCCCAGAAGGGGACAGTGACTTGCTAAAGCCTACAGTATCAACAGCCCAGTGATGACTTGAACTCAGGACTTACCCTCCTTAAGGCTGTGCCTTAACAAGTGTTCCTTTGTTCATTCATTTTACAACACCCTCCGAGAGCCTCTACTGTGCCTGGGCAGGGGACACACTGGGAGGGAGGTGAATTGTAAACAGATGGTAATGACCTGGTATGAACCATTCTGTGGCCACAAGAAGCATGGTGTATGTGCGTCATAGGCCCACTGAAATACACCCAGCCAAATGAACAAGCATAGGATAAGTCAGAGACACCTTCCCAGGGAGGCAAGGCCCGGCCTGGGCAGTCTGGGCTAGTCCAGGTTATTGAAGAGCTAGGAGGAGGCACTAGGGGATCAAGGGCAGAGCTGAGGGAGGGCTTGATTAGAAGTCCTCAGTGTATCTAGAACCTGAAGTGCCAGGGATGGGATGAGAAAAGAGGCTGGGGGCCAGCTGAGCCCAGACCAGGCTGTGCCAAGCACTGCTCTGGACTTCACTCAGGTGGCTCTCCCAAGACAATGGAATTACAGGGAGAGGAAAGGGTCATAGCTGTATTTTAGACAGAACCTTCCCCCTCGACCCTGCATTTCTGTTCCCAGGCATCCTAGACAATTCCCTAGGGTCTTCCAAGGCAATAGGGTTAATAGACACACATTGCAACTCTTTGTCCATGGGTTATTTTTATAGAAAAAATTGTTTTATAGTGGTGATGCATATTGTATCTATTGAAGGAAGGAAGGGAGAGAGGAAGAGAGGGGAAAAGAAAGGAAAGAGAAAGAGTGAGCGAACAAGGACTGTGGCAGCCAGAGGAGAAGTGAGGAAGGAAGCAGTGATAATTTCAGCTCCCATGAGACTGAGGAGGCCTGGCCCAGGGCTGTGGCTGTAGAGATGCAGAAGAGGTGACTCCAGGTGAGATACTGAAGAGGCCAAGCCACAGGTCTTGTTCTTAACTGAAAAAGTGGACTTAGGGAGAACAGAGAGTTGGGACACAGGGTTCTGGGGAAGGCTGTTAGGTTTGAGGGGTCTGGGGGATGGATCTGGAAGGCAGAGGAGTAGTCTGGGAAGAAGACTTAACTTTGGAAATCATTACCACACAGGGTCTGGGGAGGGGGGCGCCCGCCTTGGGAGCCCATCTACCACCAGGCTGGGAAGACAGAAGCAGCCTTGGAGGTCACTCCAGAAAAGGGGTGGCTACAGCCCAGGGTAACTCCCAATCTCACCTGGCCTGTGGCTGTCTGGAGAGCCAGAGGGAGGATGTGGGGCTCTCAGGTTTCATAGCTCTCATTTCTCCCACCCTGCTCTGGCAAAGGATCAGAAACCAACACCAGACTGGCTCCAATGGGTAACCCAATGCCAGGCTGGTCTGAGTCCCTGCCCCCATGGAGCTACTCTTCACTTCTCAGCACCGTCTGCCTGCCTGCCTGCCTGAGCCCACCTCCAAGCCTTTATCCAGGCTGATCCCTCCACCTGCAATGCCTCCTTCTGGGCCCCTTGGGCAAAATCTCATCTATCTTTCAAGGGGTTGCTCAAGTGAGGCATCGTTTCTGAACCTGAACTTGTCAGTCAAAGCACTGCCCACCAGCCTCTCCTAAAACACACTCTACCACCTGCCTCTATCACAAGGGCTACACTGGAGGCCAGGGTTTGTCTTTCTAGACTGGAATGCTTTGAGAACAAAGTACACATAGGGCACATCCCAAGTGAGATGTGAGAGCCTTGGATTCACCATTCAAATTCCCATGTAAGCTCTGACCTGGCAGGGTACTGAAGGCTCCTTGGCCTCCATTTACTCCTCTGCAGAATGGGGTTAATACTCCACCTCACTGTGTTGATCAAATGAGTTGATGTATGCAGGACATCAAAGTATAGTGCCTGACACACATAAATGTGGCTGCCCCCTTTCTTCCCAGGGCCTCCCATGGGGAGCTGACCAATCTGTACCACTGACAACTAGGCTTCCAGGAGGAGAAGGGGCCTTTATCTTATTTCCACCTACATCAGAAGACCTACATTTCAAGCCCCCTTTGGCAACAGGCATTTTTGGAGACCCTGCTGGTGCTCATCTCTCCTATGTTCACAGGAGCCAACACAGTCCAGGCCCTTCTGAGTTGGGGAGTACCGAGGAGGCATGAGAATTGGTCCTTGAAGGATGAGAAACATATCATGGAGAGAGAGGGAAGAGGCATCCCAGGCTGAGGAATCAGCATGGGCAAAGGGAGGGAGGAAAGAAACAGCCTGGCGAGTCAGGGGAACTGCAAATAGTTGTGGAGTGGCTGCAGTGCAGAGGGCAGGGGAGAGTCCTGGGGAGGCTGAGACTGGGGGTGGGGGGTGGGGTTGGGGCTGGTCTGGTCTGGGCCGAGGCTTCAGGAAATGGACAACCGCAGAAAAGTTTTTACATGGGCGGGAGGGCATTACAATCTCTGATCTGGAGAGCTGGCTCTGGAGGCAGGGAGATCTGGGTGCAGAGGATGTGTGTGGGGGGTGTAAGGGGGTGGCTGCTGGGGGCCTGAAGAAGTTTGGAGAAATGGCCATGTAAGGCGGGTACCTGACTTGACCTCTTGTTCCAGTTATTTCCATGCTGCCAAGAAGCTCTTGGGGCAGAGAGAGAGACCCCAACAGAAAAAAACAAGATGCCCCCAACTTAAGACTGCATTTGGGGGCTGATGCATCCCACTCTCATCCACATATGGCCCCAGCTGATTTCTGCTTCACAGAAACACTCTCCTGGGCTGCCTCTGCCTTCCCAGGATAAGGGGGAGATGTGGGGGATGGGGGAGGGTGGTCTACGGTCCAGCCCATGTTTCCTAATCCTCCATCTGCGTGCCAGGGTGGCCGCTGGGATGAGCGGCTTGTAAGGGATTCTGGTCCAGCCTGGGGCCGGGAAAAAGAATGCTGAATGGGGGAGAGAGGTGGAGTAGCTGGAGGGAGGCGCGCCTGAGAGAATCTTCCAAATGGAAAGCGCTCATTCCACAGATGGGGAAACTGAGATTCGGCAAGGGGAAGGCACAGGCCCAAGGTCATGCCGCGAGCAGAAGGCAGAGGCAGGATGTGAATCCAGGTGAACTGCCTTTCGGGAGACCTCAGCTAAAGGCAGGGGAAAGGGGGGAGGGGGGGAGGGGGCGTCGCTCTGGGGGTCCGAACGCGCCGGGCTCACCTGGTAGTTGTCCAGCTGCTCTTCAGTGAAGATAGTCTGCTTGTTTCCCATGGTGGCTGCGGCGCCGTCGCTCGTCCGCCCGGGCGCCGCCTCCCATCAGCGGCCGCCAGAGCCCCGCGCCCCGCGCCCGCGGCCCTCGCCAGGCCCACAGCCGGCAGCATCCACCACGGCCCGACCTGCCGCCCCGCCGCCCTGCTCCGCCCCTCCTGGCAGCTCGCCCGGAGCGGGGCGGGGGTCTCGGAGGTGGGGACGCAGACCCGGAGCAGCGGCGACTCCGCCCGGCGGCGGGGAAAGCGGGAGCGGCCAGCCCCGCGACTGCTGCGCGCCCCGGGCCCGCCAGGGGGCGGCCTGGCCGCGGGAGTTGCTGCCCAGCACGCTTGGTGCCGCGCGCGCGGCTGGAGGAGCGGCCCGGGACTTCCGGCCGGGGGGAGCTCGGATTGCTCCGGTGGGGATGCTGGGCCTGGGAGAGTCCCTCGGAGGGTGTAGTGGAGGCGTGTGGAGTGATCCTTGGCGACCTGTGACCTGGAGCGGAAGGAGTCAGTGAGGACGCGGAGTGAAAGCCTTGGACCAAGAGTGAGGAGACCTGGCCCGGGCCAAGCTCCGCCACCGTCTCGCGTAGCGACATTGAGCAAGGCCTTCCTTGCACCGTCCCTTCGCAGAAAAGGAGGGTATCGGTCGAGCTGACCTACAAGGCTGGAGAAAGCTGATCCACCCTTTGACCACGGCCTGGGCAGGCCATCTCAGGCCCTCTGAGCCTCTTAGGTTGGAGGACAGAATTTGCTTGGCTGTCTATGAGTCCTTGGATACAAACGTGAGACTTGAGAGGACTTAAGGGATTTAACTGTGTCCAGAGAAGTGTGACAAATTCCAGGACGTTTTCTGGGGTTTATAAACAAACGCAGTCTAGGCTAAATACCTTTTAGTGGCACAGTCCGTCCATGTGTTATTTCTAACCTCAGGGCAGTTGATTCCATAGGTATTATCTCCCTCTTGCAGGTGAGCAAACTGAGACTGAGAGCAGTTCAGCTACTTGCCCAGGTTCCCACAGCTGGGAAGTAGCAGAACCTGGTGCGGACTCATGCACTGGCTCAGCCCAAACCAACCCCAGGACCTTGATGAGCAAGTCAGGACTTTGTGCTTTAAAAGATGTTGGTAGTTTCTTTAGGATAATGGTTCTCGAATTTGAATATGCATCAGAGTCACTTGGGAGGCTCCACTCCCAGAGTTTCGAATGATTTCCTGGATCTGGAGTGGGGCTGAGAATGTGGCTAACAAGTTCTTGGGTGATGGCAATTGAGAACCACTGCTTAGGCTGAAGGCAAGGAGTTACAGTAGAAACCGGGTCCAAGTTTGGAAGGTGATCACTGGTGCTTTTAAATTTTCCTTTGATACTGAAGTTTCAAGGGATTTTGGTTGGGGTTTTCTGACATTATTTTGTTGCTCTCCAGCGATAACAGTAGCCATCAGACAGGCCGTCCTTTATTACTGACCCTCCATGGTTTGGGCCCTGGAAATGGGTCTCCTATACGGTGTCGCATCAATAGAAAGAAACGAGATTTGGTGAAGCAAAACAGAACTTTAATTCTTTGGTCAAAGAATAGAGACAGGTGGAATCATCCCAAAGGCAACCTCTCCTGAAAAGGAGGTGAGTGAGATTATTTTCTCTTTTTTTCTTTTCTCTTTTCAATGACTTGTTTATTGTGCCAATGTAAGGTCACATAGGACCTGATCTTCCTTGAGGTTCTGGTAGGAGTTCTCACATCAAAGGGAGGGAGGAGACTCAATTACAGGATGATTACTAAGAGGCTTAAAATAGTACATATACTTTATTCATGATGACAGTGAACATTTATGCCTAGATATATGGGTAAATATGTATGAAGTTTCTCAAATTGTGGAAGTGTTAGCATCGATCATTTTTGTCCAGTGGGTACCTGCGGTTGCAAAGAAACCTTTCCCTGCAGTTCCTCGACATTTTACTTGCCAGAAGGGAAGGCAGGGAAGACATACACGAAAGTCCTAGTCTCCTCACCTGGGTTCAGCAACAGTTCTTGGATCATCCAGAATGCCAAGGACATGATGATGGGTAGGTGGAGGCAATCGTTTTCCTAAAAATGCTTTTGTTCAACTGAGCTTTGGCCCATGTGTCCAATGCCCGGTGTCCATGGTGCCCCCAGAAGTAGTTTGGAGCTGGGAAACCATCGTTTACTCAATGAAGTCAATAGAGAGGGCACTTGCTGACTACAGGCCAGAGTCAAATCCTCCACTGGGTGTCTGGGTCATTTCTCCTTCTCTTTGGCTTGGAATTGAGTGAGATTATTTTATAGGGGATGAGGAGGCATGGACTGGGCATGTACAGATGGTCGTTCTGTGCACTTGGCACCATCTGCACTCAACACCTGGTACCTTCCATCCACGCTCATCACTTTAGTACTTTCTGTCTGCACTTGGCACTTCTGCACACAGTGCATAACCGTGATCATTTGGGCTGCTCTTATGGTTACTGGCTTCCTGCACTTAATTTCTGAAAGCAAACATAGCTCAGACAAAGGTTAGGTGGAAATTCTTATGAGTGCTGATCCTGGGGTAATGCTTCATCTTGGTAACACTGTTACACAATCAGCTCTATCAGATGGGCAGGAAGCAGTTCAACAGTTCAAGGGATTTTTAACCGAGCCTTTAGAGGCCTCCCCCCCATTCTTTGTTCATTGTGGACTAGTGCTGTTAGAGGCCTCGGCCATGGGAAAGAGGGCAGGAATGTGACCAGAAATTCAGAGAATGTGGAATTTTAGACCAGAATCAGATTTTTTAAAGATTCCACCTGCACCGTTCCTTTCTCCTGTGTTAGAGTTGGGGAAACTGAAGCCCTTTCCAAACCACACATCATTACTATCATGTAATTTCACTTGGATTAGATTCCCCATGGCCTGTGCACAGGCCAGAATTCTGTGTCTTCTGTTCCTGCTCTGGTACATTTTTTTTTTGCCATTTCTAACGTGCTGCTCATTTGCATACCAAGTGTTCCAGGTAGACAAGCCAGAACCTCTGCAAAGAGGACTATGTTTTCAGTCCTAGGAACCTCTTCTCTCACAGGAGATGAATAGAGGCAGCTAACCCAGCCACCAAATTGCCTTTAAAAATCTTTTTTGTTCACTATTACCACTGCCTTAATTGAGGCCCTCTCTCTTGAACTATGACAACAACCCCGTGAGAAAGGCAAAGGTACAATTCCCATGTTACAGTTGAGAAACCTGAGGCTCAGAGAGGCAAAGTGACTTGCCCAGTGATACCCAGCTAGGAAATGGCACAGCAGGGCTTTAACCTGGTTCTGTGATTCCAAATTCTGTGCTGCTTTGGCTCCCAGGTGTTGGGTCTGGTCCCCGAGGAAGACAGTGTATGTGTTTGGGGGGAAGGCGGAGAGGGGGAGAAGAAAGAAACATTACTGATTATCTCCTCTGTGACCAGGATCGTTTTGGATGCTCTGCATTTACTGAATATGTTTATTCTACAAAAACTTCATAAATCTGTTGAATTTGGTATCATCCCACTTCCCAGATGAAGAGTATAAGAGAAGGTGACTTGCCCAAGGTCACACAGGTGGTAGTGGGTGGATTTAAAGGAGCACCTTGAATTTTCTCTTGATCACACTGCCTAGGGCAGGGGAACATGGGGTTACCACTGTTTAGAGGGGACCAACTCCTAGTTATCTCAGTCTTAAAATTATCTAACCAGCAGCTATCGCGGTTAGCGCCTGGCACTATTTTCAACTACCCACTAAATGTTAGCTTTCTTCATTTTGGACTCACACAATAAAGTTAATTTTTAAATTTGCAAGGAAAACAAGAGGAATAAGTGCTACAAAGTACCCAAGGAGTGAACTTGACAGGAGGTAAATGGTACGAGTAAATATAATAAAACATTAATTTCTTTCCAACTCAAAGGTGTCCCACCTTAGCTGGCTGCCATTCTTTTAATATTCTTAAATTATTTTATTTTTTATTATAGAAGTTGTAGGTTTACAGAAATATCATGCAGAAAATACAGAGTTCTCATATCCCCCACTCCCCCTGTACATAGTTTTTCCTGTTAGTAACACTTTGCATTATTGTGGTAGCTTTGTCACAATTGATGAAACAAAATTATTATAATTATACTATTAACTATATTCCATAGTTTACATTAGGGTTCACTGTGTTGTACAGTCCTATGGTTTTTAAAAACATTTTTATTCTAATAACATGTACAACTTAAAATTTCCGCTTTTAACCGCATTCAAATATATAATTCAGTGGTGTTAATTACATTCACAGTGTTGTGTCAGCTGTGATTAAATGTTGATCTGCAAGTTGTCCTTGTAAGACTTAGACTCTAAGTGGATCTTCCTGGCATAGATGCAGTAGCATGGGCCCAAGGCATCTCCAGGAAAAGATGCAACAAAATTTGAGGAGCAAGATTCAGACAACCTTTAATTTGGCAGAATTAGGCAACAGCATCCTCATTCAGCGGCTTGAACCTGAGATCAGATGGGCTTCTGAGGTCTAGTGCCCCATTCCGAGCTCACTGGATTCTTCTGTGCTGCTCGGGTGATGGCAGAGGCCCAGCGACAGAATTTCACGCATCTGGAAGGCTGCTTGTTTGGCCAGTGGACAATTGTTTCAGCCATCTGTTTTGTTAACAAACAGTCCCTCCTGCTCTGATGACATTAAGATAATTGGAGCCCTTGGGGAAGTGCCTCTGGAGGGTGGAGGCTTCTGGGTCAAGTCCCTACCTGCCTCTTAGGCGCTTGTTCTCGAAGTGTGGTCTAGGGTCTACTGGGGCCCCTGGGACCTTTTCAGAGAGTCTGTGAGGTCAAAACTATTTTCTTAATAATACCAAGACATTATTTGCCTTTTTCACTCTCACTTTCACAAGTGTAGAGATTTCCAAAAGTTACATGTGTGATATTCTGACAGATTCAGTGGAGAGCAGACGTGAGAATCCAGCTGTTTTCTATTAAGCCAGACATTAAAGACATTTGCAAACATGTAAAAACAATGCCTCTCTTCTCACTAAATACTTTTTATTTTGGAAAATATCGTTATTTTTCATAAAATATGTTAATTAAGCTAATAGATAATGGGCTGTTATTTTAACATTAATAAGTAATTTTAAGTTATCTCAGGTTTAATTTCTAATATGGTAAATATCGATAGCTCTAATACCTGTTAACAAAAGCTCTTTGGGGTCCTCAGTAAATGGGTATAGCTGTGTTCCAATAAAACTTTATTTATGGACACTGAAATTTGAATTTCATATAATTTTCATATCTCATGAAATATTATTCTTTTGATTTTTAACAACCATTTAAAAATGTAGAAACCATTCACACTTCCCATTTCAAAACTTAACCACAATGCTACATTAATTAAAATGGTGTGTTATTGGCATAAGGATATACATATAAACCAGTGGAAAGGAATTGAGAGTTGTGCCAGTTTGAATGTATTATGTCCCCCCAAATGCCATTATCTTTGATGTAATCTTGTGTGGGCAGACCTATCAGTGTTAATTAGATTGTAATTCTTTGAGTGTTTCCATGGAGATGTGCCCCACCCAACTGTGGGTGATGACTCTGATTGGATAATTTCCATGGAGGTGTTGGCCCACCCATTGAGGGTGGGTCTGAATTAAATTACTGGAGCCATATAAATGAGCTGACAAACAGAAGGAACTATGTGAGTGACATTTTGAAGAGGAGCTACAGCCAAGAGGGACACTTTGAAGAAACCACAGGAGCTGCAGATGAGAGACATTTTGAAGATGGTCGTTGAAAGCAGACTCTTGCTCCAGAGAAGCTAAGAGAGGATACATACCCCAAGTGCAACTAAGAGTGACGTTTTTGAGGAACTGCAGCCTAGAGAGGAACATCCTGGGAGAAAACCATTTTGAAACCAGAACTTTGGAGCAGACACCAGCCACATGCCTTTCCAGCTAACAGAGGTTTTCCGGACACCACTGGCCATCCTCTAGTGAAGGTACCTGATTGCTGATGTGTTACCCTGGACACTTTATGGCCTTAAGACTGTAACTGTGTGGCCAAATAAACCCCCTTTATAAAAGCCAATCCATCTCTGGTGTTTTGCATTCTGGCAGCATTAGCAAACTAGAACAAGAGTTCAGAAATAAACCCACACATCTATGTCTAGTTGATTTTTGGCAAGGGTACCAAGTCTGTTCAATGAAGGAAACAATAGTCTTTTCAACAAATATTGCTGGCACAACTGGAAATTCACGTGCAAAAGAATGAATTTGGACCCCTACTCTCACCAAATATGCAAAAATTAATTTGAAATGAATCAACAATCTAAATATAAGTGCTAATACTTTAAAGCTCTTACAAGAAAACATGAGAAATATCTTTAGGACCATGTATTAGGTAATGGATTCTTAGCCTTTACACCAAAAGGTGAAATCAATTTTAACAGTGTTTTTATTTAACATGATATATTTAGAACATTATTTCAATAAGTAATCAATTTAAAAATGATGAATGAAATGTTTTACATTCTTTTGTTTGGACTGTTTTGGGATCAGTGTGTATTTTACACTTACAGCACACCTCAGTTTGAACTAGCCAGATTTCAAGTGCTCAATA
This sequence comes from Choloepus didactylus, assembly GCF_015220235.1. Taxonomy (NCBI): domain Eukaryota; kingdom Metazoa; phylum Chordata; class Mammalia; order Pilosa; family Megalonychidae; genus Choloepus; species Choloepus didactylus. Next base: position 99,858,673 of record NC_051310.1, read on the forward strand.
GCCACTTGTGGCTTATGGCTTCATTATTAGACAGAGCAAGCCTAGAATGTTCATTTGATGATGGTATCAATGACTTCCTCTTAGAGATGGTTAGGTTGGTCACTGCCCTGGGAGCAAGGAGGACTTTTATAAAGGTATTTACATGTGGTCTTGGATGTAAGTGATGAGCCTCAAGTTTGCTCACTGTCACCTTGGGCAGGTAACTGTCCCTCTCTGGACACCAACTTCTTCAGCTGTGAAATCATTTTTATGGTCCCTCCAAGGCTTTAGTATCAGAGAGGGAGGTGGGGTGCCATGGGAGTAAAATTGCTCCCCAGATGCCTTATCTCACCACATATTTAAAGAGCAGGTTGTTCTCCAGCACTAAAGGAGCTCTTATCACACAGCAAGTCGGTCTTGAAGACCTCTGGGAGAATTCCAGTGAACTGGGGGTTTCTTTGGTCATGACTGAAAAGTTACCTGTCTAGGATCCCTCCCAAGCCCTATCAGCCAGGACCACCTGGATGCCTCCCGAGCAGCCCCTTCCTCCCACAACCATCTCCCAGAACTATCTGTGTAGTTCCCCCTGCAGACTGTGGGTTCCTCAGAGGCAGGCCCCACAAAATCAAATATCCGTTACTGTGTCTGGAGGATTGTTTGAAATTCTGTGTAGAAGGATTCTGATTTAATTCACCTTTCTGGTCAACCTGGGAGAATGGGGGATTCAGCAGGTTTTTACAGTATTATTAGCCCCTGCTTGCTCAAGCATTTTTAAAGATTTATAAGTTGCCACTTATATTATTTGTAGAATCTTAAGAACGCTCTTCAGGGTGTTTACTTCATTTTACAGATGAGGGAATAAAAGTTCAAGTTCATACATCTAGAAAGTAGCAGCATGAGCACAGGGACCTAGGTTTGCCTGAATAACTTTCTGCTATAGCCCTGGTACCTTTGCTGAGAGTGGACATTTGAAAGTGGTAACAATTTCTCTATCTACCCCTGCGACCGTGGGAATGGGCTTACAAATGTTCAGTCCATTAACCTCATAGCCCAGGGCTTGGCTACTCTAGAAAGAGCACTGGGAGTCATTATCTGTTGCGGGAAGCTTTATCACTGTTTATAATGCAACCTCTGTACTTGACTTGTGTACTTGGGCAGAGAGAGCAAAGCCAGGCCCTGCAATGTGAGCAAACAGGAGTTCAGTCAGGTCAATTCAAATCAATCAACACCCCTGGATTGCATTTCCAGCCCTTGCTTCTGGGCCTCACAGGGACAAATGTTTGGCCCAGATTCATTAAGCAAAATGATGCACTTACAAGTAAGACAGAGAGTGTATTAGATGGCTCCCCATTACCTCCCCAGGACTGAGCCCAGGTTGCATACAGTGACAGGTGTGCGGCCTCGTTCTCCGGCCTCTTTCCACTGGCCCTTTGAGCTTCAGCCCTGCATCTCCCCACATACCTTGTAGATTGTCATTCACCTCCATTCCGTTGCTCATGCCTTCCCGTCTGCCTGCATCCTTTTTCCTTCCCTTCTTTCTGTTTGAAAAACTGGCCTCCCTAGAATCTCGTCTGCTTGTAAATCTGTCTGCATTGAGTCCTGTGAGCCTCTTGCCTACTTCCTCTTGCCTAGTTCCTAGATACCCCAGCTCGGAGCTCCCGCACTCCGTGGAATCTGTTTTACAGCACATGTTACCCTGGCTTGGGATAAACTGTTTGAAGACTTCCCTGGTAGACCAATGTTATTAATGGAAGGGATCCTGCTCTGGCGTCTTGAACTGCGTGGGGTGTTTTGGTGGATGCGATGACTGGTGGTGCTGATGCCACATGTCGCACGGGGGCTGGCGATGCTGGATGCCCTGCAGTACCCCAACAGTCCTGCCCAGTGGAGAACTGTGCCATGTCCTGTGGGCACAGTCGGACACGCCTGTAGGTACAAAACTGTTTATAATTATCTGAGCCTGGAACCTAATTCTGTTTTACAGAGTTAAATTCTAAAAAATTTCTTACATGGTTTTGACATACGCTGAATTTTCCAGGAAGTCAACTACTGTGAAAAATCAAGGGAGGTGTGAATTCTGCTTTGTTTGCAACTTTAACAAGAGTTCATCATCATTTTGGAAAATTATGCTGTCAATGGCAACATAGCTCATGACTGAGAAAGAAGACATTACCCAGGATTCCTGCTGGCAAATCTAATTGTTTGTGAATTTTGCTTGACTGTGCTGTGAGTCCCTAGACCCCACTCCTGTAATAGTCTTCATTCTCTCTTTGCCAGAGTCGTGGTAGTTCATGTTAAGTGTTGCCTGAATATTATCTTACTTCTCTGAAATCCACATTTATTCATTACAAGTAGGTGCAATCATCTGACTGCTTCATTATGTCTTCTGCTGTTTAGGTCTGAGCACGTACATATAGAAGTGCATATTATTTTATTCCAATATTCCTTTTATTTCTCTTTTATATTGAAGTTTTAAAATTTAATTGACTTTGTTTTTTCATTATGCATATAAATAGTTTATATTATTCTTGAGTTCCTTTTCAGGAAGATAAAGAGGATATTCCAAATGTTTGTTATACAAAGTAGACATTGGTTCTGACCAGTTAGAACCACTCAAAGGTCTAAGAGGGCAGGGACTTCACTTCCTGGTGTCATCACTTTCTCCCTGTGTCTAGCACTTCTAGCACAGGGCCTGGAATATAGTAGATGCACAGAGAATCTTTTTTTTTAATCAAATGATGGCGTGGAGGGTGGTAGCCAGGCTTAGGTTTGGACACCTAACTATGTAGTTTCCTAGGGCTGCCAGAGCAAAGAACCATAAACTTGGTGGCAGAAAACAACAGAAATTTATTCTCTTACAGTTCTAGAGACCAGAAGTCCAAAATCACAGTGTCAGCAGGGCCACTCTCCTTCTGAAGGTGCTAGGGAGAGTCCTTCCTTGCCTCTTTCTAGCCAGCAATTCTTGACATTCCTTGGCTTGTAGCTCCATCACCTCAACTTCTGTCTCTCTGTGTCCTCTCCTTTCCTTGTAAGGACACCAGTCATTGAATTTAGGGTCCACCCTAAATCCAGGATGCTTTCCTCTCAACATCCTTAACTAATTATGTCTGCAAAGACCCTATTTCCAAATAAAGTTATGACTTTATTTGGGGAAGACACTATTCAACCCCTACAGGGCCCTTTGCTGAGATGGGGAACACAGGACAAAGAGCAGATTTGGGAGGAGAGTGATGAGTTCAGTTTTAACTGTGCAAGTTTGGCAAGCCCTGCGACTTCCAGGCAGAGGTGCCTGCTGGGGCAGTTGACTCTGCAGGCCTGGATCTAATGCCATCAAAGAGTTGGAAGTGCAAAATGATGGAATCAAGTCATTGGTTTGATCTATTAATACTGTCACCTCTCTCCCTATGGAATGAACAAACCAGCAGTATCTGCACAGAGGGCCACACGATGCAAGTGTGTTTCCTCCTGCAGTGGTTTGTGCACCTGCCCAGGCCCTCAGAGACCAGTGGCTCCTCCAAAGTAGGGGATGGGACTCCTTCATCTCTAGTTCCTATGGCTTCCAGCCCTGGCATGGCTGAGTACACACTCAACAATGATTGCCAGAGGGATCTACACAGCAAAACCCACTGGAAACACCAGGCACCAGGGCAACTTTCTTTCACCTGAAAATCCAGTACAGCAGGAGGGAGCAAGTTTTCCAAGGCCCAGCTTCTTCCCAAGAGGCTCTGTTTTGCCTCCTTTACTAACAGGGATGGTGTGAGAAGGGAGAAATCGCTGGATTAGAAGATTTATCTCAAGCATTTTTTCACTTTTCCAGGGATGGGAACGATTCCAGGCTTTAATTCCATATGGTATATGCATGCACTTTGGGCAATACGTATGCTACTGAGAAAGTCAAGGTACAAGGATTTTTGGGAGACTTATAATTTTTATTACACAAGAAACATTTCAGGAGGGGTGGGAGGGTTGGAGTGCAACATGCTGGATTCCTTCTGCCTGTCTCTTAAGTGGTCGTGTTCACTTTGAGTACCACGATCCGACTGTAGGTCAGTCCTGGCTGTCCTTGTGTTCCAGGGCAGCAGCTTCCTAGCTGACCTTACCTCCAAACATTCTCACTCCCCTTCCTCTCGTCCTCTCTGCTGCAGCCGAAGCCCAGATGTCTGCACATACTGCACGCCACTGGCAGGGACCCTCCTGAGATGCTAGTCCAGCTCTGTCACATCCCTAGTCCAGGTGGTGTAAAGTACTGACTAATTGCCACTGAACATAATTGAAATAGAAAATAGGAAGATGGCAGCAAACCCTCGAGGACAAGTTATCAAGTTCAAGAAATTTAACATTGGGGCGTGGCCACAGAGAACGAGCACAGCCCTGCCTCGGCACTGATAGAGGAAGAGGAAGAATCTATGTCCGAACCACTTGTCTGAGATCATTGGCTTCTGGAGAAGATGGCAGAGTAGGGGAGCTACAGGACATACTAGCAGCTACAAAAGCATCTAGTGGACAGGCAGAAACTGTCTGAATCAACGGTTCTGGGGCTCCAGAGGCCAGGGAGACACTGTACAGCATCCAGGAAAGAGCAGGATGGAGAGACTAAGAAGCTGCAGCAAAAAAGGTGAGTGAATGGCTCCTGCAGCAGTGGCCAGCACCCATCCCCCACTCTCAAGGCTTGTCTCGGGTATGGACCCTGGCTGGGTGTGAAGGCCTTCCTCCCCGGGAACGGGGGGACACGGTGGAATACCGAGTGTGGCTTCTGGCAAGTTTGGATTGCTGAGTTCTGGCTCTGAATTGTGGTTCTAGCCTGCTTGGAACAGGAATCCCTACATCCATTGTTTCAGCACCACCGGGTGGAGGTTAAAAATACAATCCCTGCTTAGGGCTGCAGGGAAAGGTTTGCTGAAGAGCACCATCTGCTGGGAAGCCCAGGAAAGTGCAGCTTCAGGGAGATGTAAAAAAAAAAAAAAAGGCTTTTTGGCATCTTTCCTGACCCTCTCCCCAGAGCCCTTTGGAACTGGTCCACACCTCCTTCATGAGTCCCTGGCCCTGTTTTTATCAGTTAAACATGAGCAATTTTAAAGATCTAGAATAAGCTGAACAAAGTGTCAAAGAAGAGCCTTAAAACAAAGCCAATTAACAATAAAACTCTAGATGAGAGAGCTAAACTGACCATCAGAGTAAACACATCAAGATAATCAGATGCCTAGACATCAGCAAAAATTTATAAGCCATACTAAGAAACAAGAAGATACAGCCCAGTCAAAGGAACAAATTAAAAAGTTGGAGGAGGTATAGAATTTGGAACAACTAATCAAAGATGTTCAAACAAATCTTCTAAATCAATTCAAGGAGATGAAGGGAAATATGGCTAAAGAGATAAAGAATATTAAGAATACACTGAGTGAGCATAAAGAAGAAATTGAAAGCATGAAAAGTAAAATAACAAAACTTATGGGAATGAGGAGGCGGGGCAAGATGGCAGCATAGAGAGGAGTGGAACCTAAGTAGTCCCCCTGGAACAACTACAAAAAACCAGAAACAACTAGTAAATAATCCAGAATAACTGCGGGGGGACAAACGAGACCATCCACTCATCATATACCAACCTGAATTGGGAGGAATGCCCGAGAATGCAGCATAAAATCTGTAAGTAAAACCTGCGGATCCAAGTCTCGAGACCCCCTCCCCCATAGCCCAAGCTGGAAAGCCTCATGGTGCCAGAGAGAAGTTCTCTCCCAGCAAGCGAATATAGCTCAGCTGAGCTCCAACTGGGGTTTTAAGTAGCGAGTATGAATTGATCACTACAGGTACACATCCCCAAAAAACAGACAGAGGCTTTAGGTGACGACTGACCTTGGAGAGCCAGAGGGTTGCCTTGGACTGGGTCTGAAGGGGACTATCTGTTTCTTTTTCGGCTCAGTGGAGAAAGCCCCAATTATTTTCAGTTTCCAGGGCTGTGACACGGGGAAGGGTGGAGACAGCACAAGCAGGGAATGAGACCATCAAAATGCTAATGACCTCCACCTAGAGGGTCTGTCTTCTCTAGGAGGAAAGGGGTGGGGCCCTTTCCATTCAGAACCAGACCCCAGAGCCTCGGGGAACATGGCCACACCTCCTCACACCAGTCAAGAATTATAGGCTAACAGGCATCACCTGCTGGGCAGAAAAGCACAGTGACCTGAGGCATCAAAGGGTGGAGCAATTTTCTAAGACACACCCGCAGGGAAACCAGATACTGAATATTTCTTCCCTCTGGGACCTGAGCCTGTTCTGGTCCAGGAAAACCTGATTTGGATAACCAAGGAAACCATGCCTAGACAACAGAAAATTACAGCCTACACTAAGAAAAACAAAGTTATGGCCCAGTCAAAGGAACAAACGTACACTTCAACTGAGATACAGGAATTTAAACAACTAACGCTAAATCAATTCAAAAAGTTTAGAGAAGATATTGCAAAAGAGATAGAGGCTGTAAAGGAAACACTGGGCATATATACTTCAGAAATCAAAAGTTCAAAAAAACAACTAGTAGAATCTATGGAAATGAAAGGGACAACACAAGAGATGAAAGACACAATGGAAACATACAACAGCAGATCTCAAGAGGTAGAAGAAAACACTCAGGAACTGGAGAACAAAACATCTGAAAGCCTACACGCAAAGGAGCAGATGGAGAAAAGAATGAAAAAATATGAGCAACGTCTCTGGGAACTCAAGGATGAAACAAAGTACAATAATGTACGTTATCATTGGTGTCCCAGAAGGAGAAGAGAAGGGAAAGGGGGCAGAAGCAATAATAGAGGAAATAATCAATGAAAATTTCCCATCTCTTATGAAAGACATAAAATTACAGATCCAAGAAGCTCAGCATACTCCAAACAGAAGAGATCTGAATAGGCCTACGCCAAGACACTTAATAATCAGATTATCAAATGTCAAAGACAAAGAGAGAATCCTGAAAGCAGCAAGAGAAAAGCGATCCATTACATACAAAGGAAGCTTAATAAGATTATGTGCTAATCTCTCAGCAGAAACCATGGAGGCAAGAAGGAAGTGGTGTGATATATTTAAGATACTGAAAGAGAAAAACCACCAACCAAGAATCCTGTATCCAGCAAAGCTGTCCTTCAAATATGAGGGAGAGCTCAAAATATTTTCTGACAAACAGAAAATGAGAGACTTTGTGAACAAGACACCTGCCCTACAGGAAATACTAAAGGGAGCACTACAGGGTGATAGAAGACAGGAGTGTGTGGTTTGGAACACAATTTTGGGAGATGGTAGCACAGCAATGTAAGTACACTGAACAAAGGTAACTATGAATACGGTTGAGAGAGGAAGGTGGGGAGCATCTGAGACACCACAAGAAAGGAGGAAAGATAACGACTGGCACTGTGTAACTTGGTGAAATCTAGAGTATTCAACAATTGTGATAAAATGTACAAATATGTTCTTTTACGAGGGAGAACAAGCAAATGTCAACCTTGCAAGGTGTTAAAAATGGGGAGGCATTGGGGGGAGGGATGCAATCAGCATAAACTAGAGACTGTAACTAATAGAATCATTGTATTATGCTTCCTTTAATGTAACAAAGGTGATATACCAAGGTGAATGCAGATAAGAGGGGGGGATAGGGGAGACATGTTAGACACTTGACATTGGTGGTATTGTCTGATTCTTTATTCTACTTTGATTTAAGGTTATTTTTCCTTTTGCTGCTTCCTAGCTGTCATTTTTTCTTCCTCTTTCTTTTGCCTCTCTACCTTCTTTGACTCTCCCTCCTGCCTTGTGGAAGAAATGTAGATGCTCTTATATAGATAGTGGTGAAGGTGGTGAACACATAAATGTATGACCATGCAGAAAACCATCCATTATTTACTTGGGATGGAATGTATGGTGAGTGAACAAAGCCATATTAAAAGAAAAAAATAGGTTGATGACAAAACCTCGAGGGCAATATACTGAGTGAAATAAGCCAGACACATTAGGACAATTATTGCAGGTTCTCACTGATAGGAACTAATTATAATATGTAAACTCATAGACATGAAATATAAGGTACCGAGATATAGGATGAGGCTTAAGAATGGGGAGTGGTTGCTTAGTATGAGCAGAATGTTCAATTAGGATGAACTTAAATGTTTGGAAATGAACAGGGGTGTTGGTAGCAAAATGTGAGAATAACTAACAGCGCTGAATGGCGTGTGAATGAGGTGGAAAGGGGAAGCTCAGAGTCATATATGTCACCAGAAGGAAAGTTGGAGGTCAAAAGATGGGAATGCAAAAAACTGAATCCTATGGTGGGCAATGTCCATGATCAACTGTACAAATACTAGAAATCACTTCCATGAACCAGAACAAATGTATGACAATACAATTAGAAGTTAATAATAGAGGGGCATATAGGGAAGAACTATATACCTATTACAAACTATATACTACAGTTAGTAGTATTTCAACATTTTTTCATAAACAGTAACAAATGTACTGTATCAATACTATGAGTCAGCAATTGAGAGGGGTTGGTTAGGGATGGGGAGGATTAGAGTTTCCTTTTCTTTTTTTCTTTTTTCATCTTTCACTTTATTTCTTGTCTGGAATAATGGAAAGTTTCTAAAAATTGAACAAAAATTAAGTGTGATGGATGCACAGCTATATGAGGGTACCCAGGGGCAAGTGATTGTACACTTTGGATCTTTGGATAATTGTATGATATCTGAACAATCTCAGTAAAAATGATTAAAAAAATAGATTGAGGTGATGAATGCACAACTATATGATGATGCTGTGAAGTGTTAATTGTACACCATAGATGACTTTATGGTATGTGAATATATCACAATAAAACTGAATTAAAAAAAAAAACAAAAAAACAAAACAAAACAAAAAAACTTATGGGAATGAAAAACACAATAAATGAGATTGAAAATACCATAAAGGCATACAACAGCAGATTTGAACAGGGAAAAGAAAGCATCAGCAAACTAGAGGACAGGATAGAAATATTATAGACAGAAGAACAGATAGAGAAAAGAATGGAAAAAATTAAGCAGTGTCTCAGGGATTTGAGTGATGGCATGAAGTACACAAAACTCTAACTCACACCTTATACAAAAATTAACTCAAAATGGATCAAAGATCTAAATGTAACATTTAGACCATGCAACTCCTAGAAGAAAATCTAGAGAACCATCTGCAAGATCTTGTGGTCGGCAGTGGTTTCTTAGACTTTACACCCAAAACACAAGCAATGAAAGAAAAAAAGAGATAAATGGGACCACCTCAAAATCGAATACTTCTGTGACTCAAAGGACTTTGTCAAGAAGGTAAAAAGGCAGCCTTCTTAATGGGAGAAAATAATTTGGAAACCACATATCTGATAAGGGTTTAGCATTTAGAGTATATAAAGAAATCCTACAATGCAAAAATAAAAAGACTAACAACCCAATTTAAAAATGGGCAAAAGACTTGAATAGACATTTTTCCAAAGAGGAAATACAAATAGCTGAAAAGCACATGAAAAGATGCTCATCTTCACTGGCTATTAGGGAAATGCAAATCAAAATCAAAACAAGATATCATTTCACACCTACTAGAATGACCACTATTAAAAAATCAGAAAATGACAAGTGTTGGAGAGGATGTGGAAAAATAGTAACACTTATTCACTGATGGTGAGAAGATAGAATGGTGCAGCTGCTCTGGAAGACAGTTTGGTGGTTCCTCAGGAAGCTAAGTATAGAATTGCCATATGACCCACAAAACCGCTACTAGGTGTATACTCAGAGAACTGAAAGCAGGGATGTGAACACACATTTTCACACCAATGTTCACACAGCATTATTCACAGTTGCCAAAATATGGGAACAAACCAGGTGTCCATCAACTGACAAATGGATAAACAAAATGTGGTATGTACATATGATGGAATATTATTCATCTGTAAGAAGAAATGAAGTCTTGATGCATGTGACAACATGAATGAACCCTGGGGACATTATGTTGAGTGAAATAAGCCAGACACAAAAGGACAAATATTGTATGATCTCACTAATATGAACTAAATACAATGAACAAACTCATGGAGTTAATGTCTAGAATATAGGTTACCAGGAGATAGAATGAGGGTAGAGGATGGGGAGCTGATGCTTAACTCATGTAGAATTTTTAATAAGGTTGATTTTAAATTTTTGGAAATGGATAGAGATGATGGTAGCACATTATTTTTTTAAATTTTTTAACTTTACTTGAAAAATTAAACAAACAACAACAAAAACCCCTATAACATTTCAAGCAAAAACAAAGCAAAGGATTAAGAAAAACAAATAACCTAAAATAACAACTTTGGGTAGCACATTACTGTGAATATAATTAACAGCCTTGAATTTTGTGTGTGATTTTGGTTGAAAGGGGGAAATTTAGGGTTGTGTATGTTACTGGAAGGAAAGCTGGATAATGAAACATGGGATTGTATAACATAGAAAACCCTGTTGTGGACAATGAATGTGGTTACTAATACAAATATAAGAATGTTCTTCCATGAACTAGAACAAATGTATGTCACTATTATAAAGTGTTAATAATAGGGTGGTATATGGGAAAAAATACAGCTAATGGAAACTATGGACTATAGATAACAGTGATATTTTAATATTCTTTCATCAGTTATAACAAAGGTAACACAACAAGGCTAAATGTCAATAATAGGAGGTATAAGAGGTATGGGGTTTTTCTCCTAGGAGCAATAAAAATATTCTAAAATTGATTGTGGTGATGAATGCACAACTTTGTGATTATGCTGATTGTGCACTTTGGATGGATTGTATGGGTGTGTGAATGAAACCACTTTTTAAAAAAAGAAATTTAATGTTGATTTAAAAAAAAGACAAAAAAAAAAAGAGAGAGAAAGAAGGGAAGAAAGGAAGGAAGGTTCCAGGAACAATAAAGGAAATCAAAAGAAAAGCATGTGTTGGTAAGAGCATTATTCATAATAGCCCAAAAGTGGAAACAACCCAAATGTCCTTCGACTGATGAGAGAATGAATAAAATGTAGTATATCCATACAATGGAATATTACTCAACAGTGAAGTACAGTACTGATACATGATACAACATGGATGAAACTTGAAGATGTTTTGGTAGTCACAAAAGGTCACCTATTGTATGATTCCATTCATATGAAATGTCCGGAATAGGCAGAAAGTAGATTAGTAGTTGCCAGGGGCTTGGGCGGTGGTAGAGAATGGGGAGGGACTGCTTTTGCATATGGGTTTTTTTATTGTTGGGGGTGGGGGTAAGGGAAATGTTCTAAAATTAGATGCTGATGACTGCATGACTCTGAATATAGTAAAAACCATTGAATTATATTCTTTAAATGGGTAAGTTTTTTGGAAATATATCTCAGTGAAGCTGTTAAAAAAAAGTAACACAAATGATGGTGGTGTGAAAATCACAAGCAAAGGACCACATAAAGGAAGCAAACTAAATATTAGGTGAAAGGGCTTGGAATTGAATTCTAGTGACAGCATCATACATTGCTATGTCTCAGATAACTGACACGGAATAAAGACAGACCGTTCCCCGCAGGGGTGGAGGTGGGGGGAGGGGAGAGGAACACATAATGCGCTTAGAGCCTGCCCCTAAACGATGAGATGTTTACTCTCTCTTTTTTTTAATTCACTAATTCACTCAGTAAACATTATTTGTTGAGCACTGCACTGGGCCTGGGGCTAGACTGATGAACAGTCAGCCTCTGCCTCATAGAACTGATAAATGGGAGACAAAGACAATAAGTAAGAAAAAAATTTAAATACTTGCTGTAAGAAAGGGATAAGTTTAGTTTTCACATAGAGACAGCATGGAATAAGGGAAATGGAGGCAAAACCAGTTTAAACAAGCCCCGTGATAAAGAGAAGAATCTGCCAGCCCCTTATATGGAAAAGTAACCATGGTTACTGGAATGTAAAGAAATATGAAGTAAAATCAGAGGCAGGAACTCACAGCAAAAAGAAAAACTTTTTTTAAACTAAATAAACTCTCTGGGATTGGCTGTACAAATTAAAATCTCAAAAGATGAATTAGTTAGTGTTCTCGGATAGGCTGTAACCTCTGTAGTACCCAATCAATGGGGAAACAGGGGAGGGACTTGCGAATTAGGAGTAGGAAATTTAAAGATCGCCACTCTCTTCCTCTGGCGCGCCAGCCTTCCTTCCATGTGTTTGGCTGGACGCCCTATCTTGCAAGATCGTAAATAAATTCTTTTCTCCTCCAGAACCGAGAGAGCGTTTATTCCCTTACAGGTACCGCTTTATTTCCGACACTTGCATTTTACAAATATATGTTGTGAAGGAAATAAATAGGGTGATAAGGTGAGAGTAGCTAGGGTTCAGATGGGGAGGTCGGGGAAGACCTCTCTGTGAAAGTCAAGGTGACAGCGGAGTGAGCTCTGAAGGAAGCTGCCGAGCCCTGTGGAAGAGCTTTCCAGCTGAGGGAACCCAAGGTGGGAGGAAGCTTGGCCTGATCAAGAACAGCCAGCAGACAGGTGTTCCTGGAAATGAGTGATCAAGCGGGCAATGGTGGGAAATGGGGTCAGAGAGAGGGTAGCAGGGGCCAGACCATTTAGGGCCTTGTGAGCCACTGTCAGGGTTTCCGCTTTAATTTGAAGAGAGACAGGACATCACTGGCAGTTTTGAACACAGGTGTGGTGTATCCATCTTAGGTTTTAACAGGACCCTCTAGCTGGAGATGGACCATAGGGGTGAGGGTGGAGGCCAGCAGACCAATTTGGAGGCTACTGCATTGGTCCAGGCAAGAGATAATGATGGTGGGACCAAGGTGGGAGTAGCGGAGGTAGAGAAGTGGTCCGGTTCTGGATCTGTCTTAAAGATGGAACTGACATTCAAGTTTTTTGGTCTGTGTAACTGTGAGATAGTAGTTGCATTTGTTGAGCAGGGGAAGACTGTGGGAGGGAGCGTTTTCCCTTCTAGTGCTTGCTCACGCATAGACAGAAGTTACAGCAGGTATAGGCAACATTTTATATTTTGATTTTTTTTAACATTAAACCATAAACATTTATCAAGATGCTAAAGCGTCTTCATAATAATCACTTTTGAGGGCTTCCATTCAATTCATTTACCCTAAATGATGTAACCATTGTCCTCTGTTAATCATTTAGATATATTTTTTTAATGTTCACAATTATAGATAATCCTACAATGCATATCTTTGTGCCAATGACTGTTTCTTTATGAATTTTTTTTCAAGAGATTAATTCTCTGAAGTGGATTTACTACGTGAAAAAGGAAGAGCACTTAATGACTGAGACACATTGCCAAACTGTTTTCCAAAAAGGTTGTGGAAATTTGTAAGGCCAGCCAAAACTTAGTGTTTTAGCAGTTTCATCATAAACTGAGTAGTGTAGGATTTTAGCATTTTATTAATATTTTCTCACTAAAGTGTTAAAAGAGTATGTAATTTTTAAAAATTGGTGAGGTAGAACATTTTAAGTTTTTTATTTGTGTTTCTTTGTCTGTGAATTGATTGTTCAGATTCTTTGCCCATTTATTTACTAAAGGCCTATTATTTTCCTTACCTATTTGTTGGAAGTTTCCCTAAAACAGAGATAGGGATTAACCCTTTGCCAGTCTATTTTTAATGAAAATAATATTTTCAATAAACTAGGGAAACTGTTGAAACGAAGTTGAGTTCCTTTTGTAAAAAACACAAACATTTTGGTATGTGAAAAATTATACCCTATTTTGCTGATTTATTCATTTAAAATTGCTATCTTGATTTTTTTTTTTTTTTAATGTCTTAGAGTGAAGCACACCTGGATTGGGTAGTGTTGTTGTCACACATTCTAGATCCTTCTCCTGAGTAGCAAATTTTTCCCACCATCTTGTCCCAAACATTACTTTTGTGGCTGTATCTATTCCCACCGGTGGGTGGTTCTGTCATTGACTCTTGAAGCGTGGACTCCACAAGGGAAACCATCAGGGCTGAGCGGGTGCCTCCTTCAGGTGCCTCCTGCATTAAAAGAAGCAGTGTTTCCACAATCAGGAGGCGATGGTCACATTCTCCTTCGTGGTGTCTGAGGCATGGTAGCAAGTTCTGGGCCTTACACAGCACAGGGGACCTGGACCAAGAGGCTTGTCCAGAGGAGCGGGACCTGCATCTTGGAGGAAATCTGAGCACTGTTGTATGAGGAAGAGTGAAGGGCCTGGGGCCTCTGGAGTCGGCGAGCTGACTCAGGGAACTGGTTCCGACTCAAGGTGAGGTAGCCGTCTGTCTCCTGATGTCCCTCAATGCCTGGGAGGCAGCACCAGGCCACTCTGTCCTCCGAGGTCCCTCTCGGTTCTGAGAACCTGAGGTTCTGAGGATTCTACACTTTTCTGCCTCTGAGTCCTTGCTGGCGCTGGAAATGTATCATGGAATGCTCTTTCCCCTATCTCAGACTGCTGAAATTTTACCCGTTCAAATGCTGTCTCCGTAGTGGAATCTGCCCTGATCACCTGCCCCAGCCCCCTTCACTGTTTGAGCACCTGTCACTATCTATCTGAATTTTGAGGGTGTTTCCCTCACTAGACCTGGAGGGCAGGACTGGGTGCTCACAGTGCACTTGCCAGAGGCTCGGCTCGGAAGTCTCTGTTGAACTGGATGGCCTCTCAGAGGAAGCTTAGCAATGTTGGGAGCACTGCCTTAGTGATTAAGGGGCTTCGCAGTGTGAATGCTGCCACCATCACTTACTGGCTGTACCTCAGTTTCTCCATCTGTAAGGGGCTAACATAGGGTTGAGGTAGGTCCTATGTTAGGGTTGTTGTGAGGATCACATGTATATTGAAGAAAGTCACTCAGTTTATGTGTTTTATAATTGCTCGGTAATAGGCTCTGTTCCAGAAACAAAGACAGAAGAGATAGTCTCTGGGATGGAAGAAGATCTTCTCAATGGTTCACAGCAGGAGAGAATGTGATAAGGTTCCCGGAGAGGTGGGAGCCAAGTACTAGGAGGCTCTGAGTAGGGAGAGGGGACCTGTGGGTGGGGCTTGGGGGTCTCCCAATGGAACCAACATCTGAGTCCGGTCTTGAGGAGTGGCCGGAAATGGAGCAAAAGGACATTCAGGCGAAGGGAATGGCATGAGCACAGGGGCAGAGAGGGAAAATACGGGAAGCATTTGGTAGCTGGCCAGCAGTCCTACTTGTCTGGCATTCCAGTTTTTGGGGGGCTGGAAGGAGTAGCAGGAAATAAGGCTGAGAAAAAAACTGTGGTGAGAGAAGAATGCAAGGGAGAGCCAGGAAATTTTGGAGATAGGGTGGGCCCTGGTCAGAGCTGTGTCTGAAGAAGACTGTGGGGAGAAGGGGCCAAAAGGGGCAGGTGGGTAGATGAAGAGGCAGTTGCACTAGTCTGGGGACGAGATGGTCAGGCCTGACGGAGGGCAAGGGTGGCAGTGGGATGGAGAGGAGGGGACAGAGAGGCAACACTTCAGGGTGGGACTGCTAGGGCCTGATCAGGGGAAGGACCAAGGGGGAGGGGTTGACAAGAATCTTCCCTGCTGACAAAACCAGAGACTTGGCTGCAGTTTATTTATTTCATCTCATGAAAGCCTTTGACATCACTCTTCCACTGCATTTATCTCCTTTCTGAGTGGGTGGGTAGCTCCTTTCCACAGTGGTGAGCAGAAGACCTGGTCTAAATCCGCCTACCTCCCTGTCATGCAGCTAGGGGCCCTGCAAACAGCAGGAGCTGGGGGATGTGGTTCAAGGGGAGAGAAGGAGGGGAAAGTGAATATGGATGTTATTTCCTCAGGGAAACCTTCCTTGGCCTTGCTATTCGATTTGATCAGGTCCCTTGATTTTGCACTTTCATAGCTCCTTGCACTTTTGTTTCTTGATCCTTACCTGTTTTGTGATACTTGATTGATGCCTGTTTTTCCTCTGGGACTGTAAGCTTCATCACTTAGAACAGTGTCTGGCATCTAGTTAACACTCAAAAAATATCTATAGAACTATAAAGACAGAAAGCAGATCAGATCCACTGAAAACAGTGACATGAACAGATATTTTGTACACCGATGTTCATAGCGGCATTGTTCACAATTGCCAAGAGATGGAAACAACCTAAATGTCCATCATCAGATGAGTGGATAAAGAAAATGTTATATATACACACAGTGGAATACTATGCAGCAGTAAGAAGGAATGAGGTTGTGAAACGTTTGACAACATGGATGAACCTTGAAGACATAATGCTGAGTGAAATAAGCCAGACACAAAAGGAGAGATAGTGTGTTACCACTAATGTGAACTCCGAAAAAAATGTAAAATAAGTGTCTAATATTGTAGAATATAGGGGACCTAGAGATAGACAGAAGCTAGTGAAGGGGGAATGGTAAGCTAATAAGAACAGACAAGAATTTGAGGATGATCTTAATGATATGGGAATGCTCAGGTGTGATTGTGTTTATTAATTTTCTTTTGGTATGGTAGGAGTATATTGGAACGAATGAAGTTATTTCAGGATATTTGTTTTTCCCGTTGCTTCGCTTTGTTTTGTTTGGAAATGTTTTTTTCTATTTGATAAATAAAGTAATTTTAAAACAGAAAAGAAAAGAAAAGAAAGCAGATCAGTAGTTGCCTGGGTCGGGGCATGAGAACCGGGATTGACTATGGGCACCAAGGAATTTTTTGAGGTGATGGAAAAAGTTCTAAAATCGGGTTGTGGTGACGGTTGTGCAACTGTTTACATTTAATAAAAAGTGTCGAACTGTACACTCATCAATGAGTGAATTTACGATATATAAATTATGTCTCGAAGAAGCCGTTAAAAATAAAAACATATTTGTGGAACGAATTGTCTCCCTCCACAGGATTGTTAAGTTCCTGAGAGGAGCTATAATTCCCAAAATTTAGAAGAGTGATCAGCACGTAGTAGACGGCGAGCGAAAGTCTCATCTACATAGCGAATCCATGAATGAAGGAGGAAGGCCCCCGGAGACTTCCCGGGAACCCGGGGCAGGCCGCTTCCCGGCCGCCACTCAGCGCTCGGCTCCGCGCCGAGCCCGGCGATTGGCCAGAGGAAGCTGGTGCTCAGGGGCGGGGCAAGGAGCCAGCGCGGAGACTCCCTAGGCGAGTTCGAGGGGCGGGGCTACGGGAGGGCGGGACCAGGGCGGAGGCGGGCTCCCGGAGCAGCCGCGCGATTGCGCAGTGCTGTCTCCGCTGTCGCCGCGGTGAGAGCAGCGGGCAGGATGGCCGGGCCCGCGTGGATCTCCAAGGTGAGCGCGGGGCAGACCGGCGGGTGATGGGCGACTGGCGGGCAGGGGGCTGCGAGGGACCTGAAGCGGGTACGGCGTGAAGGTCAGGTGGAGGCGTCGAGTCGGCTCCGGCGAGGCCCGGGTGCCTCTGCCATTATCCGTTCCGGCCGGAGTCCAGGCCTAGAGCCGAACCCGGGAAGGTCACAGGAGCCGCTGCCCCGGCTCCGCCTTCCCGGCCGCCTCCGAGGCTGCGGTCCCGCTGCGGTGCTGATCGCGTGGACAGGTCCCCTCAGCATGGCCCAGGCCTACTGTCCGGTGTCCGCTCGGCCCTCGGCCCGCTAACCTCAGGGGCCGCGGACACGGGCGTTGGCGTTGGGAGGTTTTCCCAAGTGAGGGAATCCCGCCGCTGACTTCCTGCCAGGTTATTTTTCCCCTGGAGCTCTTCCCAGTCCGACCTCTGGTGTTCTTGTAGCTATTTCCCGGTTAAAGGACGCAGGGTACCTTACATTTTGGTACATCTGAACCCTCGGAGGCGGGAACTGATCAGCAGTGCCTTCCTCTGCCTTTTATATGTGGGAGCCCTGCGGTCTGTAGAGCTTTAGCTCCCCTTGACAGCTCTGATGCGGATGCTGGAAAGGACTTCACATCATCTCTGCAATTCCTTGCTTCACATCATCTCTGCAATTCCTTGGTTCGGAAGAGGAGGAAACTTGTACCCATAGACACTTGCTCAAGGTCACACAGGAATGGTATCAGAGCTGGTAGAGAAACCCAGGTGTCTTGATTCCTAGTCTCAGTCCATTCCTCCTGTTCTATGTCCAAGGTCACATAGCAAATTCTGAGTACAGGGGAAAGTGGGCCTCAGGTCTCCTGTTGCTGTTAATGCCCCCTAGAAATGGACCAGAAGCAATTTTATTTTATTTTTCTACAAAATTTGATTCTACATTTCTCCTTTGTTTGGGTTTAAAGAGAGAGGTCTAGGGATGCGTTATTTAGTGAGAAGAGCTCTACACTGGAATTCAGGAATCCTAGGTTTAAATCCTGGCAATGCCACTGACTGGCTGTGTGACTGTGTGGAAACTATTTAACATCTCTGAGCCTTAATATGCTCATCAGTGAACTATCTGTACTTGCCTCACAGAGTTGTTTGAGGATTAAAATAATATATGTGAAAGTACCTAGTACATGGAGAAGGAACACAAAAATCTGAAGCTTTCTCGGTAGTCAGTTATTTATCTGGTGGTCATCAAACAGGTGGTGGTGGTTCTTGGACGTAAATAACTGGGTTTTACTCAGTAACTGCATTCTGTTTTGTCATCCTCTTCAGATCTGGACTTGCTTGTGATGGTAACTGTTATGTCACATTTGCTCCTGAAGGTAAAACAACTTCTGTGATATTGTCAAAATACAAATCAATTCTTTAATCACTGAGTTTGCACTCAACACCTAATTCATCCTTGGTAGGTACATTAAGCCTTCAGAATGAGGGAGTAAAGCAGTGCTAATGATAATGAATGTGCCTTAAATTTGTTTTGCTTTTAGTATGGTCTATAAGAAAAAAAGCCACATAGTAGGTTTTCAGAAAGTGTTGAATTGTGGAGTCAGAAGATATTTTCCTTCTCTGATCAACTTCTGTGACTTTTGGAAGAGTAATTGGAGCTCTGTGGGCCAGTTTCTCCCTTCAGGAATTGGCATAGAAGCTGCCTCAGAGGCTGACCCCTGCGTGATGGGGAAGATAAGCTGGATGTGGGTTTCAGTAAGAGCAGTTCCTCTATTGGGCTTCCATTAAAAGTTTTTTTAAAAAGGGAGCTACAGTTAAAAAAATGCTTTTCGCTTGGAGAAAATAGTGGGCTTTTAAAGACCTTTTTGATTCTAAAATTCTATAATTATAATGAGTCAATTCCCCTTCAGCAAATAGTCATTGAGTGAGTACCTCCAAAAGTCCAACACTGTATTTATATTTTTTAAGTTGGAGTGAGAAGGTAAAAAGGAAATGAGGAGCTGTGGATTAAGATGGTCCAAGACCTGGAGTCAGAAGTTCTCTGTGAGCCTGCCAACTCCTGAGAGCTCTCTGAAAAGGTCCATGATACGTCTCTCTTTCGGTTTTATAGAAACAAAGTGATACATGAATATTCATATTATAAAGCAGGAGACCATCTGTGCTTTTAAAAATCTTATTGTAATTTATTTAAAGTTCTGGATCATGCTAATGTCTTAGATATAATATCACCTTATTCAAAGATATAAGGAGAGATGACAAGCATGGAAAAGACTGGTTGTTAAATCATTGTATTTTAAGTATTAAAGCCATATGTTAGGTGGGGACTCATCAGATAGAGATGATGACTGAAGCTGGACTCAGTCCAATTTATTAAAAAAATAGTTATTGAGCATCTATTATTATGAGTCAGGCACTGGAGATACAACAGTGAATAAAACAAAACCAAAAAAAATCCCTGCACTCATGGGTTTACATTTTAAATTATTTGTCTTGTTTGGGTCTTCTGTCTCAAGGATATGAACCTGTTTTGTGTGAATGTCTGCTCCCTCTTTTTTGGGTGTGGGGAGAAGGATTTATGCAAAATTGTATAACGGTGCTTGTTACAGAGTAGCCTTTAAATGGCCATCTTTCTAACAGCCCATTTGCTGGTGGAGGGATCTCCTAGGATTAAGAATTTAGCCAATGGTTTTGGCAGAGAGTATTCTTTTGGGTCTGGTCCTATATTTAACTTCAGGCCAGGGACATGACTTTAGCAGATGCCAGAATGAAGAAATAGAGAATACAATTCATTCATACTTCTTGGCTGTTGGTTGGCGTCTCAACGTTAGTAGATGCCAATATCTCAGCAAAGATTCACTCCTTTTAAGAGTTCCTCTCCAAAAGAAAGACTAAGGCAGGATGTAACATATATCTTTGCTCATGTAAAAAATTAGCATGTAAAAATTTTTATTGATTTTAATACCTTTTGTGTATGTACTCAATCGCTGATTATATTCTGTTTATTACAATGTAATTTGATTTTGTACTGGTTCTCAAGGACTGAATTGTTAAAGTTGTAAATAACCTTTAAAAACATATATTATAGAATATAAGGGACCTAGAGATAGACAGCAACTAGTGAAGGGGGAAACGATAATCTAATAAGAAGACATAAGGTATTGAGGGTAATCTTAATAATATGGGAATGCCCAGGAATGACTATGGTTTGTTAATTTTCTTGGGGTATGGTAGGAACATATTGAAGCAATGTAGTTATTTTAGGATATTTTTCTTATTCCTTTGTTTTGTTTTGTTTGAAATGTTTGATTTTTAATTTTTTGATAAATAAAGTTTAAAAAAAACCCATATTTTTGGTGTATGTTAGAGTGTTAAATGGAAAGAAATATACCAGTGGTAACATTTGGAAGTGGTGGGATTACTGAGACTTTTATTTTCTTTTTCTATCTTTCATCTTTCCCTAGCAAATTAACAATAATGACCACACGTTACCCTTCTTATCAGAATAAATAAATAATTTATTGAAAATCCTTATTCTTTATGGCATAGTTACCAAATGGTATTAAATAAGCCTTCTTTAGATTTTTTTATGAAGTGTCATTTCTTAATATTCATGGAGAGGAATAGGCACAAGGTGTAATTGAAAGAGCCCTGGACTAGGAATCAGGAGACCTGGATTCCAGTTTCCATTTTGCCAATTACCAACTGTGTGACCTTAGGCAAGACTCACCCTGTGGGCACAGTGTTCTCCCCTGTAAAATAAGGGATTTGGGCTTTGGGTTCTATAAGAACCCTTCTGACTCTAAAATTAGTGATAATTTCTCTAGAATATGTGTTATCCCCAAATTGACTCCTAGTTGGGAACAATAGCACAAAACCTTCCAGATCATCTGAGAAATATCCGATGTTTGAGCTAAAAAGGTATAGCTTCACTCTACCCTCAACATCTTTTGACAATTTGTATTCATAAAATTGGCTTTGAAAGTAGATAACATTAAATTCTCAGAGCAAAGGTAAACTGAAGGTTTAGGTTTTCAGTTTTTAGATAGCATGCCACACGAGAAAAGTATTCCTGGAGAGCTCCCCAAAACATCTGCAAACTTGACGTATTATGAGCCATCAGAAATAGGAATGCCATCATCTCCACCTTTTACTATATGTGGTTTTATGCTGTGCGTGACATTTCTCTATTGATATTAATGTAGGTCTCTCGGCTGCTGGGGGCCTTCCAGAACTCAAAACAGGTGACCAGAGGTTTTGCTAGTGGTGTGAGTATAATTATGTCTTTTTTTTTCCTTTTGGAAGTTTCTCAAGAAAGATGCTCTAATACATTTATAATGTAGCATTTCATTTCCATTTATTTAAAAGTAGGGAAAATTGGCCATACTTCTACTGAATAATACAATTGTTGGTTAACATGCATAAATCTATTAGGTCACTTACACATTTAAATGAATTAGATTACAGCTGACTAGGTAAGCCTGTCACATTAATATCTTGAAGGAGCCTTGTTAAAAATAGAGCCTGTTACTTTATTTCACAATTGCATTTTGGTAAGACAGTTTATTCAAAACTAGTGCAAGTTGAGAGAATATTGTTGAGAATCTTCAAAACCTGCTTTGCATTTTTGTTTTGTGAGCTTCCCTAAAAACAGTAGATTCATTGCCAATTAGGAATGCCTCAAACGTCTATAAGCCCTATAGGCTTATACTTTCCATATATATTGGTCATGGACCGTCATGTTAGTGGATCATCTATTTCCCTTTAAATCTGCTGCTTTTAGAATTCCCAGCATTAAAATTCTGTGCTTTAAAAACTGACACCACATTTTTAGAGCATTCTAAGGCTGTGGGTCAGTGACTTCCCATTCGTTTTTATTTCATCCCTTTCTTAAGGACTCTAATTTGGATTTCATTATTCCTATCCTCCCATATAACACTTTATGCTATGAGAGATTTATAAGACCGTAGAACACTTTTTTCCCCATTTGCTTTCTGTACTGTGGAAGAAAAATAGATTTCCTGGTAATCCAATGGCATTTATTTATTACACATTGGGAGAACAGGAAGAAGAAGCCAAAGGGTTCTTTTGACTCTGCTTATGCAAAAGCTGCAAAATGAGGCTTGCACTTCAAGAACAAGAATAGCTAAGCTAACATCTCAAGTGCATTTTGAAAGCTAATGAGATATTCATTGCTCTCTGCTACTGTTTAATTTTCAAGCTATCCATTTAAAAAAATATATTAGCATGCTGAAGGGGATTATATTTGGAAAAAATAAGAGATGTTAATTTTTAAAATTACTTATTCAGTTGTACAGAATAATTAGAGTTCACCTGTCCAGAGGGTATCACTGGAAGGCAAAGACCGGAGAAATGTGAATCAGTGACTTAAGAAAAGTAGCTCATGCAACTAGAAATGAAGAAGGCCAGGGACCCTTCCTAGGTGGGGGAATGTCCCCAGAAAATGAAATGGATGGTTCCCAAATGGAGAGGATCTTAATAGTATATTAACTCATTTAAATCCTCCAAAGTCACTTCCCTTTAACATATTTTTGTTTCTGTGTTTGAAATGCCTGCTTCATTTAGTTTGAAGCCATTGGAATACATCATTGGTGTTACACTAAAAATACTTACTGTCATTCTAAATGTAACTTAGACTTTGCAGATTGATTACATATGCTATTCTTATTGCTTAAAAATAAACTTTGCTGAGCTTAATTATTCAGATTACATTTATCATTAAGGAGTCAATTTTATAGCAGAATTAAGAAAAATGGACACCCTCTTTTGATTGAAGTCTGATTTTCCTGGAGGTCTCAGAGATAATCTGGAAATGTGTATGAAAGTGTTTTGTAAGGCTGAAGAAGTTTCATGAGAAATTAAACTTTCCAGGATCACAGTGGAAAGGAAAGCACTTGCCTTCATGAGAAACCCTCTAAATTTTAGTGAGAGAACATTGTTGATATTTTTTGTTGTCTTTGGTTTTACAGACATGAATTAATTGGTCTCTTTGTAGCTCATCTGAAAAGAAGGATCTGTTGGGAAGTCTACTTGCTAGTTTAATTTATTTTTGTTTTATCTAAAGAGCATCATTTTAATTCTTTTAAAAACCTTTAAACTCACATAAAGGGTAGAATTGTGGAATCCCATGTTCGTTTATGCTTCTCTCCACTTTGATGATCCCTTGGGAGGTATGTCTGTTTTCTTAACAGCATTTGGGTGTTCCTGAGACCTCCCCCAGAAAGTAGATTTCTTTGTCAATGATCCTTTTTTTTAAACCTTCAAAGATCAATTCTTACCATCTTCTTTGATGGTTTCTTATATTTAGGCTCGGACAGTAACTCTAATTCCAGGAGATGGTATTGGTCCAGAAATCTCAGCTGCAGTTATGAAGATTTTTGATGCTGCCAAAGTAAGTGGGTTTTAAAGCACTGTATATAATAATAATTCATAGAAAAGTTTTCTTAGCCAGTTGAATTCTATGAACTCTTGGGATGAATCAGGCATGTTTCTGTAACGTTGGTAAGGTCTCTTGTTAATTTTCACAGATTTTAACTCTAACGGTTGCAGTTTCAATGTTATTTGCTCCTGTCATTGTTGACAGCTTAAGCTACTGCACTGGCATCAGTTATATATAAAGTATTCAAAGTATTACTGCAGTATCTGTAAATCTCTGAATCCTGCCTGGATTTAAGGTCTTTAAGCCCTGCAAAGTCACCTGTCCACCCTAATTCTACCTTCCTACCAAAAAGAGGACAGAATTGATGTTTCAAAAAATTATATAGGAGATTTCAAAATATTCTTTTTCTTTAAATTTCTAATGGGGTATTAGCATCAAGAATGGGATATGATTACTTCTAACAGTCCAGCCCTCAATACAAGTAGATATTTTTAAATATTTTAATTTTGGAAATTGGTCTTTTGTTTGATGTGATGCTTTATTCTTACCAGGCATAGCTTCTAGGTGAAATACTGTGTAAGGTTAAATCAGTTACTGTTAGGATACCAAAAGCTGTAATTTGAGGAATTCAGTTGATTTAAATTATATGTACAATACTTTTCTCTAAGAGTCTCTAATTAAAACTGCTAGAGAGGAGATGATGCTTATAAAGTGGCAGATTCCCCCAGTTAACTGAAATGTGAGCTCTCTCTCAGTTGTAACCTCCTCATGAGCAAGGACCATACCTTATGGCAATTGTTGATTTCAGCTTCAGGTGTTAAACTTGCAGAAGTTTTTGCATTTAAGCTAAATAAGCCTTGACCATCTGTTAGTGCATGCACAGCCCGTATGCTGGCTTTCTGAGTGTGTGTGTACACACCTGAAGGATGTAGGTAGAAAGAAAGGGTGGCACTGTGGTTTATGCCTTAAGCTGCTGCTTTCAGAGGTTATGTATAATATTTCTTTTTTAAAAAACAGCTTAATTGAGATGGAATTCACATACAGTAGAATTCACCCATTTAAAATGTACAATTTAAGTCAGTGGTTTTTTAGTATATTCACAGTTGTACAGCTATCACCACAATCCAGAACATTGTCATCACCCAAAAAGAAGCCCCCATATCCATTAGCAGTCACTCCTCATTTTCCCCAATGCCCCTGCCCCCACCTCTCTTGTCCTTGGCAATCACTGGTCGTCTCTCTGTCTCTATGGATTTGCGTCTTCTGGACATTTCATGTAAATGGAATCATACAATGTGTGGTCTTTTGTGACTGGCTTCTTTCACTTAGCTTAATGTTTTCCAGGTTCAGCCTCGTGGTAGCACACATCAGTACTGTGTAATGTTTCCATGGACCATATTTCTCTTGCTCTGTATCATATTCTAATTATAGCTGTCTTAAGAGTCCTTGTGAAAAAAAGAAGTGGGCAGGTGGCAGCTGAGAGTGGATGGCTGGGTAAGGGTAATGTAGAGAATTCCTCTGGGCACACTAGAGAATGACGTCTTGTGTGCCAGGACCTTTCTGGACCTTTATTCTACATGTTTTTACCAGTTGCATTCAAAGTTGAAGTGTCAAAGACTGAATGTCAGGCTTTCCAGTTCTCTGTGCTCTGTGGCATCTAGGCACCTATTCAGTGGGAGGAGCGGAATGTCTCTGCCATTCAAGGACCCGGAGGAAAGTGGATGATCCCTCCAGAAGCCAAAGAGTCCATGGATAAGAACAAGATGGGCCTGAAAGGTAGCGCTGAGCGGATAAGATGGCAATTGTTGATTTCTGCTTCAGGTGTTAAACTGGCAAAAGTTTCTGCATTTAAGCTAAATAAGCCTTGACCGTCTGTTACTTTTAAGAAGCAACTTACTCATAGTAAGATGCTTTATTTTTCACTTGGGGTCCTTTTCCCCCCCCATAGTAAAAATATTACAGTATTACCAGCCAGCATCAAATGACAGTATATATTTAACTTTGACTAGATTTACTTTTTGCTTTATTTTTAAATTTTTATTATTATTTTAATCAATACCTTTTTAAGGTCAAGATTTAAAACATAAGCATGTGACAGATTTAAATTCAGCACAGGCTTTAAATTCAGACTGATCCAAATTTGAATCTCATCTCTGCTGCTTATTGGCTGGGAGGCTTGGGCACATTTCCTGCTTTTGTTTTTTGTTTGTTTGTTTGTTTGGGTTGGTTTGGTTTCCATTTTAAATAACAGTAAAAGTAGTTGCAATCTCCTAGGGTGGTAGCGAGGATTAGATAATGTCTAGCACCTGATACCGTGCTTGGTGCTCAAGAATGAGGAAGGCAGTTAATGTTCCAGAAAGCTTCCAGAGGAAATGCTCTTCCTTCATTTGAATCTGAGGGAGAGGGTGAAATTAGACACTAAATACTTGTTACAAGGTAGCCCAGGAGAGTTAGTAGATGGGTACTTAGACTAGAGTATATCCTAGTGTTGAGCGAAACAGAGAGTTTTGTCAACTGGGTATTCTTCTTTATTACAGGCCCTTTAAAGACCCCAATAGCAGCTGGTCACCCGTCTATGAATTTATTGCTGCGTAAAACATTTGACCTGTATGCAAATGTCCGACCATGTGTCTCAATTGAAGGCTATAAAACTCCTTACACGGATGTAAATATTGTCACCATTCGAGAGAATACAGAAGGAGAATATAGTGGAATTGAGCATGTGGTATGTTCATTTCAGATACTTTTTTATTCTTAGTTGAGTGGCTTTCTGTGCACTTGGGACAGTTGTACTGGTTTCCAGTTGAAAATCTCTCTCAAAGACAGATCCATCTGTCCCAAAGACAGATACCAACAAGTATTTGTTTGGATGCTGGGATTTGGGCCAACAGTGCTCAAATGGATGCCAGGGGGAGCAGGGCGTGGGGGTTCAGAGCACAGGCTTGGGAATTTGTCCTCTGTTTGACTCCTGAATCCCCCCACTTCCCAGATGTGCTCTTGGGCAAGGGACCATCCTTGCACCTCAGATTTCCTCATCCCTGTGTTGGAATTAACACTTACTGAGATACGGTATGCATGGTAGCTGGCACTTTGCAAGCATGCCACATACGGTATACTGCCTCTGCACAGCCAGGTGTCTAGTACCACGCTGTTGCCACCCCTTTTCCAGTGTGGCAACTCTTCCTCTCCTCCAGATCGTCGATGGAGTTGTGCAGAGTATCAAACTCATCACCGAGGAGGCTAGCAAGCGCATTGCCGAGTTTGCCTTTGAGTATGCCCGGAATAATCAGCGGAGCAATGTCACAGCTGTGCACAAAGCCAACATCATGTGAGTCCTTGTGGGGGTCAGCTCTTGCTTTGTGGCGGGAGATTACCAGGGCTTGCCTTTCTTCTCTCCAGCTTGCTCATTGATTTCTAACATCTCTGAAAAATAGCCTGACAGCCAACTAGGGGTCAAGTGTTTCTCTTCTCTTCTCCTGTTGTGATCTCCTATTTAATGTGCCTTATTGGGTGAATGGCAGGAGCATATTTGGAGGGGGCAGGAATTCAGGTCCTGGGAGTTATCGGAAAAGGAAGCTGGAGACGCTGGATCCCCAGATGCTGTGGCCAATTAGCAAAGGCCACAAAGGCAAAGGGGCAGGGTTGTTTATGCTTTAGAAATGGAATAGTAGGAGTGTTTCTGAAATGGCCACTTAGAGGCTTAAAATCATCAGTGCTAATGGTGCTAATATTATCTGATGCATTACTTGAGCAGTTTGAATTCTCTTCATTCCCAATCTATTAACGGCCATCTCCAAGCTCAGAAAAGTGTTGAGCATGCAAAATATTAAAACTGTGTAAATAATTGAATTAACTTAATCTTCAAAACAATTCTAGTATTTTCTTATGAATGGGTATTTCTTAGTTCTTGCTGGATAACACTATAAAAATATTTTCTTCTGTATTATGTTCAAATATTTTACTTTTTTACCCTGTTGTGCTTCCAGAGGTATCCCAAAATATTTTTGACTTGCATTTCATTAACAGTCTAAAAAAATATTTTATTGTCATTGAAATCAGACATCTTGACTTCTAGAACTTAAATTTTCTTGAATTTATTTTACTTATTTGATTTGATCCTTTTCTTTCTGCAAGTCTTTGTTTTTAACGATTTTTGTTTGATTAAATACAGGAGAATGTCAGATGGGCTTTTTCTGCAAAAATGCAGGGAAGTTGCAGAAAACTGTAAAGATATTAAATTTAATGAGATGTACCTTGATACAGTATGTTTGAATGTAAGTATATATTCTCACTTATCTGCTACTTTTTGTGGTGTATAGTGTGTATGTGTATATGTGTGTATGTGTGATATACAGTTTTTGGTTGCTAAATATGCAAACGCTTTCCTTGTAGATGGTACAAGATCCATCCCAATTTGATGTTCTCGTTATGCCAAATTTATATGGTGACATCCTTAGGTGAGTCTGGCTGTACTCTTTTTCTTTTAGCCTATGTTTTATTTATAAGGGCCCTAAAATAAATTATGGCTTAAAAATTTCAATCAAGTATTGTAAAATATAGCATTTGTTATAAAATATTAATTGAATACTAACAATTCAGGTGGTGATAGCAATGATTAAATGTTGGATGAGTTGCTCCTTCATTTATTTACTCCATCAGCTCTGGGCTGTTGTCCCCTAATCATTAGTTCATTCTTCCCATTTTTCAGATGTTTTATCAGTTAATTTCAGTCTGTTTTCTGTATAGCTAGGTAAGAGGATGATCATTTTTATACTTAAAAAAACCTTTTTGACATATTTTAGATTGACAGAAAAGTTGCAAGAATGGTACAAAGAATTCCCATATACTAAGCACCCAGAATCCCCAAATATTAATGTTTTACCACATGTACTTCATTATTCCCTTCTTCCCTCTTTCTGTTTCCCTCCTGCTTTTCTTCCTTCTCATCTTCCTCCTTCACGTCTCTCTTTCTGTCTGTCTCCACACAAACACAAACACACAGTGGTGGTTTAAAATATGTCCACAAATTTTACAATACTTTTCCCTTTTAGAGGAAGAGCTTATTTCCCTTCCCCTTGGAAGTGGACTAGTCTTAGTGACTTGCTTCTAATGAACAGAATATGCCAGAAGTGATATTTTGTGTGTGCATGTGTGTGTGTATCTACAAAAAGAGAGACATGTGAGGTTGACCAAATGGTGATTTTCTATCTCCATCATTCCTTCTATATGCATTTGTTGACATTCTACTGTAGGAAAAGCTTTCCTTCTCCTTTATTTACTTGTTTGTTTATCCATATCAATATGGACTCAAAGTTTTCTGTTTTATTCAATGGTTATGTCCATTGCTCTTGATATTTATTTTATAAATGCTCAAGTTGTCCCCGGCTTGGCCAGTGGGAATCCCTTCTAGTTATCTCCTGTGTTTTTGACATGGCCCATCATTCTCTGAGCCTTTTCCTCGCTTTTTGGCACAGTGTAGTGTTCCAGGCTCATCCTGGATTTTTTTAAACTCAGCCCTGGAAACAGCCATCTCTCAAGGAACCCTGGTGCCTCTTAGTGGAGAATGGTATTTAAAACCAAAATCTGGGTTCTTGGTGAGATGTCTTGTTCTTCAAAATATCCTCTGAAATGCTTTTCTGCCACCAGTGACCTGTGTGCAGGATTGATTGGAGGTCTTGGTGTGACACCAAGTGGCAACATTGGAGCCAATGGGGTCGCGATCTTCGAGTCGGTAAGGACCCTGACACCTGAAGCAGAACTCTGGTCAGAACAGCTGGAGAACTTAGGAGGGGTTGTCTGCATAAATACTTTTTAACTCTTAAGTCTTTCAAATTGTCAAAAGAAAATGACTCTTTGTTTGGGTTTTTTATATAAGCTTCGTGTGTTAATTCATTTCCCCCCAGATATTTCTTCATTTTATGTATCCTTTCTCACATTAAAAAAACAACAGCATATTTACCGAAAGTTGACTGGAAAAGATTGTTGACCCATAGTTTTACATCTTCTTAAATTTTTATTACTTTAGCTCTTTATTTATCTGAGACTTTACTTCTAAGATCTGTCTCTGATGAACTGCACATAGTAGCTATTTAGTAAATATTTTCTGTTGGTGAAAGAAAGAGGATTAAGATGCCAGCTTCCCCAGAAGAGGGTTATTTGTTCTTTTTCTCTTGCCTAATCACACTGCTTTTCACAATGTGTAGGTCCACGGAACTGCCCCAGACATCGCAGGCAAGGACATGGCCAATCCTACGGCCCTTCTACTAAGTGCCGTGATGATGCTGCGCCACATGGGACTTGTTGACCACGCTGCAAAAATTGAGGCTGCATGTTTTGCTACAATTAAAGATGGAAAGGTATCGGTAATCTTGAGCGACTTGTGCAGGGCAGAGTGCATTTTTTTCCCCATGAATTCCATCTGTGTGAAGGGAATCAATGACAGTTCTCAAGAGGGCTGAAGGATTTGGTGTTGAATAGGGATTCTTAACATGGGCTTCTTGGTGGAACATCAGGGTGTGTGTTTTCTGAGGGGAGGAAATGTTTACTCAGAAAAACGGTTAAGAAGAACTGCTAGGATTAGTGTGAAATCCCAATGCATCCCAAAGTAATTTCAGCAGAGAATAAATATATATTTGCAGGCCCCCCCTGAGGAACTGGGGAAAAATGCAGAAATGTTGGACTTCCCCATCTGAGTTATTACTGATATTCTCACAAACTTTGAGGAGTAACAATTTGGTAGGATGAGCCTTCAATCCTGGGGCTTGCCTTTATGAAGCTTGTTACTGCAAAGGAGAAGCTAAGCCTACTTATCATTGTGCCTAAGAGTCTCCCCCAGAGAACCTCTTTGTTGCACAGATGTGGCCTCTCTGTCTCTAAGCCCATGTGGCAGGTGAACTCACTGCCCTATCCCCAACATGGGACATGACTTCCAGGGGTGGAAATCTCCCTGGAAACATGGGACATTACTTCCAAGGATGAGCCTGG
This sequence comes from Choloepus didactylus, assembly GCF_015220235.1. Taxonomy (NCBI): domain Eukaryota; kingdom Metazoa; phylum Chordata; class Mammalia; order Pilosa; family Megalonychidae; genus Choloepus; species Choloepus didactylus. The sequence continues at coordinate 99,889,277 of NC_051310.1, forward strand.
ACCTGGCATCACGGGATTGAGAAAATCTTGACCAAAAGGGGGAAGTGAAGTGAAACAAAATAAAGTTTCAGTAGCTGAGAGATTTCAAATGGAGTAAAAAACTGAAAACTAAAGAGGGATATCTGTATAGTACATAGGAATGCCCTTATGTACTATATAGATTCTTATGTACTATATAGATTTCCCTCTTTAGTTTTTAGTGTATTGGAATAACTAGAAGGAGATACCTGAAACTGGTGAACTACAACCCAGTAGCCTTGATTCTTGAAGGCGACTGCACAACTACGTTGCTTACATCGTGACTATGTGATTGTGAAAACTTGGTGGATCACACTCCCATTACCCAGTTTATGGACAGATGAGAAGAAGACTGGGGCAAAAACTAAATGAAAAATAGGGTGGGATGGGGGGGTGGTGGTGGCGGTGGAATGTTTTTAGGTGTTCTTTTATTTTTATTTCTCTTGGAATAAGGAAAATGTTCAAAAATTGATCTGGTGATGAATGCACAACTATATGATGGCACTGTGAATAATTGATTGTACTGTGTGGATGACTGTAGGGTATGTGACTATATCTCAATAAAACTATATTAAAAAAAAAAGAAGCACTGCTAGGAGGCCTCAGTGTGCAGTGGAAAGTACAGTGGTTTGGGAGTCAGAGTCAGGTTTAGGCTCCATTATTCTGTTAGCTATGTGATCTCAAACAAGTCCATTAATTTTTCTAGACAGCTTTTTCCTCCTCTCAAGAAACATCTATTAGGTGTACATTATTATGGGTGAAAAATATAATAAAATCGTAAATAAAATGGTAAATAAGTTCCTGAGACCCTCAGGAACTCAGAATCTAGTGTTGGCTAGAGGTGTAGGCAGCTGTAAATACAATGGTGTTATACGCTATACTCTGTGTATCTATAATAGAATGTGTTTTATACCATATGCTATGTTTTATAAAAGGAATAAAATAATGGTTAATATTCATTGAATACTTAGATAATACTGAGTTATTTATATTTATGTCATCTTAGAAATTTTCTCTACTACTCTGAAATAGATACTGTAATTAATCCCATTTTATAGAAGGGGACAGAGAGATTAAGTAATGTGTCCAAGGTCTCACACCTCCTAAATGGAGCTTGTCTGGTTTTTACCTAATAAGCTTCATTGCCTCCTTAAGCAGCTGTGGCCATGGGAGGGCAGGAGAGGGTACAATGGATTGTTCTGAGAGGTAAAAGAGCAGAGTGTGTGTTACAGTTTCACAAGGCTGGACCTTGAAGACTGATCCCTAAGCTGTGGCCCCTTTTGCTTTAAAAATTCTTTAATTTGAAATTACTTCTTATGGCCAAAATACAAGAAATCCAGGCTTGTTTGTAATAGCCTAATAGTCACACTGGAGGGGATATGATTTTGGTTTTTTTATTCCAAAGCTATATTCAGGAATTTATACTATCCAGCCCAGGAGAGAGAAGCCTAATTTACAGTAGGCCCCTTTAATCATGCAGGATGCAGTGGCACCAGAGAATTATATACATTGAGGTCTGTTTGGGGATAAAGAGAAGATAAACTGGTAGAAACAGATTGGCCTTATAGAAGTCTTTCCTTCCTAAAAAGGGTGGTTCAATAGTTAGTGGTTTAAATATTTCCTTGGTATTTGTTTCCCAGCCTCTAAAAATGGATCAAAACATGTCTTAAGATTTTTAAGCTTTAAAAAATTCCCCCAGGACTCTATGAAACCTCTTGTTTAGTCTTGCTTTCATTTAAATATCTATAATCAACAACAATTTTTTAGGGTCTGTTGTACATGCAGAAGGAACATTTTGTGAAGGCTTCTTGCTTCCCATTGTAGTGAGAGCACTTTATTCTTTTCAAAGTGTTTTTGTGTACACTCTCTAATTGGATTTTCCCTGTCTTCCTGGGGTGGGACCTCACTTTGAAATGAGGAACTAAATGAGAGACAGAGCAGTCAAGCAACTTGCCCAACTGGTATCTCACTGAGGTCTTTAAATAAAAATACCTTTGGTTTAGTTTAATGTATGTTTACATTTTTATTTTTGCTTTTTGCTTTTTCCTTTTGTAGAGTTTAACAAAAGACTTGGGAGGCAATGCAAAATGCTCAGACTTCACAGAGGAAATCTGTCGCCGAGTAAAAGATTTAGATTAATGCTTCTACAGATGGAATTCCCATCAATCACTCCCAAGGGACATCACATAAACCTATATTTAGAACACCTACCATATGTATGTATTTGGTTTGCTTGTTCCTTGACAATGTCAATTTTTAGATCTGGCCTTTTCTTAACAAAATCTGTGCAAAGGATGCAGGTGATGTCCCTAGGCCTGCTTTCAAAGGACTTTTTCCAAGTGCTTGTTTTATTTATTAAATGTCTGTCTGGGAAACGTTTTTTGTAAGTTTTAAGTAGATGGTATCATTTGCCATTGATAACCATTTTACACTTTGGTTAAAACAGTTTTTCCTCAGCTGTAAATATCATGATACAGAATTAATAAGAAAAAACATCTAATTTTTTAAAGAAAAACTCTGTTTTCCTTGGTTTATGAAAAACATAATGGAAATAAAACAATACTGACATAATAGCACAAGATGATATTCTTATAAAGCTAAATGGGCACAAGAGAAATTTCCTGGCACAGTTCACATCAAAAACAGTGAATATGGTATTTTTCTTAGTGATGTGAAAAATAAAGACAGATTATCCTTTACATGAATTACTGAGTATGAATAAAGACTTCAGATCCAAGAAATATATGAGAGATGTAATTTTTGTTTTATTAACAATATATTATTTAGATATATTGTTAACAATATATCATAACAATATCTAAACAATATATTATTTAGATAATATATTGGGTACAAACACACAAGCACATTGTGTGCTCAAATTATATTATTATCTTAAGATGTAATATTCTTTTTGAGAGTTTTAAATGAAACAAACATGTACTTCTTTTGAATTGGACACACACTGAGCATCTTGAGTAACACACACCTTGAGCCACTGTCCTGAAATCTCTGCGTTTGGCCATGGGAGCTGGTGGGTGTGTCTGTTTACTCTTGGGCAGTGTGCATAGCTGTCTGGAAATGAGCCACCCTCCAGCTGATAACTGCTGGGGGTGAGATTGCTGAAGGGCTTGATCACATACATTTTGGCTGCAGTTGAGGAACTTGGGATGTTGGCTGTTAATTTTATATTTTGGCATCTGCTCCTTCCACTTCCCCAAAGCACCAAATCACTGACTCCTGCCTCAACACACCAGTAAGAGAGGAGACTGCAGATTCTAGAGTGGACTCAATCTGAATTGATTTACACAAATTGTGTCAAACTGGGGCTTGGGCTCAGCTTTCGACCTTTAGGAACCTAACCCCAGCCCCCGCCCCAACACCAAGTTTCTTAGCATGATTTTTTTTACTCTTCAGCCCTAAGTCGCCACTTTCAGGATCCCTTTGGCTCCACACCAAAGGTAACTTGTCCTCCCTTGGCCCTTGTGTAACATCAAAAATTGGTGACATTACATAATGCACCCAGGTTACAAGAGAATTTCTTAACGACTGTCTCCATCCGGGTCCTTTTTTAAGCTTATATCCAGACTTATAATCTTCTGTTTTGCTTTGTTTAAGCTGATGCTTCCTCTATTTTATTGGATTGTTCTAAGTATCAGTGACTCTTGGATTCATACTAATAAAGAATTCCAAAACTGGTTGAGATGTAAGCTTTCTCTACCTGTTTCTCATTCAGATACTGTAGGTCGTTTTGGCTCAGCTTGCTCCTAAGAATGGGCTGCTTAAGGTTTTCACAGGGGTGGTGTGGTGGTGAGAGGCTAACGCGGGAGTTGGCTGCCCTTAAGAAAATGCTCCACTCACCACCCCACCCAAGCCCCGCCTGTAACTTTGCTAATTCTAGGGCAGTAATGATCGCTTGGTGCCAACTGCACACAGTCCCATTCTACTTAACCCACTACTCTCTGGACTCAATTGACAGAAAATTCAGGTATTTGTTGACAGTTCTGTTAAAAGGTTTAATATTCAAATTGCACATTAAATACAGTCAATTAGACAGCAGCAGTTTTGTTAAGCGAGTCAGTTGGCATGGGCATGGTTGAGGTGTACCTGGGGATGGAACGATAGGGTTGGCCGTGTCCAACATGATGCCAGGTAAGTGAGGCCGTTAGGTGAGTTACAACTGTTGGCTCTCCTTGCAGCATGCACTAGCAATACAAGCCCTCTTCTCCCCATCTCCACCTCCACACCGCCTGCTTCTGGCTTGCCTGTATGTGAGCTAGAAGCTTGTTAACGCTACCAAAAATTATCAACCCTTTAGTTCTGGCAAATGTAGGTACCAGTTCTGTGCCCTGATCTGCAGAGAATCTGGAGTTCAGAAAAGTGCTCCAAAAGGCCTGCCATCTATTCAGTAGAAACTGTGGAAGTACGGCCCTGGATTACTTGTTTTGCTCTTGGTAAAAGGAATCAATTATATCTTTGTACTTGTCCAGAACTATGAGCCGTTTCAGTTTCATTGTGGGACCTAAAAGAGAAATTGGAAGAAATGAGTGAGGCCTGGGGTCTGAGAAATCTGAGAAGGTGATTGGTAAAGACCCTGTCCTACTGAGTCCAGAATTAAGCCAGACCCCAGGCCTGCAATGCTCTCCACCCCTATATTCACATGCATGTGTGGTCTCCTCCCACAGTATATCCGGGCTGCTCTGTGTGACCAACAATATGGCCGAAGTGACGGTATGTTACTCCGAGAAGAGGTGATAAAAGACTGGTTTCTGTCATGGGCCTCTCTGTTTCTTTTTCTCTCAGATAATTCTTTCAGGGCAAGCCAGCTGCCATATTGTGAGGCCATGGAGGCATCCTTTGGAAAGGTCCACTGGCAAAGAACTGAGGTCTCCAACCAGCAGAGAATGGAGGCCTGCCAACCACCACACGAGTGAGCTTGGAGCACACCCTCCAGCTCCCAGATGCCTGCCACCCCAGCTCATATCTTGACTAACCTCATGAGAACCCTGAGCCAGAATCGTAGAAACTGAGATAATAAGAGTTTTAAGCTACTAGGCCTTCGGGTAATTTGTTACCAGCAGTAGATAACTAATAGACAAATCATCTCTGCATTTCAGTGCAATTTCACAGATGGATGTTTTGCTTCAATTGATAATCATGGGGCTAGGGAAGGGCTCTGCCACTGTCTTTATGGAGAAATTGTTCCGAAATCACTTTTCTTGGCCTTGGTTCCCCCATCTAAAGCAAGGTTGAGAGGACTCTGATTTGAGGTCCTGGATAGCTTAAAGTCCTTTTTGTGCCTAATTAGCACTTGGTTGTGTAACTGGAGATATCAAAGTCATTTATATTAAATACTTAGAAAGGACGTGTTCCATCTGGTTGACCTTCCATTCAATCTGAAATCACCAGCCAACCAGACAAGCTCAAGGGTTCTGAATGCATCTCAGCATTTCTGTGGAGAGTTGCATTTGGGTTCAGCTTTGATGAACCCAGATGTGCCATGAATACCCCAAGATGATACAGCCAAGAGCAACCTCATCCAGCTCACCCAGTTGATGCTATACCAGAGGTCTTTTTTTGATTCTGTAGACCATGGTTCAAGGCAGCTTCATTCTCTTTACCTGTCACATGAGCTGACTTCATGAAAGTCTACAGTAGGGGTAGAACTTTTTATGATTTGTCAAAATATTAAGAAAAAAAAAAGTCTACAGTAGTCTCAGCCCTGGGCGCAGGTGACTCTGGCCCAAACACTAGCAGGGCCTTGGTATTTGCCTGATGGTCCCATTGTGATTTCAGGGGAAAATGGTCCCACAGTCAAGGCAAAGAGAAATGTCATTTGTCCTAATTCATAAATCCCAGCACATATTTTGTACAATTGACAGGTTCTATATACAACCATAAGCCCATGCAGGAAGCAATCAATGTCCTCCCTTAGGAAAGAAGTGAGTGTCACTAAAAGTGCTGTCAGTGACTTTCTGCTGGCCATGCTGCCCCATTTAACATTTAACCTCCCAGATACTCCCAGCCCCTGGAACAGCAAAAAGAAAAAAACCTACCCAGCTCTCCACCTGAAATGGAGAAGTCCCTTTCTAGAATGGCCCACTTCTGGATGTGGTAGGGTCGGGCGGCTGCGTTCAGGTTGACCCTCTGGATCCCGTCTTCAATGGCCTGATACACGGCCTCATCCTTCTTCTCCACGATCTCGGAGACCGTGGTGGCTTTGCTGCCCACCCTCTGGCAGAACTCCAGGGCTTGTTCAGTCAGATTATTGGTGGGTTCAGAGGTGTCTGGGTCCAGAGTGCACTGAAAATCCAGAGATCAGATCAGGACCAAGTTTCAATCTACAAGACCCAGCCCTATCCTTTGAGGAAGTCTGATTGCTAATGTCAAGGATATGAAGCACTGGGAACTCTGTTTCAAAGAGACAGTTCTAGAATGGATAGATGTACTGAGTAGGAAGTGTTGGGCCCTGTGGTGTAGAAGGAGCTGTGGCCTGAGAAATAGAACTTGGCCAATGAAGTCGTCATCTGTAAAACAGGGATGACAACTCCCGCCCTGTCTACTATCCTGGGAGACCATGAGTATCTGCTGAGGGGAATGAGAGCAGCAGCATTTTGTAAACTGGAATGTATTGGGACCATGTAAAGGATCATAGCAGCATATTAGTTGTCCCACTGAGGACAGAAGGAATTTCCATGGGCTACGGCTCCCCACCTAGTGTAGGCAGCTTGACTGTGGTTATTCCTGGTTAAAGCCATGGGATCCAGATGTGCCTTGAGCTGAAGGTGGCTTCTGTGCAGGCCACCACCCACCAGCTACTCTGCCAGAGCCAGAGTCCTCCAGACACACCTTCAAGGTGAGCAGCATGGACAGGAACTTCCTCTGGTCTCCGATTAGCATGGCGTTGCTGATGATGGGCAGTTCCATCTTCACAGCCTCCTCGATGGGTACAGGGGGCACATTCTCCCCGCCAGCTGTGATGATTAATTCTGGGGAGGCAAGGCCCCCAGCACAGGCTTTAGGCCAGATGTCTGGCTGAACCAAGATCCAACCCTCAGGCCCAGCCCAGAAAGGCCATCTGATGGAGACTCTGGCTCAGAACCTGGAGATGACCTCTCTCTGGGTACCAAGAAGCAGTGCCAGTTCTGGGCACCTGCTGAGGGATAGTGATGGTCCCCAGAGGACAAATGCCCACCCAGGGCTCCCATAACTCTGCTCATCCTCCAAGACTCTGCTCAGACAGCTTACCCAAGGCTCTCCTCTGCTAGACCAAGTTCCTCAGTGGATTCCCATCCCACCCCCTGAACAGCCTATGCTCGTCTCCCCTCCCTGCCTTTGCTCAATAACAGCCTCCCCTATCACTTCATGGGCTCACCAGGTGCCAGGCGCTGTGCTAAGTGCTTTACATATAGTAAATCATTTAATAGTCACGATAAGCCTGCAAAGAAGTGAGCACTCATCATTTTATAGATGAGGAAACAGAGGCAGCGAGAGGTTAAGTAACCTGTCCAAGGTCCAAGGCTAGTAAGTGGCAGAGCTAAGATCTGGGTTCATGCAGTCCAGTTCCAGAGTCTATGTCCTTACCCACTCTGTGTGGGGCTGCTTTCCTCACCTATGTCTCTCCCCGCTGGAGAGCCCTCTCCCCTTCTTTCCATCTGTCCTACAGACTGCCTGCCTTTCAAGGACCAGCACAGTTTCCTCTAAGAAGCCTCCTCCAACTCTTCCAGTCCACGCTGACCTCTCCCCTCTTTGAGCTTTTCCCAAAGCATCCGTCCATCCATCTTTCAGTTCATTCTTTCATTCAAATATTTATTGAGTGTCTATTGTCTGAGACCAGTGTGCTAGGCACCCAATGCACTGGTCCTCTGTTCTCTGAACAATGGCTTACTTCCAGGCCAGAGGGTAATAAATGGTTATTGAGTAAATGCATCTTGACTGATTTTAATTAGATGGCATTCCTGTTCCCTCCGATTCTATCTAATTCAATGAAGATTAGTTGGTCATGTTCTGTGCAGAGATTCTGTGCTGGACATCAGGGACAGGCTAGAACACGATGGTCCTTGGCTGCAAGGAGCACACAACATAGGGGGTTGGGGACAAAGGGATGCATGGGGGCTGTAGTGGCCAGTATGAATGTGGCTTTGGAAGGCAAAGGGTATAACATATGCAGAAGCACAAAGGCCTTTAGGGAGCTGGAGAGAGAGCAGGACCAATCGCATGGAAACCCAGCGCTGGCTGAGGGGCTGGACTGCAGGTTAGTGGGAATCACTTTTAGTCTCAAAGTTTCAGGAAACTCTGGTGATGGGGTGAAGAGTGGTTAAGGGAGCAAGCTGGTCAGAGAGGAAACCATTACAGGAGTTCAGGTAATCAGGGCTCATCCAGGGCATCTGAAGTTGGATGGAGAGGAAATACCTTCTACATATACATCTTGTCATTACTACCCATTTTCTTTTGTCCACCTTACCACCATTCTTACCAGCATCTTTTACAATTAGTAGAATAACATTCATTCATGATCAGGAACAAAACATGGATGACCAGTGTGCCAGTTTGTATATTTATGCCCCCCAGAAAAAGCCCTATTCTTTAACGCATTCTTGTGGGGGCAGATATAGTAGTGTGGATTGGGTTGGAACCTGTTGGTTCAGTGTCTGTGGAGATGTGACCCACCCAACTGTAGTTGATAACTCTGATTGGATAATTTCCATGGAGGTGTGGCCCCACCCACTCAGCGTGGGCCTTGTTTAGTTTACTGGAGCACTTATAAGCTCAGACAGAAGGAGCTCATAGTGAACTGGAGCTGAGACAGACGTTTTGCAGATGGCCGTAGGAAGCTGATGCAGACATTTCGGAGAACGCCATTTTGAAACGCAATCTGGGAGTGAGCAGATGCCAGCCACATGCCTTCCCAGCTAACAGAGGTTTTCTGGATGCCAATGGCCTTTCTCCAGTGAAGGTACCCTTTGTTGATGGACACTTTATGGCCTTAAGACTGTAACTTTGTAACCAAATAAACTCCGTTTTATAAAAGCCAATCCATTTCTTGTGTTTGCATTCCAGCAGCATTAGCAAACTAGAACGACCAGCAACACCAGTTCTATTCAACACTGTTCTGGTTGTCCTAACTATTGTAACAAGGCAAGAAAAAATTCATAAGGATTGGAAAGGAAGAAATAAAACTGTTGTTATTTGCAGATGGCCTGTGTCCATAGACAATTCAAAAGAATCTACAAAATACTAGAATTAATAAGTGAATTTAGCAAGGTCAGGGTACAAGGTCCATATACAAAAATCAACCACATTGCTAAATACCAGCAACAAACAGAAAACCAAAAATTTTACATAACGCTATTCACGTAAAAAATAAAATACATTAGAGTAAATCTAGGAAAAGATGTGCAAAATCTCTGCACTAAAAACAGAGAAATTAAAGAAGACCTAAAAAAGTGGTTGGATATCCCGTTTATGGTTGGAGGATTCAATATTGCAAAGATGTACATTCTCAACAAATTAATCATAAAAATTCAATCAAATCCCAATCCCAATCTCAGCCAGGTTTTTTTTTTTTTAATGAGAAAATTGACAGAATGATTCTAAAATTCATATGGAAATGCAAATGGCCAAGAAGAGCCTAGGTTGTCTCAAAGATAAAACACCAAAGCTATGGGACTTAATACCACCTGTTATCAAGCCCTATCACAAAGCTTCAGAAATGAAGACCCTGGGGTACTGGTGCAAGGATTGGCAAGTAAAGCAATGAAACAGAGTAGAGTCCAAAGACAGACCCCCTCATGGACAGTCACTTGGTTGATGACAAAGGCAATGGGGAAAGGGAAACGGGGCAGTGGAGCAAGTCATGCTGGGTCAGTTGGATATGCATATGGTGAAAATGTATCTGGACTCCCAACCTCTCGCTATACTAAAAGAAGGACCAACTCTGGTTGCTTGTTTTTTTCTTCTGACTACTATTTCTCCCCTTGCGACGTTCCGGGTCCATGGAGAGCCGCGGGCATCAGCAACTGCCGTTTCCAGGGAGAGCACTAGGCGGCGCACCAGGCACATCCAAGCAGCCCGGAGGTTCCATCAGGGGGTCTCTCCGCCCCCCTGTCCCGCTCTGAGCCCGGACCTTGAGCGAGGGGATGGGATCACGGGCCTACAAATCTCAGTTCCCAAAGGCCAGGGTGGCTTGCCCCTGCCGTGGCGCCGGCCGAGGACGCCCAGACTCTGCCCGCCCCCGGAGCCGCCGTGGGCAAGAAGTTTGAATTCCTGCTCCGTCGTGCACCTTACTGCCTGATGTACGAAAATTCATTTACTTTCTCACAGAGCTTCAGCTTGGAATTCTCACATGGATACCGCGGGTATTCTCCTTCCTCAGGCAAAGCAAGCATCCTTTCTTGGAAGAATTCCCAACTGCCCCGGGAAAGCCAAGTTCTAGGTGGGAAATTTCTTTGAAGTCTCATTTTGTATTTTTAATTTTATATCCAACTTGTGTTCTACTCCACTTCACATCCGTGTTCGCGTATAAAAATACATAGTATGTATGCCCTCAAATCTTCCGGAAAGACTGGCCTCTTTTTCTAGGGATGTTGAACCCCAGCTCCACCATTTACCTGCTGGGTGACCCTAGGTAAGTTGCTTAACCTCTCTGGTGTCTTCATCAATTAATTGGGGTAATAACAGTATGCCCTACAGAAGAGTATTGCATAAAATGATGTCAGCAAAGGTGCTTGACACTTAACTTACTCAATATTTAACAGTGGGTTTAAGCAGTGGTAGTAGCCTGTTAGTCTTCCGCGCCCCACTGCAGCCTCGAACCCCTGCGGCCCCATGGGGCGCGCTCACCTTTGAGGCGGCCGGTGATGTAGAGGAAGCCGTCGGCGTCCAGGCGGCCGGTGTCGCCCGTGTGCAGCCAGCCGTCCGCATCGATGGCCTCCCGCGTCTTGTCCTCCTTGTTGAGGTAGCCCATGAAGATGGTGCGGCCCCACAGGCAGATCTCGCCGGTGCCATCCTCATCCTGGTTCAGCAGCTTCATGCGGCAGCCTGGCACCACCTTGCCTGAGCTAGGAGCGGGGAGCGGGGAAGCTGGTCAGGGGGGAGCTTTCACTGGTGGCCAGAGGTGTCCCTGGAACACCTTCTGTATTTTAGTAGAGGACTTGGGACTGAAAAGTAGGGTCGTTAAAAGCTTTTTAGGTGAGCAAGTGAGTGACTGAATGAATGAATGAAATGCTAATGGTGGAAATGCAAGCACTGTGATGGGGTTACAGGGAGGAGAGGGATTTAAGCACAGCAGATTATCCCCAGAGCCGACTGTCCTCTCCCCTCACTAGAAGGCGGGCCCTGTTCCCCCACTCCCACTCCAGCTGGAACCTGGGCTATCCCCACTGGAGGGAAGGGACAAAGGGAAATCCCTCTATCATGTTCAGGGTGCCTGGTCTGTTAAAACTGCTTGCAACCAGATTCACGCGACATACTAGCAGCAACTGCCCATGCTTTGCATTGAGGCTCCGAGATGCTGGGGACATGGCCATGGTGATATTAGCACTCGGGAGGCCCCAGAGCCCAGTCACTCTGGGCACACTATCAGTGTGGAAAGAGGAAAGGGTCCCCAGGACCCGTTGGCTGTACCCGGGGGTACAGCAACGGCACGTGGGCGTGGGTATGTGCCCCAGCCCTGGGCCTCACCTGTAGAGCCGGTAGTTGTGGTGGCTGGACATGAAGTGGGGGCCCGAGGTCTCACTGAGGCCATAGCCCGCGTACAAGCGGATGTTGAGGCCCAGGAAGAAGTGTTGTGTCTCCGCAGTCATGGGGGCCGCTCCGTAGAAGCTCTTCTGACACTTGGCAAAGCCCAGTGCCTGGCGGACCTTAGCTAGCACCAGGTAATCTGCCAGTCTGGTCGTGAAGGGCTTCAGGTCGCTGACAGGAGAGGGAGAACGGTCCACAGAAGAAAGCACTCACACATTCAGAGGGCTGCTGTTAGGGGGTACACACTGGCCCGGCCTCTCCATTTGTCTCTTCTGATGGGTTGGTGCTAACGCCATCATTATATATTTTGAATAATGGCCCTGCCCTTGAACATGCATGAAATCAAATGCAGGTGGGCATGCATGTATGTGTGTGCCCACCTGTCTTCAGCCAGGAAGGCATGCAAACAGATTCAGCTCTGTGTGGGTGCACAGGCAACAACACAGGAGCATGCAAATTTGCACACACAATAACCCATGTGCAGAGACAAAGTATATACACACAGACACACTTATGCATAATCCCATTTGAGGCCTGTGAATGCTTCATTTGTGCATACCTGCTGTTCATGTCTATGCAAATGAAGCTGTAGGTGCACAGACATGTGTACACATCTCAAGAAACATGATACAACCTCACAGAAATACTGGTAATGGAAAATATTTCTAAATTGAAACCAAGCCAGGATTTTCCTCATTAACCATTCCACAGGTCTATGGGAATCAATAAAGCAATCAAACGGGTATGAGGGAGAGATCTGAGTGGCCACCTGGGATGCTCTGGGGAGGCTGGCTGGAAGTGCTAAGCCCCTACCACTGTGGTCCCTTCTCTATGCACCCACTGAGGTCAGGAGACCATGGCAGGAGCTGCTCCCAGGGTGGAGAATTCCACCTCAGAGGAAGCAAGTCAGTCCTCTCCCAGTTGGATCCCAAAGTTGGGGTGACTGCCCCCAGTGGGGCCTGGGAAGCAGATGGGGGCTCAAGCCCAGCCCTTGACAGGACCTCTGCACAGATGTCCCCAGAACTGACAGGCCAACGGGATGGGACAAGCCTGGCCTATCAGGTCCCTGGCGGAGTACTGGGGTTTTGACCCTCACCTGCTGTCTCCCCGGGCCTCTTGCCCCCTGGCCCTCTGTACCTGCCCGGGCAGCTGAGGTTTTGCTCCAAGGTCACGGACATGGCCCACAGCAGCATCTTGCGGCGGATGAAGCCAGACTGGGCCGCCACCTCCTGGATCCGCTCCATGATCTTCTCCCACACCCGCGGCACCCCCATGTGGGATGTGGGCTCCACCTCCCGCAGTGTGTTCACCAGGCTCCCCTGTTCACCGCCAAGGAGAGGGCAGACCTTCTGGTTCAGAGCCAGCCAGAGAGCAGGAGAGCTCTCTCACCAGAATCAGGTGTGCACAAGCCACCACACACACAGATGCTCATACAGGTACACACACACCTGCATGCAACTTGGGACGTATACTGTTGGCTATGTTCTCCACAGCCATCCCTTCATCCTTCTTCTTTGCTAACAGAACCCTGACGTTGTTTAGGTGTCAAGGTTTGTCCAGATGATTCAGCACTGGAGGTGGGGACTCTACATTAGCCTAACCCGAATCTGATAATCCCATTCCCCCAAGCAGTGACTGGTTTAGGAATGGACATGTGACCCCATTTGTATGAGTGAAATTTTGGGGGAGTTCCCTAGGGGGCTTCTGGGAAGTTTTCCTTGCTGTTAAAAGTAGGATGGGAAGAATAGATGTAGTTGTATGAGGCGGGGATGCAGGGAGGGGCTGCCCATCTTGTGAACCTGCCGTGGGACGGCCCGCCTCGATGGTGTCGCCAACTCACTGAACTGCTCTGACTCAACTTTCCTTTACGTAATGTCATCACTTTCCCTTCCTGTTTGCTCATTTAATTCAGGCTGTGCTACCTGCAGCTGAAAGGATTCTAAGTGATAGAAGCACAGGGGGCCCAGCATACACACGAAGGCCCCCGCATCCCACAGATACGAGTGCACACTCAGATACGTCCTTGCACACACACTCGGACACCCACCTGGGCAGAGAGGGATACCGACCTTCAGGGCATCGGGCTCAGCAAAGCAGACCTGGGCCCCCCACTGGATACCCGTCCACAAGTCATAGATCTGGGCTGCAATGTGGCTGAGGGGCAGGTAGCTGACCACCACCTCCTGTAGGACCTCTGCTGGCTGGATGTCACCAGCCTGACTGCCATACCGTGCTGTCCATGTGATCTGGAGGACAAGTGGGTGTGCCCAGCAGTATCCATGAGCCAGCCCTGGCAGTGTTTCCATCTGCACCCACACTGGGGACTTGGGGCTAGTTCTTAAGGGACCCCCGGAGTGGGTGTCCTCCCAGGCATCCCCGCAGGCCCTGGAAAACCCCAGGGACAGGACTCCCTTTCCCTCCGTGTTCCCTTTCCTGGGCTCAGTCTGGACCACAGATTGACAGGCTGTCCTATCATCCCAGATCCCAGAGCAGCGGGATCAGAGGAGCCCTCCTTAGGGGCTCTTGGAGTAGGTCCATGGCCCCAGACCCACCCACAGCCCACCCCCATCCCTCTGGGGCATCCATCCTACATTGTCTTGACTCAGCATCACGCCCTTGGGGTTTCCAGTGGTGCCGGATGTGTAGACCAGCACACAGCACTGGTTGGGCTGCTGGGCATTGATGATGGTGTCCAGGGCCTCCTCGGGCTGCTCGTTCCCCAGCTCCATGAATTCCTCCATCTGGGCGAGGTGGGAGGTCAGGAACTCCAGGCCATCTGGATGGGCCCCCATGGGCCCCACCTACTGCCCGGGGCCCCACTGCCCGTACCGTGTACACATTGGCCATCTTCTTTGGAGGAGGTTCCCCATATATCACTACTGCCTTCAGATGTGGCAAATTTTTCCAGATCTGTGTTGACAGGAAAAACAAATGGAGTTTCAATGAGGAAAAATGTCACCTCCCAAAAAGAACCCCAATTACAGGTGTTAGGACTGCCAGGTACTTTGTGGCAAAGGTTGTTTAATTCCTCAGACGTCAGAACCTTTGACCCCAGCTGGACAATTGTCACCCTCCACCATTCTCATTTTTGCATCATGAGAACTTTGGAGCAGTAAAGGAGGGATAAGCAGGGACCACGGAATGACTCCAAACATCCTGAGACCTGGTTGAACAAACTATGACACAGCCACACAACGGAGAATTATGCAACTGTATAAAAGGAAAGAAAGAGAGAGAATGAGAGGGAGGGAAATTTCTATGCACTGACATGGAGTAGTTTCAGGGATACATTATTCAGTGAAAAAAGGAATGTGTAGAATATGTATATAGTATGCTATCTGTATGTAAAAAAGGAATATAGTCTGAATATATGTATATGTATATAGGCATGCATTTGCTTATATCTACAAAAACAAACACTGGAAGGCTAAACCCAAAACTAATCAGATTGATTTACTATGGGCAGAGGAAGAAGACAGGGGTAAGAAGAAGTGGATGGAAGCAAAACTTCCCAGAGTGTATCTTGTTACATAATTTTGCCTTAGGAATCATGTAAATGTTATAATCATTATATGTAAAGGGAGGGGGAGGGATACCCTAAAACTGGAAAACTAACAGAAAGAAATGAACTTGACCATATACCAAGTTGGTGACATAACCACACACACACACAAAAGAATTATATCAAAGAATTTTAGAACACTGCATTTTTATTCTCCTTTCTTAGTGACAAATATCCTAAAGGAAAAATGGAATTCCAAATTTCATCATTGTTGGTAATAATATTGACACTATTTTTGACATTATTTACTGTATCATGTAGGATAAAACAAATAAGTAATCAGGTTAATGTTGCCAGGAACCAAGATTTTAAAAATAAGATAAAAGAAATGCAAGAATAAAATCAAAGAAAGTAAGATAAAACCACACAATGTAACATTTGAATCAGAAATATCATTATGAACTCATGGTATTTACTTCCTTTATTTCTGAGTTTTCTGATTCTGGCCTCAGGGAGTAACACGTATCCTCCTACTGCAAATACTAGATTAAAAAAACACTAGATAAAACATGAGACATAGTTTTCAGACTCTGGACTACAGGCAGCACAGGGCTGTGATACCTGAGAGAAAGGAAACAATGACATGAAGGCCTGGCTGCCCCGGCTTTCTCCCGAGGGCAGAGGGAGAGGGAGATTCACCCAGAACCGGGCTGCCCCACTGAGCTGAGGTGACAGAAATCACAGTCCAGGAAAGCCAAAGTGACTAGAATACCAGAGAAGAGAGAATGACACAGAGAAAAGTTCCAGAAATCTGCTTTCAGATCCTCTTGAATCTTTGGCTGAATACAAATCTACACAGGCATAGGGTGAAAATCCACAAATCTGGGGAAGGAACAACTTCTAGAGAAAGAACAGTCACTGGGAGCTATACGACAGACATGAGCTCATAGAGGGTCAGGAATTATTCATGTTCCCATCAGTCAGAAAGGAGGGACCTCACTGACTGCACAAGGTATTCAGCAGAGACCAGTCATGGGGCTAAACTAGTCTTAAAGGCTATATAGACCTGCTCTAAAACACTTAAACAGTAGTCTAGAAATTAAGTCAGAGAGAAAAAGACTGGAAAAAATTACTGTGGACAATGTCAAGAAGTCTAACGTACTTTAATTAGCATCCCAGAAAATGTTCAAAAATAATGGCTGATAATTTTCCAAATTTGATTTAAACCATAAATCTACCAATCCAAGAAGTGCCACGAGCCCCAAGCAGGATAAATACAAAGAAAACCGTTTGGAGGCCTTAAAAGGAGAATTGATTATTTCAGCAGTTAGAAAGAAGAATATCTCTATTTCAAATAGAAATACGTCTATATACCTATATATCTCCTGTTGTTCTGTTTCTCTGGAGAACCCTAACTAATACACTAGGGATAAAAATAGATGTTTCTTAATGATAAAGAAGTTGATTCATCAAGAGTTGATGAATATATATCAAGAGTTTATAATAGGTATATACATCAAGCTAAATATGTATATATTCAATGACAGTTTCAAAATACATGAAGGAAAAATTGATAGAACTGAAAGGAGAAATAGATAAATCTACAATTATGGTTGGAGATATCAATAGTTCCTTTCTCAATATTGGATAGAACAAGTAGACAGAAAATGAACAGGTATATAGATGACTTAAACAACACTATAACATTATCAACCAACTTGACCTAATTGACATTTATAGAACATTCCACCCAACATCTGCAGAATACACATTCTTTTCAAATGTACATGGAACATTTACCAAAATAGATCATATTCTGAGCCATAAAACAAGACTGGATGAATTGAATTTAAAATTACATTCATACACACACACACACACACACACACACACACACACACACACACACACACACACACATCCATACATATATTCCCTATCTCTGTCTAGTGAAAAAGACCAAAAGTAGTGACAACCCAGTGACAATAGTCACATGGTGTCAGGTTGTCCAAATTGTGATCTCTAAATATCATTCCTCACTAAAAGGAACCACTGTAACTTGGAGAAATTGTTGATTCCAGGATTGGAGCAGGAAATTTACAAGATGAGCCTGGGATATCTTGTTATGCCAGAAAATAAGAAAATGCTCAAAGGATGGTAGGGACATTTTGAAAGGACACAGACATCATTTTGAAGGGGTTCCCACTGAATAAAGCTGGGAAAATTTGAGCATCTAAAAGAATAGTAACTATGATTGATGGAAACATTGAATTTTTTTTAAATTCACAAGTTCAGGATGACACTTTAAGAGAGGAAAAAGTGAAAAAAAAAAAAAAAATCGAAAAACCCAAAAAACAAAACAAATCAACTAAACCCAAACAAAACCCCAAACAATTGTTGCGCACCAATCCTTCACTCCTGTAACTGGTAAATAAAAGGAAAGAATTAAACATTTAAATTGCCTGTTGTATTAATTTCCTGTTGCTGCTGCAGCAAATTACTATAACATTAGTAGCTTAAAACAACAGAATTATTTTGCAGTTCTGAAAGTCAGAAGTCAAAGATGGGTTGGTAGGGCTGGTTCCTTCAGGTGGCCCTAGGAGCCACCTACATTCTCTGGCTTATGACCATTTCTCCATCTTCAAAGCCAGCAGCATCTTCATCTCTCTCTCTCTCTCTCCCTCTTTCCTTCTCTCCCTCTCTCCCTCCCCACCCCCATACCTCTGCTTCTGTGGTCACATCTCCTGCTCTTACTCTGACCCTCCAGCCTCCCTCTTTCACTTCTGATCTTGCGATTACCTTGGGCCCCCCAGATAGTCCAGAACAAATGGACCATCTCAAGATCCTTAACTTAATCACCTGCCATCTAAGGTAACACACTCACGGGTTCCACAGATTAGGACGTGGCCATCTGTGGGGAGCATTATTCCGACGACCACGCTTGCTCTGTAGGAACAGGGTGCTTCAGGTTCTAAAGAGCCCCGGGTGATGAGGGAAAGTTCTTCTTTTGGAGAAGAATCCCAGCTGATGGATTAGAAATTCAGCACTTTACTGCCCCTCATGGAATAATTAATTCGGGCAAATACCGTCACTGCCTGCTAAAACCATTAGGAGGAAGGTCAGGTGGTCACACGTGAATCCACTGCTGAGTCTCAGCCTCATTAAGAGTGGGACAACCTTCTCCAGGTGGTGCAAGAGGAAGTACAGACAGCGTCACCTATGGGCTGTTCTTGCAAAAAAAGTTTACTCTGAAACACATCAAGCCTTTAGCTCAAACAGGAAATACAGATGTTAGAGGACAAATTAAACAAGAGTGAGAGGAGGCAGTCTGACGAATCCAGTACGTGGGCCATTCTCCCTCGTGGCTGACCTGGTTTCTGCTGCGTGCATATGGCAGCTGTTCTCACACTTGGAGTGTGTCAGACACACCGGGAGGGGAGGCTAAAATGCAGAGTGCTGGGCCCCACACCCTGCGTTTCTGACTCAGTAGGTCTGGGGTGGGGTCTGGGAATTTGCATTCTAAGCTCCCGGGTAATACAGAGGCTGCTGGTCTGGGGACCACATTGGTTTACAGCGCAGGAAATAAAATGTGGGGGCTTTATTCCCAAGTAAAAGACACTTCAGAGACATAAGCACATGCCACATGTGGGCCTGGTTTAGATCCTGATTCAAACCAACCAACTGTAAAAAGACATTTTGGGAAGATGGAGAAATTGATTTACTTTTGTTAGGTGTGATAGAGTTACTGTGTTAATTTAAGAAAAATTCCATATTTTTTTTAGAGATGCTTATTGAAGTGTTTAGGGGATGACGTGGCATGACTTGCCTTCAAATACTTCTGCCAAAAAGGGGGATCCAAGAAGACAGTGAGGTGAAACGTTGATAATTGTTGAATCTGGATGATGGATGTATGGGGGTTCAATACAATCTTCTATTTTTTGTTTGAAAACTTTCATAATACAAATTTTATTTTAAATAATGACCTAGGGTCATTTCCTAACTCCGGACCTCAGTTTCTTCAGCTGCAAAATGGGAAGGAGGGCATTTAGATTTTATCAATTAGCTATGCCTTGGGGGTTTGCCTCCCTGAGGAGCATGGCAAAATCTATTGGGGGGCTTTTAAAAGCCCCACCGCCCCACCCTACCCCAGATTCTGTTACAAGCACTGATTTAGGGGACTGTGTGACTCCCTGGGTGACACTGAGGAGAACGGATGACCATTGAGCTACATGGCAGCTAAAAGCTTGGTTCTCTAGCAAATATTAAGCCAGGGAGGCCTCAGGCTGAAGCTGGCCTGGGGGGGGACCAGGGTTGGTTCTCGGCTGGGGCTGAGGTTAGACCCCTGGGAAGGGGGCTCAGGAACTGACCAGAGACTCATTTGCCTCAGAGGCCACTGGGGTCCATGAACCCTTTAAACCTGAAGAAACCAGGCCCCCTCCCTCCAAGTCCTAGGGTGCCCAGGCAGGCCAGTAATGGGGCTTTCCTGCTGACCACTGTTTTCTGAGTATTTATCCCCGGTCTATTTAGTGAAGGACCTTAGGGTTTGGAGGTGGAGAAAGTGAGAAGGAAGGTGCTGGGAATGACTCAGGGTCTCCTGTACCCACAATCTCCTCCCCAAATCTCAAGCATTTAGACAAGTCAGACAGAATGGGGATGCTCAATGTACCGGGCTGAAGCGTGTCCCCCCAAATTCTTGCCAACCCCAGAATCTCAGAATGTGACTTTGTTTGGAAATAGGGTCTTTGCAGGTGTGATCAAGGTAAGATGAGGTCGTTCTGGATGAGGATGGGCCCTAAATTCAATATGACTGTTGTCCTTACAACAAGAGGGAGATTTAGACGTGGAGACACAGCACAGAGGGAAGACAGAGGCCAAGACTGGAGGGACGCTGCCACAAGCCAAGGGAACCTGGCCCCCAGAAGCTGGAAGAGGCCAGGAGGGACCTCCCCCCCCCAGGGGCTCTGGAGGAAGTGTGGCCCTGCCAGCACCTTGATTTGAGACTTCTGGCTTCCCGAAGTAGGAAAGAATAAACCTCTGTTGTTTTAAGCCCCCCAGTTTGTGGTACTTTGTTATGGAAACACTAGGAATCCAAGGCACTCAGAATGAGAAAACACAGGGTTCAAAAGGAGCCAAGACAAGAAAAGGACCCCACAAGGATTTAAGACAATCCCCTCATTGGTAAAGTGAGCCCCTCTGACCTACAAAAGTAGGTCAAAATACCTGTGAAAAGAGGGTTTTCAAAATTAATCCTAAAAGGGCAAAGAGGGAGCACAGACGGATTAGAACAAATCCTCACAGGGTCTGGAACTTGAGGGCAGTACTGACTACATGATTTGCAGGGCCGAGTGTGAAACGAAAATGCAGGGCCTGTTCAAACAGTACGAGTGTCAAGACGGCGGCAGCAGAGCAATGAACCGAGCCGCGGGCCCTGTGCGATGATGCCCGCCCTGCTGCAGAGTATCAGCCCTTAGCCACGGACCCATTTCCATGCCCAGACTGATGCAGGGCGAGAAGCCGGCCACAGCCATATGTATTTCCTTCTAGTCCCCACAGGGCAACAGAAGGCAGGGTGTGCTCAGGCCTCAGTTGCTCTATTAGATCAGAGCAGGTCCTGGCGCTTCCTAAGTGCTCAGTGATTTCTATTAGCATTATAATCCACCTGGGCCCACCAAGGGCTCTTATGGTTCCCCAGTAAGAACCTGGAGGCAGGTCAGCATCCTGGCTAAGGGTAAGGAGCAAGAAATTCACTGCCCTCCCCTCTATGTGGGATATGACTCCCAGCGGTGTAAATCTCCCTGGCAACACGGGATATGACTCCCGGGGATGAATCTGGGCCCGGCATCGTGGGATTGAGAACATCTTCTTGACCAAAAGGGGGATGTGAAATGAAATGAAATAAAGTTTCAGTGGCTGAGAGTTTCTAAATGGAGTCGCGAGGTCATTCTGGAGGTTATTCTTATGCATTATATAGACATCCCTTTTTAGTTTTTAGTGTATTGGAATACCTGGAAGGAAATACTTAAAACTGTTGAAACGTAATCCAGTAGACTTGATTCTTGATGACAATTGTATAACTATAGCTTACACGGTGTGACTGTGTAATTGTGAAAACATTATGGCTCACACTCCATTTATCCAGTGTATGGACAGATGAGTAATAAAATAAAGAAAAAAATATATAAATAATAAGGGGGTAATAAGGGGTATGGGATGTTTTGGGTGCTCTTTTTTATTTTTATTTTTTCTTTATTTTGGAGTAATGAAAATGTTCTAAAATAGATTGTGGTGATGAATGCATAACTATGTGATGAAACTGTGAGCCACTGATTGTACACTGTGGATGGATTATATAGTGTGTGAATATATCTCAATAAAATTGCATTAAAAAAAATTGCTAAGGAACTTTGGAGTGAAAGGGCTGGAGTAAAAACAGCCTGTGGATGGGGTGTGAGGCCTGCCTCTCCGGCTGCTCTGATGTGTTCGGGGAGCTCAGAGGCGCTGCTGCTCCGCGACCAAAACCTCTGTCACTATTGCCACTCTACAGTGTGGCACCCCCTCCTGTGACTTTGCACCGGGCTTTGTGGCTCTGGGTCTGTTCTTTAGCGTGTGCAACGGAGAGAAGCAGGGCATTGGATGAAATGCCTTTTCCAGTCCTTCTGACTTGTAAAAGTGCCCTCAGTTTAAAAAAACACCCCCTTTCTTTCCTCTCTTGCCTTATTCCCCCAAGTCAACACTTTAATAATGCAACAAACTAAAAGCACTTATCTGGTGGGCACCAGTGCCAGTTAC
Source organism: Choloepus didactylus (assembly GCF_015220235.1). Lineage (NCBI taxonomy): Eukaryota > Metazoa > Chordata > Mammalia > Pilosa > Megalonychidae > Choloepus > Choloepus didactylus. The sequence continues at coordinate 99,911,328 of NC_051310.1, forward strand.
TCATTCAAGTGCTTTTAAAGAATTTCCCTCAAATCAGCCCCTTGAGGCTGCAGAGGCCTGGGGCTCAGACAGCCCAACCTGAGTCTGTGTCTTCAACCACTTCCCTACATCATTTCTCAGCTTAAACCCGTCGAGGGGCCTGGATGTGAGGTTTTTCTTTATTTCTCTTTATTTCACTGTGAACCAACAGTTCTCTGCCTGGGCTGCTCACAGCCTTGCCTATTTTCAAATGTCCAGACCTTTTTTTGAGACCTCCCTCTGAGAGATTCTGTCCAGGGAGGGGAAGGGGTGGTGTCTGGGCTGCAGCCTGGGACTGCCCCAGGAATTTTTTTTTTCCCAGCTTCCTTAGCTTTTTTTTTTCTAATTCAATTTTATTGAGATATATTCACATATCATACAATCATCCAAAGTGTCAATTGTTCACAGTACCATCATAGAGTTGTGCATTCATCCCCCCAATCTATTTTACGAACATTTTTCTTGTAGCAGAAAAAGTGAAAATAAAAATAAAAAATAAAAGTAAAAAAGAACACCCAAATCATCCTCCCCATCCCACCCTATTTTTCATTTAGTTTTTTGTCCCTATTTTTCTACTCATCCATCTATACACTGGATAAAGGGAGTGTAATCCACAAGGCTTTCACAATCACACTGTCACCCCTTGTAAGCTACATTGCTATACAATCATCTTCAAGAGTCAAGCCTATGGGGTTGCAGTTTGATAGTTTCAGGTATTTACTTCTAGCTTTTCCAATACATTATAACCTAAAAAGGGTTATCTATATAGTGCATAAGAGTGCCCACCAGAGTGACCTCTCGACTCCATTTGGAATCTCTCAGCCACTGAAACTTGCTCTGGCCCAATCCCCAGCCTGCGGCAACCCCTACTTCCACACCTCCCCCTTACAGCCAGACCTGAAGGCTCAAGGTCTCAGATCCCTCAGCCACCCACATTGCACACTGCCCTTTGCCAGACAGAGGTCCCCAGGCCCCAGGCCCCCCTTACCCTCAGGGGAGACCACATCTCTGAGGGAAAGCCATGGGAAGCAGTGAGCTAGTTGGTGTCCAAGCCCAAGACCCTATCACCAACTTCTTGTGTGACCTGGGACATGTTCCTGGGGCTTTCTGGACCTCAGTTTCCTGACCCGTCAAATGGGTAGATACCATTGCTCTGCCTTGTTCAATTGCATGAATGGAGCAGGGGTTGCTAATGAGGACAAAGGGAGATGAGGCCCCCCAGTCTCTGCCCCCCCAGCTTCCCCACAACAAACCTTCAGGATCTTTTCCAGCTGCTTCTGCGTGTCGACCATGATGATGTTGGCGCAGCAATCATAGGCAATATACTGGCAGGCCTCAGGGGAGCTGGTCGTGTAGATGCCGGTGACGATGCCTCTGCAAGGGACCCCGGGAATTCTTGTCTGGGCGAGTGCAGAGGGGTGGAACTCCCCTCCCCAACATCTGCCCCAGAAAGCCTCCATGGCCCAGATAGGCAGGGGGCCCACACCATCTCAGAACATCACCGGGACAGAGAGGAGGCCCCAGGGGAGAGATGAGAGGTTGGGGAAGGGGTGGGAGCCCTGAGAGAGGAGGGGACAGGTGTGAGGTCCACAAGGGCCCCCTAAGGTGACACATCCCCAGGCCCACAAAAGAGATAATGCCACTCGCTCTATTCTCTGCCCACCGGCAGCCCAGTGGAGACCCTGCGCCCACTCCGGGCACTCACCCTGCGAACACCGTGCCCACTGCCGAGAAGAACCACTCCGGGGAGTTGAAGCTGAGGATGGCCACGCTGTGGGCCCGCTCCAGGCCGAGCTCCAGACCAAAGGCAGACAGGCAGGTCAGCCGGGCAGGGGGTCATGCGCTCCCATCCCGCCCTCCATGGGGCCCATCCCAGAGACCATGTTCCCAGGGTCCACCCAGTCAGCACCCTTGCGGCCTCTCCCAGAGCCTCCCGGGGAGGCCAGCCCCTCAGCCCAGCCCACTTGGCTTCCTAGCCCACCCCACATGCAATAACAAATGAGAAACTCTTATCAAGGGCCTGGCACATAGTAAGGACTCAGTAAATATAAAACACACAGCATTGGCTCAATAAATCACAGTGGTTTTTATAGTTATTGTTATTATTTCAAAGGGCCTTGCCCAGCAGGGAGTTTGGGAGCAGGGCCCGTGCAAGCCCAGAGCTGGAAGGCAGGTCAGGGGCTGAGGGAGCGGAAAGGCTGTGCTTCGAGGGGCCCCCTCACCTTTAGGAAGCCTTTGGCGGCTTTGCGGGCGAGCAGGTAGTACTGGGAGTAGGAGATGTGCTCCCACTTGCCCTGGCGCTTGAAGCCCAGGGCGTTGAGGTCTCCATACTTGTCCAGGGCCTCGTAGAACATGCGGTGCACGGTGTAGGGAAGCTGTGAACAGCTGGGGTCTACGCGCAGGCGGACCCGACCGTCGGCCTGGGTTGTCCACAGCGCCTCCCCTGCAGGGGTCGGGGAGAACCACAGCTTGGATCATGCCAACCCAGGATTGTTCCCAGAGGACCCGGGTCCTACCCTGAGCAGAGCTCCCAACCCTGCTGGTGCTGCCAATGCCCGGGACCCTGGGCCATGGGGGCCGGCAGGCAAGTCAGGGACTGGGGGAGGCTGGGAGGCTGCCTGGAGGAGGAGGTCTGACTCCAGGCTAGTCTTGGGGATGCAGCAAGGAAGAGGAGCAGGAGGAGAGGTGGAGGGCCTATTGTGGGTTGAATTGTGTACCCCCAAAAGATGTGTTGAAGTGCTATAACTCTTCGTACCTGTGAACATGACCTTATTTGGAAATAGGGTTTTTGCAGATATAATCAAGTTCAGATGAGGTCCTACTGGATTAGGGAGGGCCCTAAATCCAATATGACTTGAATCCCTACAAGAAGAGGAGAAGAGATAAGAAGACAGACACAGGGCAACTGGCCATATGATGATGGAAGCAGAAACTGGAGTGATGCATCTACAAGCCAAGGCACACCAAGGATTGCCAGCAACACAAAAAGCTAAGAGAAAGTCACAGGACAGATTCTTCCCTAGAAACTTCAAAGACAGCATGGGCCTGCTGGCAACTTTTTTCAGACATGCAGCCCACAGAACTGTGGCATGATAATTTTCTGTTGTATTAAACCACCTAGTTTGTGGTACTATGTTTTGGCAACCCTGGGGAACTAATATAGGCCTCTCAACCTTTTCCTGCCATTGACCACTTCATCTGGCTGGAATTTGCCCGGTGAGTTTGGGCAGCCAGGAGTGGAGCTTGGGCCTCAGAAGAGCAGGATTGTCAGATCTCAAGGGGCCTTCCCTGGCCTCCTGGAATGGGCTTGGAACAAACCCAGTTGGACAGGACAGAGTAATAAAGAGGAGCGACCCTCCTGAGGATCTAGAGGAGACGAAAAACCAGCAGGCCCTGATTTCCAGCCTGAAAAGTCTTCCAGTATCAGGAAATAATAAAAACAACAACAGCAGAACAATAGTATTTTCCAGTTCTTGCCAAGTGCCAGACACCATGCTGAACCCCTTATCTAGAGTGTCTCATTTAAGCTTCACAACATAGGTTGGGTTAACCCCGTTTTACAGATGGGGCAGCTGCAGCTCAGAGAGGTTCAGTTGATTCCCCAAGGTCACACAGTGGGGAAGTGGCAGAGTCAGGATTTGGATCCAGTTATGCCTGATGCCACAGCTCACACTTGGGGCACTGTCCCAGGCCCTGAGGGTCAGGCGGCATACTACATTCATGGTGGGTAGGTGGCGACAGAGACATACCATTTAGTATGTGAGACTTCAGGCAAACCACTAACATCTGAGTCTTTTTCCTCAGAGGTAAAGTGAGGATTCAGTTTTCAGGGTTGATATGAGGGTCGAGAGAAATTATGCACATGGAAGAGCCTTGGTATACACTTGGTGCTCAATAAATGCATGCTTCCATTCTTTCTCCCTTTTCCAAGTTCTCCAGATTGTTTGCAAAGGAAGCCTAGAAGTGTGATCTGGACCTTTTGGGCACTGTGGGGCCTCCTTTCCCTGGGGCCAGAGTGGTCATGCCAAGATGACCCGCAGGATGGGGAGGGAGGGCTGGCTAGACCAACTAGGGCTGCACTGCCCCCTACTGGCCGGACCCACGCTGAGGCGGAGAGGCCCCACCTCTTCAGGCCTCCAACTTGGAGGTGGTGCCAACGAGGTACCCTGTGACCAGTCCTTCCCTGAGGCAGGCAGATGGGCTGATGACCTTCACCCTCTCCTTTGACACTCTTAGATTGCATGTGCACCTGGAGGTTGGCAGAAAAGATGCAAAGATCCCGGGGAGGGGGGGGAACCCATTCCTCCTCCTCTGAGGAGCCAGGCATGGGGGTTGGGGGAAGGGAGTATATCCATGCCCAAAGAGAAGGGATTATATGAGTTGGGGGCACGGCATCCTGCGGGAATGTAGACTGGGGTGGGGGCGTACGCCAGGGAGAAGTTTTCTCATAGACAGGCCTTAAGTATTGGTGGAGGACAAGACCACATTGGCTGGTGTCCACTGGCTGCTCCCCGAGTCTGAGTCCACCAGCCGCTGCTGGAGCTCTGAGCCCTCTAGTGGAGGCATGAGCCACTGAGAGACCCCTCCAATCACTCCTCAGACTCCTCCAAGCTTTTTCACCATATCCCAGGACTGGCAAACCCCAACGGTAGCCTCTTCAAAGTCAACAACTCCTGCTTTGGCTCACAGTCCATGTCCAGTGGAAAGAGGACAGGCCATGGAGGCAGGTGGACCTGGACTCACATTCGGGTCTGCCACGCACTGCTGTGTGACCTTGGGCAAGTCATCGTGCCCTCGGCCTCATTCTATGCATCTTAAAATGGGAGGCATCAGTGAGGATGTGGAGAAACTGGAACCCTCACACATTGCTGGTGAAAATCAATGTAAAAAGGGAAACAGTTTAGCAGTTTCTTAAAAGGTTAAATATAAATTTACTATATGACTCGACAATCCTATTCCGAGAGAAATGAAAACATATGTCCACAAAAAAGACTTGCACACAAATGTTTATAGCAGCATTATTTGCAATAGTCATTGAGTGGAACAACTCAAATGTCCATCGTCTGGTGAACGAAAAACAAAATGTGCTATATCCGTACAGTGGAATACTACTCAGCTATGAAAAGGAGCGAGATGCTGATACATGCTACCACATGGATGAACCACAAAAACATGTTCGGTGAAAGAGGTCAGATACAAAAGGCCACATTTTGTATGGGTCTGTTTGTATGAAATATCCATGCCACAACATGCGTAAACCTCAAAAGCATGTTCAGTGGAAGAAGTCAGATGCAAAACACCACATTTTGTATGACCCCAACTATATGAAATGTCTAGAAAAGGCAGAAAAGATAGCAGATCGGTAGTTGTCTGAGGCTGAGGGTGGGATTGGGGAATGACTGCAAAGGGGCCCGAGGGATCTTTTCGGGGTGAAGGAGATGCTCTAAAACTGGATTGTGGTTATGTTTTATCACTCTGTAAATTTACTAAAAGTCACTGAACTGTACACTTAAAATGGGTGAATTTGATGGCATAAAATTATACCTCAACAAAACTTTTTAAAAGAGTGGGAGGAAGAATGCTGACCTCCCACACTGGTGCAAGGATTTTGCGAGATGGCCTCTAGAGGGTTCCCAAGCCTGGTATGGATTCACTCTTCAGCAGTTGTTAGTTTTCTGCCCTTCCCTGGTCCAGGAAGGGTGGCTTTTTCCTGGGGGCATTTCCCACCACCACACATCTAGAGGCTCGTGTTCCTCGGCATTTACCTGTTCACCCAGGTTGCCAAGATCAGAGGTCAGTCTTGTGATCTGTTGCTAAACTTCCCTCCGTCAAAAGTTTTAACTTTAACATTTATAATCTTTTTATGTCAAAAAGAGCATATTTGTTTTAAGAAATATGAAACAATTCAGAAGTATTTGCTATAAAAAGGGATAGGCCCTTCTGAATTCTATCTCATGTAATCATTTGATATTTGGTGTGTGTACTTCATGCTTCTACAAAAATATATACAAGAAGTTGAGTTTTATTTTATTGCTGTTGTTGTTGTGTTTTGTTTTGTTTTTTTTTACCAAAATGAAGGGAGGGGTTTGCTCAAGAGGAGCAAACCCAAATGACTGCAGGAGCCAGGTGGGTAATGTCTCATCATCGTATTAAATAATGTATAGTAATAATGAGTAAATGAAGTACACCGGGATTTGCATGTGAAACACAGAGGCACATTTTTCATTTCCACAGAGAAATAGTCTCTCTCATTTTCCTTGAGAGACATGGCCCTCTTAGTAGACCTTTGGTTTCCCTGTTTTTTTACGGAGAAAAAAGACAATGCAATATTTATCTGTTACGAGAAATGCTACGACACCCGAGCAAGGGTAACTGTGCCAACCCTGGCCTTGGTGTCAGGAAGGCACTGGGGAGGGGTGGAGGATGTGGAGATGGGGGGCACACGCCTCATCCAAAGCGGGAGGCCACTCCTCAGCCCTAGGATTCAGTACCCGGAAGGAGGGAATTGTTGCCAGAAATCTGGGTGTTTAGGTATAATCACTTGGTTTTTAAATGTTGCCTCAAACTTTAAAAGAATATTTTGTGAGCCGAATAAGGCATAGCCATTAGCCAAATCCTCCTTCTTTAACTTTTGTTACATTAAAATGTCTCCCTCCTTGTGGGTGGGTTTGTGCGGCTGCAAAGGACTCCATTGTCTGACTGTATCATAATTTACACAACCATTTCCTCACTGAAGGACACCCAGATTATTCCCGGCTCTCAGCCCTTGTTGCAGGCTTTCCAAAAGGATAGATTTCTAGAAGTGAGTTTACTGGAGCAGAAGAAAAAGGCATTTTAAAATGTGATGGACATTTTGGGCAGAGTTTCTTCTCATTTCTCCTCTTTCGTTAACTGCCTGGTTCTTTTTCCTGTGTTACTAGTTAATTGTTTTGTTTTTTGTGTTTTTGTTTTGTTTTGTTTTGTTTTTTAATCTCTTGGTGCCTTTGCTTTGGTGTTAAATCATTTCAAGTTCTTTGGGGAAAGAGGAAAGAAAGAATCGAAAAGAGAAGGAAGCTGTTTCATGAGGGGGCGGGAGCCGTGGCCCTGGAGGAGCCCCGGCCCTGGAGGAGCCCCTGTCTCTTGGGAAGGGTGACAAGGCCTGCTGGCCATCTCGGGGCTCTGGCACGGCCCACCGTCTCTGCATTCATGCCACAGGCTCACAACGACCTCTCCGAGCCCCCAGATCAGAAGAGAAGAGCCTGATGGGAAAAGAGCCTGGGCCCTTCCTCTCCCAGCCCCTCCTCCAGGAGGACCTGACCATTCTGCTCCCTGGGAGGACATTGAAATGGTCACAGCTCCTGTTTACTGAGCATCTGCCATGTGCCAGCTGGACTTGTGTGCCATCTCTGGCCTTATCTCATTGTACGGTTAAAGCTATGAGCCACAGAAAGGCTAAGTAACTGCTGCCGGGTGGCATGGCTGGGGCTCAACCCACACATCTGACTCTCAAATCCACACTGTGCCAATCGGGCATTCTGCCCCTCACAGCAGGTTCAAGGTGGACCCAGCACCCTCACCTCCCACCCACATCCTGGGCTGGGGCTCAAGCTGGGCGACCTTGGGCAGCCACGGCCTCCAGCCACTGGCCTCTCCCACATGCCTGAGGCCCCCGGAGTGACCTTTCCAACCAGACCTGATCTGCTGAAAAGCCTCCATGGCCCCCACTGGTTACAGTGTGGCCTTGAAGGCAGGCCCTTCCCAGTGGGGCTCACCTTTATACCAGCCTCACCTGCTCCCAGTTCCCTTCTTTCCCCACCCCAGTGCCTTTGCCCAGGCAGGTCCTCTGCCTCTAATGCCCACCCCTCATCACATGTCCACTTGCCTCTGCCCTTCAGGGCCCCAGTGCCAACTCCTCACTAAGGACCCTAGGGTTTAGCCACGGTCAGTTCTGCCTCTCCTGCTAGGCTGGGGGACGCTCGAAGGCAGGTCTGGCTCCTCTCTGGGTCCTGAGTGTCCAGAGGAGGGGTCAGTGATCCTTTGGGGAAGAACGAGCAAGCCTCCCTTCCCATCCCAATCACTAGAGGGCGGGACAGGATGAGTGGGTGTCTAAGGCATGCAGCCTTCATCTCTCTCCCCCAACTCTGCCCACCAGGATGGCCTGGTGATTCAGGACACATTTGCTGCCCAGTGGGAAAGAGATGGGCCCAAGAGTTGGCACCTGCCCATGCAGACACGCCAGTTTATATAACCCCCGTCCTGTGTACCTGAGGGCCCCAGGTAGGGCCGGAGGAGGCCCTGCCCTGTTCAAGCCTTGTGGTCTGGGCCTGCCCATAGCTCAGTGTCTCTCAGTCTCTAGTGCCAGCTGCTGAGCCTGCCCTTGGTCTTTGTCAGCTAAAAGAAGGGAAGAGAGAATGACAGCCTAATCTAGCCTGGGGTGCTCCCCTCCTTCTCACTGTGTTCCCACCTCTGGGCCTCTGCTCTCGCCGTTCCCTCTTCTGACCTCCATCTCTGCTGGAGAAGGAGAGAGAGCTCTGGGCAAGCTGAGTGTCCGGGCAGAGCAGTCACAGGGGTCCCTTGCCCACAAGGTGCTGTGCTTTGGACTTTGCTCCCCTGATCCCATGAACGAGACAGAGCTCCGGGCTCTGGCCAGAAGCCCCCCGAGGTGGCCTGCCTGCACCCCACTGCTGCTGCTCAGCAAGAGTGCTTCTTGTGGAGGTGACTGAAACAATCAGAGCCTCTCTCCTGCAGATTTGTGAGTGACTTGCAGAGATCAGGACAGACAAGCTGAGGCAAGGGGGTGGTTGAATTCACAGCATAGTCAGGGGAGTGGAGGGAAACAGGGAGAGAGCAGGAGACAGAAAAGCTGAGTCTGAGTGGAAGAGGGAGCCATGGAAGCCTGTTTCTTCCCATTCCCCACCAGCCACGTTCTAAGCTTCTTTTCTTCCTGCTTGTCCTCATGCCAACCCCTATCTCCCCAAAGCCATCCGAACTCACCAACCTTCTAAAATGAAAGGACTCGAAGCAGTAAAGATGTAACCAGAAACACAGACAATATCCATCGTTGGCAAGGGTACTTTGCAATGTGGGAGCACGAATTGGTACAACTTTCCTGGGGATAATTTGACAATATCTATGAGAAAGCTTTAAAAAGCTTATCCTTTAACCTAGTAATCACAGTCTTAGGAAGCTACCTGAGAGAAACAGTTGGAGATTTGTACAGAGAATACGCAAGGATGAATTTTCTTTACAGCTCTGTTTCTATTAGCAAAGTCTGGTAGGGGGGCTGGTTAAATTCATTATGACACAACTATGCCACAGATTCCTATGTAACCCTTAAAATCAAGGATAGAAAGAATATTTAATGACATGAGGACATGTTCACAGTATAACATCAATTTGAAAAAAAGGAGCAAATTAAAGTACATAGATAAAACTGGAAAGACATGCCTCAACTTATTATTATTAAAAGCTTACCACATTGTGGGTGCTCAAGAAATCTCTTTCCATCCTTCCTAACTAGACTCTCAGCCTCTGGTGCAAGCATTGGACTTGCAAAATAAAGTTGGCCAAAAGGAAATAAACGTAAGCCTGTGATGTCTCCAGCCCCCTGAGGAATACAGCCAGATGGGGCATCCTTGAGAAGTAGGGATAGGGTAGAGGAGCCCTTTACAGAGGAGGAAACCAAGGGTCAAAGTGTCAGGTATGGCCAAGGTCACAGCAAATTAGGGGCAGATTTGGGACAAGACTTGGCCTCCTGCTCAGAAGCAAGCAGGAGGGAGGGGTCAGGAGTCGGCGCAGGTCTGCTGTGGGCTCCTCTCAGCCTGCCTCTCCGAGGTCGGGTCCCCGGGGGATGGGGCAGGCTGAAGAAATCAAGACGAGCTGCTAGATTCTTAAAAAGTTCTCTCCCCACCCCCAGTCTCCCTTCCCCCATTAAAGCTCAACAAGGGCACAATCATCAACTCCGTCTCGTGCCCCACCAAGATCACTGCTGCAAAACTGACCGAGAACACAGCCAGGACCCAGCCAAGGTCCCCATCACTCAACGAGGTATCCAGGACCCCAAGGCAGCTAACAGGTCTGCGATGCAATGGGGATCCCCGCTGACAGGCATCCTACAGCTGACAGCCAACAAGCCCACTCAGACTCAGCCACGATGCCCACCAGCACAGCGACACAAAGCCACGTCAGCGAGCGTGGGGCTGGGCTTTCCCAAGGCCCTGCTTGTACTTTCCGCCACCTCCCTCACCCTGCTGCCTTGTCCTTCTCGTGTTGCTACTAGTTTTGGCCTGACCCTAGCCTGCGTCTTATCAATCCACGCATTGTGCTGGGGGAGGCTGGGGCAGGGAGCTCTGTTCTCTGGGGCTCTGGAATAAAGGCGTCCAAACAGCAGAGGAAGTCATTCTCAATTAGCTGGGAAGGGGAAAAAAAAAAAACAACTAGAGTAGAGACGAGGAGGCCCGGGTGTTGTCTGTAGTCTGTGGGAATGCGCAGTGGGAATGGTGCTTGCTGTTCAGACAGAGGGATGCGCTGGTCCTGAGGAAAACGTGGTTCTCAGGCTTGGGCCAGATCTCTGCAAGAGTGTCCCTTAGGGCACAGGACCTGGCAGCCCTCTCCCCCAAAGGTCAGTCTGGAAACAGGCCCAGGAGGGTCCCTCTCTCCATTTGCCATACGGTGAACCTTTGCCAAGGGCCTCTCTGTCCTGGTCAGCCCAGTCCAGGCATCCTTGGAGATACGTAAGATGAAGAGGCTACAGTGGCTTCAGGACATGACCAGAGATAAGGTCAAGGCCTGGGACAGAACAGTCTGTCAGGAGCTTGCATGAGTTGTACACAATGTTACCACCGAAAGGCCTGCAATTTCAGCCCCACTGCATCTGAGGCTTCCCGACAGCTGGGGCTAGTCCAGGGGGACAGTCTCCCTGCAGCTCCTGGCCACTCACCAGCCTTCTCACCTAAAGTCAGGAGCTCTGAGTTCCAGCCACCGCAGCAGGTGGCCCTTGCTCCCTGGGCCTCAGTTCCCCATCTGAATTATGATTAGGATGGACAAGATGGTCTCTACGAGCTCTCCCCCATGGTCATTGTTTAAGCTTTTTTATCCTGCCCCCAGGGTTTTACTTGTCCAGGCCTGGACAGCTGATTGTTGGGGAAGGAGGGGAGGCCTGGAGAAGGCTTTTCTCACCCCTGTGGTGGGAGAGCTCAGGAAACACACAGAGAGGAGAGAGGCCTGGGAAAGGGGGTGTGAGCTTCCCAGCCTGGAGCCCTAGGGCAGGGAAGCCCTGACCTGCCAGTCATGGGCAGGGCCCCAGGAGGGGACACCCAAGCAGGGCACACCCTGTCAAGCTGCAATGTCCAGACAGGGGCTGGGTGGGTGCCCTGACCCCTGTGTTTTCAGCCTGAGAGCCAGTGACGCCTGCAGTCACCACTGGCCCTGAGGATTGGGGGTTATCTTTCCTCTAAGAAGCTCCTGAGACTTCTCAGCCCCGCTGAGCTCTGCTTCTCTCTGCCACTTTTAGGGGCACACCTGGGCTGGACCCAAGCTGCCTGAGGCTGTTCTCATGTCATCTGGGGGATGAGTCCAGCTTTCCAGGCCCCTTCTTGCACAAATACATGGTTGGCACCTTGGGGACAGAGATGGGCAACTCTGGGCCTGGAAAGAACATCTAATACATACCATGACTTTGCAGGACTGAGAAGTTTGGTTAGGAAACGGTCTGTACAAGGATGCCCAGAGGCTCCACTTTTTTTGGCCCCCTGGCTTGGGATACCACCTGTCCCTGTTTCACAGATGGGGAACACAGACCACGCTGAACCATCTACACTAATTTCCTCTGACCTCCGGGAAGCCTTTCTGACCTTCCCCCGAAGCCCTTTGCCACGCCCCATCCCCCAACAGCAGCTGAAGTGGCAGAGGGTCCTCTGCTCTCCACTGCCCCTCGGGCATCTTCCTGCTCCCCAAAATGAAACTGTGAACTGAGGACAGTAGTGGTATCTGGCTCCTTTCTGGCTCCCCAGTTCACAGCTCCAGCCTGGCACATTGCCCACATCCTGGGAACATTTGGGAAGGGCCGGGAGTGAGGGACAGACAGAGGCCCAGACTCACTAGGCTGGGCCAAGCACCCGGCCTCCCAGCCACTAGCCCAGAGCTCTCCAGTGGGTGTGGGTGTTTCCTAGGGAAAGGGCAGGTGGGAACAGGCCCCGGCCAGCACCTCCGCTAGCTCCATCCCCAGCGTCTGCTCTCTCCAGCTCTCTTCCTCTTTCCTGCAGTCCAGATACTGCCCTGCCCCAGCTGGGTTTCATGCTCAACCTAGAAGGGCTAAACAGAAATGTCTCCCAGGCCAGGCACAAGGCTGCCTTTGTGTGGAGGGCCAAAGGGCAGCTGTGTGGTGTGGCACGGGAGAGCCACCCCCTGGAAGCAGAGCCACCTGGGCAGCACGGAGGTCAGCCTGGGGCCAGTCCATGGGGACCCCCAAGCTTCTTGGGGAACTTAAGAAGAAGGCCCAGAAAGCCCCTGAGGGCTCCAGAGTGAACCCTGATTCCTGGAGGTAGAACTCCAAGAGCTCCCCAGAGGTGATGCCGGCTCCGCAGGCAGGTGGAAGGGCAGAGGACTGGCCTGGCCTCAGGCCACAGTGCCCCATTCGGTGCCTGATGCTGACTAGGTCCCAAAGAGGCAGTGTAGCCTCTTACTAGGACATCACTCAACCTCCCCAAGCCCAGTTTCCTCATCTAATGGGAAATGTAAAAGTTAAAATGGCTGCCCCACATGTCTGCTATGAAGATAAAATGAAGCAATACAAGTGGGGCTGTTAGCACAGAGCCCAGCATATAGTAAGTGATCAGTAAACATTTGCTCTTCTTCTGTGTGGAGGGGGAGCTTTAACCCCTCTCCTAATCCCACAACTCACCCCCCCCAGAATAGTCTTTGATAGGAATAGTTGCTTTTTCAGAACCTTATGAAAAGTGCCTCAAGACCCCTGCCAACATGTGCCTGCACCCGTCACCCCCTCATACAGAGGCTGAAGTCCAGCTCCCAGGCTGCTGGGTGTCAGCAAGATCAAGGACTCCAACCCATGTCGAATCTGGATCTCCTTACAGCTCCCTCCCAGGCACCGGGGGCCATGTCTGGGTGGCTGGGCAGAGCGTGGCCCACATGCCAGGTCTGGGGGAGCCAAGGAGCCTGCGTGGCACCCCCTGGGCAGCAGTTGGGGTCTGTCAGGGGAATGCTCTGGGTGCCTGCTGAACGCAACAGTGCCAGGAAGTCCCTTTAGCCCCTCCCCAGACTGTCCCTTCCTGCTACACTAGCCCTGGACACTCAACTCCCAAGAGCAGACCACCCAGCCCGGGCCCAGGTCCAGAGGGGGCATGAGGTTCTGAAGCCAACACCATCTATGAGGCCAGCGGGGTCCTCCTCAGCAGGAGGCCCCCACTGGCTCCCCTCCCCAGGTGGGCCTGCCCTCCTCAACCTCAGCCTTCCCCAGGACATGGCTGCCCCCCAGCCTGGGAGTTCATCGAGGGCAGGAAAGAAGGCTTGTCCACGTCAGTATCCCCAGCAGCCCTGCTCCCCACACGGCATGGAGGGAAGGAGGGGGTCACACGCTACCCTCCATGGTCCCTGCTCACACCCCACCTGAATGTCCCTGGCCAGTTTCCCAAAGTCCTGCTCAACAAGATGGCAATGGCCTTGCCTCCCCTGCCCCTACCCCACCAGCAGGTGTCTCCCCATCCCCCCCACACCCAGCGCCCCTCAGTCCCTCGACGCCCAGAGGGTCCAGGCCAGCCCCCTCTGATGAGGTCCTCTGCCTGTTCTGAGGGTCCCACTGCTGCAGGTGGCCCGGTGGCAGCCAGTCAGATTGAACAGTTGAAGCCGCAGGGCTGAGGATTTCTTGCTCCTCCCTGGGGACACCAGAGGCTTTTCTGGGGCTTCAGGGGACACTGAGCTTCTCCCACATTTGCTCCCTTCCTGACCCTCAAACTACAAGAAATGCCATGGCGGCTGCCTATGCTCAGAACTCCCCAAACTCTGGGGCTCCCCTGTGTGCACATCACCCCTGCTCCCGATGCTGACACCTGCTCTCAGAGCCTGGGAAACGAGGCTGCGTGAGCCGATGGGACTTGCCCAGTGTGACACAGCAAGGCAGGGAGGCGTCCTGGCTCCTGGGAGGACAGACGTGGGAGGCTGCCTGGGCCTTTCAAACCCTCAGAAACCAGTCGGTCCTCTCCATGGCCCAGTTCCTCCTCCTTTACCTCCGGAGGGGCATGAGAGGCCTTTGGCTCCTGGAAAGCACAGGCCCCTGCCCCTCAGGCCACATCCCTGCCAAGGGCCCCTGAGGCCCTTGGCCTGGGAGGGGGCAGCTTGTCTGTTGGTGGAGGCAAAGGATTGGATTTGGCTTCCGAGGAGCCACGCGGCCTGGGGAATGGAGAGGCCACAGCTTTGGCCAAGTGTCTCCCCTCTTACGCCTCAGCTTCCCGGCTGAAAGTGGGCCGCATGCCCTCCCCCGCCCCAGACCACAACAGTGCTTGTGACGGGGGGTGGGGGGAGGAGGGAGAGGGGGTGCCTCACACTAGGCCTCCTGCCCCTCCTGGGTCCCCCGAGCCGGTTGAAGAGGACTTGGAGCAAAGTCCCAGCATCTTCTCCTCCTTCTTCCTGTCCCCTGGCTCCAACCCCACCATTCTGCCCCACTCAGGGACTCTGGAACTGGCCTCCTCTAGCCACTTCCTCGCCAGCTAGCCCCCCTTCAAACACTACCACCCACTCTCCAATCCAGTCGCCCCTGTCCAAGACGAGGAAACCTCAGGCATCCCAAATTGAAGGGCGTTCTACAAAATACCAGCACTCTTCAGACACTACCACCCAACAGCCAACTCACCACCTCCTCACCCAGCTCCCACCCAAACCCAAGGGAGTGGGGCATCATGGGGCTGCAACTCAGCTACTCTGAGGAGCTGCAGCTGGGGAAGTTCCCATCCAGGAAGACAAGCAACACAGGGGATGCTCTTAGTCCCCAAGAGGTGAGACAGCCAGAGACAAGATGGCAACACCAGATGACCCCAAGGACAGCGCAGACCCAGGAGGCAGTGGCCCTCTAGAGCCAGGCTCCTTTTGTCCCTCCCCCCTTTTTTTTTCCTTTTTTTACTTCTGCTGTTGCTACAATATTGTTGCACAGCCAATAAAAAGTGAATAAAAGCTGTATTATTATTATTGTTTTGATGACTCCTTGGGGTAAATGCTAGCTCTGGCACTGTTAAGGCACAATTATCTGTGGGTGAAGGTCATAAAAAGAGCATGTGACCTTCCAAGCCTCCAAAAAACTCTGCCAGCCTCCACCTGCCTGCCTACCCCTGGCCCCAGTGAACCCGGCCTAGAACTCCAGGGCACTGATTATCTGGGCCACGTCCCGCCTCCAGCAATTCTGACCTCAGGATCCCAAGGATCCACAGCCCCAGATAAGGCTGTGAGGCAAAGAGGCCTGGCAGGGTGTCCCTGGGGGCAGGGAGATCCGTGGCATTGTGCTGTGGCTCCCACAGGACCTCCCCCAGCCACCTCTGCCATACCCAGCACAGCTAAGCCCTTGCCCCACCCTGTCCCAGCAGCCTCCCTCTGGCTCACCTGGATATTCCAACTGGGCATCCTTTGCCTTTGCCACCGACGAGTGCTCGAAAGCATGGCTCAGGGACTCTTTGGAGAGCGTCTGCCTGTCAGTCAGGGAGCTGGCGGGACACAGGAAAGCAACATTTGTTAGAACATGGAAGGTGGCCTGGACTCCTGGTCTCTGGCTTGGCATACATTGCAGCTCCCCCAAAGGGCAGAAGCTGGCATATCTGCCTCCTGCAGACTCCCAGGGCCATCCGCAGAGGGAGCCCCGCCTGGGGTGAGAGGCAAGACCTCAGTAATTGCAGGGGCTGTAAGGGGACAGTCCCTTGGTTCCCTGGTTTGATTCCAAACCCTACCCCCTCCCCAGCCTCTCCCTGCAGGGACACTGAATCCTCAGGGGGTTCAGTAAGAAAAATCAAGTCCTGCTCTGCTCTAATTTGCTGTGTGACTCTGGGCAAATGCATGCCTCTCTCTGGGCCTTGATCATTTATGGACAAGGAAGGGGCTGGGTTCAGGCACAATGGGGAGCACTACCCCATTAGAGTGCAGGCTTTCAGGGTTGGGAAGAACCCCCTTCCCTGCCCCAACCCACCAGTCCTCAGGCTTTGAGAACAGGCATCCTTAGAAACTCTGGGTGGGGCTGAGGACATTCCCTGGGCTTTGTGGGTCCTAAGCAGCTCCCCAAATGAGCATCTCCCCTCCTTCTTGATGCCTGTTTTTGCACCCCATGGAGAGAACAGACATGGGCCAGAGAGACTTGCGGCTCAGAGCCATCTGCCTTCACTCCTGCCCCAGATCCCCCTTGCATCCCAGGCTTGGGGGCCCCTGGACAATAGGTCTCTTCTTCAGGCCAGCACAGCACAGGGCTGAGGCTCAGCACCATTCCTCCTCAGGGTTCAACTGGGCAGACCTCAACCCCCTCCGTGGATGAGCAGATGGGGTTCAGTGAACCCCTCAGGACCAAGTAGGTCTGAAACACTACACAACCCCAGGGACAGGTGTCGCAGTCATCGGCCATGTAAACAGAGAACGCTGGAGTTGTACAGTGCACAACCTGTGCAGCTGGTCGTGGCAGCCCCGAGGACAGGAGTCCAGTCCGTCAGGATGGAGCTAGCCCCAACCCTGCCCAGTTCCCAGGCAGCTGGGCCAGTTACCTGCTTCTCACATTCGGCCTTACTTCTTGTCCATACTGCAGGTTCAAACTAAGTTTGCGAACACACCCAGGCCCACCTGGCAGCAGTCTGCTTAAGAACCTGAGATTGGTTTTAAAGCAAAAGACATCAGGAGGTTATGAGGGGAGGGGAATGGGGAGAAGAGGGACAAGTGTAGGGCTGAGCATAGTTCCCCCTTGGGAACTTTGTGGGCAAGGCCTGGGCCACAGGGCTAGAGCAGCCCTTCTGTCACTATGGCAACCTGCTCCAGTGAGATTGCGGGAAGGACTGAAAAGATGACAAAGGATGTTTCTGGGTTGAGGCCTACTGTGCCAGGCAGAGGGAAACAGATGTTTCTGAGCCCTGTGGAACTTCTACTGACTACAGCTCACCAGTCACTGCCATTACTGTCTTGGGTTGTCTGATAGGAGCTGCCTCCAACTTGGGATAAAAAAGACCATAATGTTACTAAACGGCCCTTGAGCTCTGGGTGGCTGAGGGGACACACACAGCTGGGCTCAGGGTCCCACACTGTGTGTCCTAGAGAGACCCTGCTTCAAGCGGGTGGAAGGATGGGACTTCTCAGAGTGGTGTCAAGTCCAGACTGCAGCTCAGCCTGTGTCCTCAAAAGATGGGGCCCAACCATAAGGCTCACCCGGTGCTCAAAGTCAACCAGCCTTTGAAATCATCGGCTGGGCAGCCAACCCCAAATTAGCCAAGTCCTTCGTTGACTGTGATCTCCCACTATCTTTTAGTGCTTTTAAACCCTTGCCTTCAAAAGGCACAGGCCTTAGCATTTCCCCCACCTAATAAAGTTTTTGTAAACTGATTCTGGGTTTTAAAATAGCTAAACAGAGACTAAAGGAAAAGGCAGCCACCCGAGAAAGCCGAGGGCAAAACGTTCTCGACACAATTAGAACCTTCTGTTGATGGGGAGGATGATGCTGTTTGAAGTAGCTTCTCCCTCGTGGAGGACTTTCCTGGCAGGTCTTGCGCTATTACTGCTCAGTACTGTCCTTGCTCAGCTCCTCTTCTCTGTCTTTCCCCTTCCCTTCAAGGAGAGTGTGCACCCTGCCCCTCTGTCAGTACTTGGTGTGACAGGGACGCCTCAGTAATCCTTGCAGATGACCCCACAGAGAGTCTTGCTCAACTCTACATCCTGTGCCTAAAAATGTTGGGTGCCCGATTAAGAGCCTGTCAAAGTGGACTGAAACCTATTTTTTTCCAAATAAGCAAAGTTTGTCCTTCCACGAGCCAGAGACTTTGCTATACGTTCCTTTAAGCAGATGTCACACTTTCCCTTTACCTGAAACAGAATGCATCGTACCTCCCTCTACCTTTGTCACTCGGGGTTATTACTTGTAACAGACTTTACTGGCTCCTAGATTCACACTGCTGTACACCTAGGGTTGTCCGCCCCTGCCCCGCCTGGCTGCTGCCTGAGTTTTAACATGGCATTTGTTTCCTTATTTTTTTAATCCTCTCCTGCATTACTAGTGGTCACGGTGACTTCTTGCCATTGTCATTGTGCTGGCCTCTAACAACTCGACCCAACTTGCAGTGTCTCTTTGTAGCCTTATTAATTTGCAGGGTCTCATTGTAGCAGACTAGGAAACAAGATAACCAAGCTAGATAACTGGGCTTGTCAGAATTGTAGGTTAAAGCAGAGGAGGTGAATTCTAGAAGGGAAACTGCAATGTTTTGCTCAAAGAAAACCTCCTGAGGTTTAGGGAGCAAACACTACTCTCTGTTTTGGCTCCTCAAAACCATTTTGGGCCCCTCTCTTGATTCTTGCTGTGAGTCCAGGGAAAACAGGTGGCCGGTAAATGACCCCCAAAGGTGAGGTGCTACAACTGTCATTGTGATCATAACGAGCCTGCCGAAGGTGATTAACTTATTATTCCTGTCATGCTGGAAAATTATACTCCTGGAATCCAATACTTCAGAAGTTGGCTACAGTCTCAGAGGTGTATCACCTAACATAGTAGGATGACAATAATAGTGGGAGATTAGCCCGAGTACCAATCACACATCAGGATGTGCAAACAAATCAAACTCACCTCTGTTTTCCTAATTTCTAGGAGGGAGAAGATCATCCTAAAAGGGTGGCTCCCTTTCACCTCGATGTTCTCATCCCCAAAGCATGGGCGTGCACACACACCTACACGTGCCCACACATATGCACACACATAAATACACACGTGTGTTCACACATGCCCCACATGTGCACACATCTTGATCCACATGTCCCCACACATGCACCCATGCACACACACACACTATAAATACCTTGCCTTGTACTCCTTTCACAAAAAAAACTCCTTTAGCACCTACCCAGTAGCACAGGAGCAAGAAAACCTTAACAGGTGTGTTTGAGCAAACATGATGTGAGGTTGTGGTGGGATTGAGAAAGGAGTCTGGCAGTAGGGAGTGCCCTGCACTCTCCCTTTTTCGTACCCGCCTCTTGGTTGCTTGGTCCTCTCCTTATCCTTCCTTCCTCAGCACTATCTTTCCAGATGAGCTGAGGGAAACAAGTTTCAAGACAGAACCTCCCAAGCCTCCTTCAACTCCTCCTTCAGGAAGCCCTCCTGGATTATCCCTGACACCTTCTCCCCCTTGTGACTCTTGAATGCTCAGGTTTGGGCTTTGAAGGCCACACAGACTTGGGAAGCTCCTTGCAGGCAGAGGTCAATCTTGATTCCCCTCTGTCCCCTGACCACCAGTACTTGAGGAGGCACACAGTCGGAGCTCAGGTGGGTTCAACCCTTCTTAAGTTGTCACCGTGTGCTGTTGAGGGGAACTCTCATTTTGCCTGTGAGCCTGTCAAGGACAGGGGCCTGTCTCCTATTTATTTCTGCCCTTTTTCCCATACGGCTCTCATTGCCAGGCCACTGTTCTATATGCAGTAGGGGCTCAATACATGCTTTCTTGAAACAACATAGCATTGAGGTTCATCAGAGTCTCCCTGCCTTTACAAGCTGTGTGAACTTGGGCATGACACCCTATTTCTCTAAGCCTCAGTTTTCTGTCTCTATCCTATGGCTTCTGTGAAGATAAGAGGATATGTGAAAAGTGCTTGGTATGTAGTCAGCTCTCATCATTACTACTGATGGATGCTCATGGATCTTTTGGGGAGTGAGAAGAAGAAGCAAGATTCTTTGGTGAGATTGGGAAGGAAACTTAGTGGGGTGAAAAGCCCAAACCCAAGCTTGGGGGTCCAGGTGCATTGCCAAGCCCTGGGACTCTCCCTGGAGGCAGGATGGGGTCAGGAGGCGGGCAGGAGGGTGGGATCCTTGCTCCTTACGCTGTCCTCAGGATGGAGCTGGCAGACCTGAACAGGAGCGCCTCTGCCATGGTACCTGCGGGGCAGCTGCACCCGTGAGCTCACCCCAGAGAGAGGGAGAACCTCAGGGTGTCCCCTGGGAGAGCTGCATCAGCCCCAGAGAGGCCCGGCTCCGCCAAACTGCCCTGCAACAGAGACACAGCATGAGTCACGGCCCAGCCCGGTGGGGCCAGGGGGCAGCTGCCCTCCTTCCCGGGCATGACTCATGGGCTCCTGGGGCCAGGCACCTGCCTGTAATTTACCACCTCCTAAACCCACACGCTTGATCGAGAGCAACGCACACCATGCCAGAGGTGGCAGCCTGGGGATCTGCTCTCCATTCTCAGGGCTAATTGCTCACCAGGATATGCAAAGAAATCGGATTTCCAGGATCCTTTCTTGGCAGCCTTTCCTGTTATTTATTTTAGTTCTCACCCTCTCTGCTCAGGGGACGGTCATAGGGAAAGCTCTTCTCCCAGAACACTGAAGAATGTTCTCAAAGAAGGGCATCACCTAAATACTTCCCCGTGTCCTAAAAACCCCAAACAGAGATAAAAGCAGTGCCTCCTCCAAATCCTGGCCACATGAGCCAGTGCCACTGCACCTTCTGGTGCTCCCAATACTGTCAACCTATTCTGCACACTGGCCTCTCCATTACACTGCCTGGCCCATGCGCCTCACTGCTCTGTAGTCTGCCCTGGCTGTCTCCCGTCCAAGGTCAGGCCCCCCGACAACCCTCTCCTGGCTCCCAATGCCCACTCCAAGCCCCCCACAGATGACTCACGACGGAGGCTGTGTCTAGGAGGGTCTGGCTGCCTCAGGGTCCTTCCCTTCTTCCTCCTTGCGGCTGGTAGGCATAGGGCTGGGCATCCCCTTCGCTCCCCCAGCTAAGGCAGCATGAGTGTGGGAGCGGCTGCCACGGGTGCCCCAGGTTCCAGGGGATGAGGTAGTGGAGCTGGGCGTGATTGGAGACCCGCCCCAGTCCGCCCTGGGGCTGCCGGTGAGGTGTGGCCCCAGATACCTCTGACCCACCTGGCACGGGCCCCGGCTGCCCACCTGTGTGACTCTTACATAAGAGGGTCGGCAGGCAGGACAGGGACCTGCCTGAGCTGGTTAGCAGGAGGGCTGCCATGGGTGACAGGGCTGCTGGAGACACTCCTCCCGCCCCCAGGCCCTGCACCTGGGAGCCAGCCCTGGGGCCCTGGGGATGGGCGAAAGCTTTACTTGGCCTTTTCTGCTTTTCTTTAATAAGCCAATACTGTGCCAAGTGCCCTCTGTTTAGAATGCCTTGGCTCATGGCATCCTCAAAGTGTCCTGCTGTGTAGGGTTTATGAAGAGCCCCACTTTCCAGAAAAGGCGATATAGTCCCAGAGAGCTGCAGAGTCGCTCAGTGTCACACGGCCGGTCTCTGTGACCAGCTCTGAAACCAGGATACCAAGAACACTAGGTTCACCCATTACTTGCATCAGAAAACTGAACCAACAGCTCTAATTTGTTCCCATGCCTTGAGAGCCCCTACTCCATGGTAACAAATGTCCCCATGCCTTGCCTTCTGTCCCCTGAGGCCCCTTCCTCTTCCTCCTCCACTCAAGAAACTAGCAGGCTTGTGGCAGCAATAAGCACCCACCAGCATCTTCTGAAACCAGGTGTTCTGCTCCCTGGAAGTCCCCCTTCCCACCTACCAGGCTGTCACCCCTCCCTGACGGCCACCCTAGAATACCCTGGGGGCCATCCCTGGCTCTCTGCTCCCCTCTCGCCCCCCTCTCCACCATGGGGAACTCACCCACCCCATTCCAGGCAGCCATTCTTCTGCTTGCTGTCATACATCAATTATCACCTAAAGCAACAGCTCCCAAGCTGCCAGTGGGGTGAGTGGGGAAAAGTAAGGTGAAATAACCGAGGCAGCCTTGATCCATGCGCAGGGGCAATTTTAAGGCCAAGCGACAGAGCATGAAGGCGAGATGGGGGTGGGGGATTGTTTGAAGACCCTACACCCAGTTGGATGACTGCCAGGTTGCCACACAAAGCTGATGGGTTGTAAACCCAGATTTTCACATAGGTCAATGCCAGAGTCACCAACTCCAAGAAATTCTGCCCTCCAGCAAATTCCAGTTCCACAAAACCTCTTTTCCCAGAGATCCTTGCCCATTGCCGTCTCAGGACACCTTGACAGTTTGGCTCTGGGATGCTGAGCTGCTGACGGGTCCTGAGACCTTTTGAGAGCCCGCCCTCATCCGCCAAACAATGCACTTCAGCACTGAGTTACTCTCTTGATGTTCCACTGTCCCCGTGGGGCTTCAGAAGCCCGTGTTATATTAACAACCCCAGCCCTAGGGAATCCCAGCAGGGAACGCAGACCTTTCTTCTGTCCTAGAGAGCTGAAGATGGAACTTTTCCTCAACTCCTCCTGGCTGTCCTGGTGAGGGCTGCGCTGTGATGTTAGTGATGGGAGATGGTACTGGGGGTGGATAACGGTGGAAGGTGGTGGTGGAGCCGTCCTCACTTCAGGGGCTGACAGGACCCCCACACCCAGAGTCCTGAACCCTCCAGGGCAGCTCAATGGCAGCATCTCTGGATGTAGAGTTTCTGAACTGATGAGATTTGGACACCCCACCTGAGAGCCCAGGCCCACGACAGCTCCCCAGCACGCATCATGGGCTCATTCCAGCATCAGAAGAACTTGGGAAACGTGTGAACTTCCCTTCTCATCCCCATGGAAAACCTACAAGTTGGCCTGCCCTCTCTTTGCCTGGGACTGACCTGGCAGAAGCCTCTCCCTGTCCTGAAACCCTCTGGGAGGGCCCCCCAGCTCCCGTGGTTCCTCCTGGAGCTGCCTTGGTTGATCCCCTCCTGGAGAGCTTAGCATTTAGAGGTTGGATGTTACTTTTTCCCATTGCCTGCTATGAAATAAAAATACCAACTAAGTCCGTATGCCCAGAGTTGGAAATGAGCTCCTCTGCTCTGTGACTGGTAGTTCCATGAGGATCCTCCTTCCTGCCACAAAGATTGCTTTAGCTCCTCCTCTGGGCTGGAGGTTGCACTGGGGAGGGGGATGGAGGAGAGCAAAATGGACGTGGCCCCTGCCTCATGGGCTTAGAGAGGACAGGGTTGATCACCAACGAACAAAGATACACTCAAGGTCGCTACGGGGTCACCTGACCCACCTGACACTGGGGGAGGGCAGCAAAGTTACAGGGAGAAAACTGGCAGGGGGTGAAGTTTCAACCATCCCAGGACCCGGGAACATGGTGTGCAGAGTCTGGGGGTGGGCATGGCTTGGTGGGCCACCAGGGCATCCTCTGGCCAGCAGGGGAGCCAGGCTCTGGGCCCAGGCACAACATGGGTGGGGGGGCCTCCCGTTCTCAGGGCCCTCTCTTCGGTCCCTGCTGTCTGTCTAGGTAGTCTGAGGTGGCAGAGCCCTCTGCTGTGGGTGGGAACAGTGAAGTCCAGAGGAGTCAGGTAGGGACACAAAGAAGCCCTAACTCTCTGACTCTGTCCAGTGCTTTCCCCAGCCTCCTCCCTTAGCCTCTCTTGGCCTCCTAAGCTCTCACTGTGTCTTTCTGTGTCTCCTGCTCCTCTGCCTTCATCCTTGATGACTCCACTGTCATCCGTAATCTCTATCTCCCAGTCACCCCCTTTCCAACCTCAGATGTCTCTTCCTCACACTCTCTCTGTCTTTGCCTCTTTCCCTCTCTGTTTTCCAGCTGGCTGCCCTCTTTCTGTTCCTGAGCCTACTGGTATGGAAGCCAGGTGGTTCTCTAGAGGTGGGAAGGAGAGAGAGAAGGGGGAACCCACTCTGCAGGCTCCTGACAGGGAAGGTCCCAGGGGAAAAGGACAGGACGAGATGGAAGGGGAAGGATGGGGACTTCCATGTGTGTGAGGCAGAAGGCGAGTGCCCCAAGCAGTGGGGCAGAGGGTGCAGCCAACACCAGAAGGAGAATAGCTGAGGCCCTGGTGATGGGCCCAGACTGTGGGTCCTCCAGATGCCCCCAGCTCACAGGGGTGGGACCTTGGCCGAGGTAGAGGCTGGGGCAAGTCAGCTGGGACCTATGGTTTTCCAGAAAGGACGAGGGCAGGGCAGGGGTTGTCCAAGACACATCCCCCATACCTGCCAGGAGGAACATATCCCAGGCAGGCACCTGGGAGCCTCTGACCCATGACTGAATTCCTAGTTCAAATGCCCAAATGGAATGTGTTTGCCGAGAGGCCTCAACCCTTAAAGCCTTGATCCAGCTTTACAAGCTTGGACCCTGCCATGGGGGGTGGGGACAGCCCAGCCAGCCAGCTCACTTTTAACCCAGTCGGCAACACCCAGAGTGTCCAACCCTTCCAAGTCAAATTATATAGCCTGCTATACGGAAATAAATGCATCCATCA
Organism: Choloepus didactylus; assembly: GCF_015220235.1. NCBI lineage: Eukaryota > Metazoa > Chordata > Mammalia > Pilosa > Megalonychidae > Choloepus > Choloepus didactylus. Next base: position 99,935,763 of record NC_051310.1, read on the forward strand.
GTCACCACGTCCCATTGCAAAGCCCAGGAACGCAACCTGCCCAAGACAAAATGTGCTGGGCACTAAGACATCTGGATTCTAGCCCAGCTTCTTCCTCAGCTGTGTGAACTTGAGCAAGTCCTTGATCCTCTCTGGGACTCAGTGCCCACAGATAAGTCACAGATAAAAGGCCTTCCAAATTTCTGTCTGTGGTAGGTGATCTGGCTGTGGGCTGGGAATCTGCTGCACCACGAAGAGACAAGGCTACGAGTTGGGTGTGTCCAAAATCCCAGGCCTGGGGGTGAGGAGGAAACAGGCAGGAGTAAAAATAGTAATAGCTACCAGCTAACAGGTACCCAGAACTTGATGTGGGCCAGGCAATGTCCTGTGCACCCTGCATATATGTTAACATGTTTAATTCTCACAACAACCCAGTGAGGTAATTCATATCACTATCCCCACTTCACAAATGAGGAAACTGAGGTGCAGAGAGATTATGTAACTTGCTCAAGGTTTTTTGGTTAGCAGAGTCTGTATTCAAACCCAGGCAGGTGGGCTCCAGAGTTTTTACTCTTAACCAATGGTCTCAGGCTTGTTGGGTGATTGGGGTGGGGCACAGCAGGAAGGGGAAAGTATAGGGAGGGGGCAGGTTCAAGATCCTCAAATCTCTGTTTCTAACCATTTCATCATCAGACCCATTTTATTACAACTTTCCCCCAACCCGTGTTTAGAACACTTTTGTGCAGGAGCAAGCTGCACGTATTAAATAATGAAGCCATTTTCTCATGTTGTATTGGTGGCAGACACAGATAACTGCCAATTAGTGTTTCTAGTCATCACGGGGAGGGCAATGTGGCACTTAGGTTTACATAATTCCAGATCAAAGCAAAGACTCTGATAAAAACATCATCTCCCATTGATGGGCATTTTTATTAGAAGTGTCATAAAGTGTGACTTTGGATGCATCCGTCTTGTTAAGGCTTTAATCACCCCATCTGTAAAATGATGGGATGGCTCTAAGGACCAGTTCTGATGACAGGTCATTCTGCACGTTTCTTCTAGGAAGGGGAGGGAGGGAAGAACGCTGCCTATTTTTCAGGTGCTGGGCAGAAGGCGAGTGCCGCAAGCAATGGCACAGAGGGTGAGGCCAACATCAGGAGGAGACGAGCCAAGGGTCAGCTGGAGGAAGTTCAAGGTGTGGGAGCAGGGTGAACGTGGGGGTGAAGCTGCCGCAGGGAGGGCTTCGTGCCCCTGCAGTGTGCTGACGCTGATTCACAGATGTGGTCCCTGCCCTGGTGGGGTGTGCAGTCTGAAGAGGAGGGTGAAAGACAGGGACACATCCAAGATCTGTCTATGTGAGGGGCGTTTGTGAACACGGCAGGCAAGGGGGTCATGTGTTGGGGTGCCCGGAGCAGGAAGAGCTCAGTCTTTCAGGGGAACCACATTTCACGTCACTAAAAATGAGAACTAACATTTACTGAGCATTTAGTGTGTGCCAGGCACTACTCCAATTTACATGTGTTAACTCATTGAATAATTTTAACATTCTTATGAGATTGGTACTGGATCATAATCCTTATTGTATAGATGAAGAAATGGAGGCACAGGGAGATGAAATAGCTTGTTGACAGTTTCAGGGCTAGTGATCGGAGTAGTTGGGATTAAACTCAGGCCATCTGTCTCCAGACTCCACGTTCATAACCACTACATGCACTGCCTAAAATTGGGTGAGGCTCTGGGTGACCCCTGAGAACTCTGTGCAAACCTCAGCAACACAGGATTCCCTGGGAGTAATTGACCTCAGTAAGGCAGAATACTGTGGCCTAGACATAGTTTAATATGCATGGAGTTTTACAATATATTCATGAACATATGCCTGATTCCCTTCAACACATCATCCGCAATACCCAGCACGCAACAAGAATGACTATACAACTGGAAAAGCAAGGACACACGATTCATAATCAAGAAACAAACCCTGAGATGACACAGATGTTGGAATAACATGAGGACTTTAAAACAGTGATTCCACATGTTTAAGAGTTTAAAGTAAAAGGCAGACGTAATAGATGAACAGATGGAGAATCTTCATTTTCAGAAAAAATGGAAAATATAAAAAAGTACAATCTCTGAGATGAAAATTCACTAGACAAAAATTCACACAACAAAAGATTATTGAAAGAAGTTAAAGAAGACCTAAATAAATAGAAAGATATCTTACGTTCATGTATCAGAAGACTTGCTATTGCTAAGATGGCACCACTCCCTAAACTGATCTACAGATTCAGCATAGTCTCTAGCAAAATCCCAGCTGGCCTCTTTTCAGAAATTGACAACTGATACTAAAATTCATATGGAAATTCAAGAAACCCAGAATAACCAAAACAATCTTGAAAAGAAGAACGAAGTTAGAGAACTCACACTTCCCAATTTCAAAATGTACTACAAAGTTACAGTAATCAAGACAATGTGGTACTGGCATAGGGATAGAACAACAGAGTAATAGAATCAAATTTAGAATCCAGAAATGACCCTCACATTTACATTCAATTGATTTTCAGCAGGGTGTGAAGACAATTCAATGGGGGAAGCATACTCTTTTCAACAAATGACACCAGGTAAACTGGATATTCCCATGCAAAAGAATGAATTTGGACCCCCACCTCACACCACATACAAAAATCAAGATGGATCATAAGCCTAAATGTAAGAGCTGAAACTTAAAATTCTTAGAAGAAAATAAAAGAATAAATCTTTGTGACCTTGGGTCAGGAAAAGCCTTTTTAGATATGCCACCAAACAAGCAACAGAAGAAAAAATAGATACATTGGACTTCATCAACATTAAAAACATTTGCACTTCAAATGACACAATCAAGAAAGTGAAAACATAACTCACAGAATGGGAGAAAATTTCTCCAAATCACGTATCTGATAAAGGAATTGTATCAAGAAACAAATAACTATTGCAATTCAAAAATAAAAAGTTTAAAAATGGGCAAAGAATCTGAATAGATATTTCTTCCAAAGAAAATATCCAAATGGCCGATAAGTTCATAAAGAGATGATCGACATCATAAGCCATCAAGGAAATGAAATTCAAAACCACTATGAGACACCACTTCACTAAAGACTATAATAAAAAAGACAGATAATAACAAGCGTTAGTGAGGTTGTGGAAAAATTGGAACGCTCACATAGTGTTGGTGGGAATGCAAACACTTTAGAAAACATCGTTTCAGTACCTCAAAATGTTAAACATTGAGCTGCCATATGACCCAACAATCCCACTTACAGGGATATACCCAAGAGAAATGAAAATACATGCCCACACAAAAACTTGTGTACAAATGTTCATAGCAGTAGTATTCATAATAGCCAAAAAGTGGAAACAAGCCAGATGTTCATCCATCAACTGAAGAATGGATAAATAAAATGTGGCATATTCATATAATGGATTATTATTTGGCAACAAAAAGGAATGAAGTGCTTATACATGCTACAACATGGACAAACCTTAAAACATTATGCTAAGTGAAAGAAGCCAGTCAACAAAAGACTATATATTGTATGATTCCATTTATCTGAAATATCCAGGATAGGAAAACTATAGAGACAGAAAGTAAATTGGCATTTGCCTAAGGTTGGAGACGGGTATGACTGGGGGAAATGGGGAGTGACTACTAACAGGCATGGGGTTTCTTTTTGGGGAGATGAAAATGTTCTAAAATCGCTTATGATGATGGTTGTACAGCTCTGTGGATATCCTAGAAACCATTGAATTGTACACTTTAAACCTCTACTTGTATGGCATGTGAATTATATCTCAATAAAGCTGTTATATTTTAGAAAGCAAATGGAGTGACAGTGACCTGAGGCATAATATGAAGTGGTCTAATACACATATAATTGGAGTCCCTGAGAAGCAGAAGGAGAGAATGGCGTATGTGCCATTTTGGATATATTATGTCCCCCAAAACACCATGTTCTTTGATGTAGTCTTGTGAGGGCAGACATACTAGCGGTGATTAGATTGGAACTTATTGATTGAGTGCTTCCATAAAGATGTGACTCAATCAACTGTGGGCAAGACTTTTGATTGGATAATTTCCATGGAGGTGTTACCCCACCCATTCAGCATGGGTCTTGATTAAATCACTGGAGCCATATAAAGGAGCTGACAAACAGAAGGAACTAGTGTGCTGCAGCTGAGACAGACATTTTGAAGACGGCTGTTAAAAGCTGATATTTTGGAGAACACCATTTTGAAATGCAACCTGGGAGCAAGCAGACACCAACCACGTGCCTTCCCAGCTAACAGAGGTTTTTCCAGATACTAATGGCCTTTCTCCAGTGAAGGTACCCTATTGTTGATGCCTTACCTTGAAAACTTAATGGCCTTAAGACTATAACTTTGTAACCATATAAACCCCTTTTATAAAAGCCAATCCATTTCTGGTATTTTGCATAAAGGCAGCATTAGCAAACTGGAAAAAAATATTTGAAGAAATAATGGTAATTTTTTTTCAAATTTGGTGAATAAATCAACTTACATATGAAGATTAGTGAACCCAGCCTAGAGAATTACAAAGAAACCAAAATTTACATATATCATAATCAAACTCCTGAAAATCAAAGATATAAGAGAGTATCTTAAAAATGAACCAAAGGAAAAAAAGACAAATTGTGTACACATGAACAATAATAGAAATTATGTCTGATTTTAATCAGAAACAATGGAGACCAAACAACTATGGAACAATAAATTTCAAAGAACTTAAAATAAATAAATGGTCACCCCCAGAATTCTAAATCCAGTGAAAATATCCCTCAGAAAGAGGGTGAAATAAAGACATTCTCACTCAAATGAAAGCTATGGTGGTTAAAAATAATCTCTGCATATTCTTTAATACTCCTCCCATCAATAAGTAGAGTTTAATTCTCCTCTCTCTGAATAAGGGCTAGCCTTAATGGCTGGTTCCTAACAAATACAATGTAGTAAAAGTGACACTGTGATATCATAAAAGATGATAACGTTTCCATCTGACTCACAGGGACATACTTTTTGGATACCTGACCTGCCATGTAAAAAGTCTGACTACCTTGAAGACACCCTGTTGGAGACCATCTGGACACATGGAAATAGAGACAGATGCCTGAGAAGTCTCAGTTGCTACAACTCCCAGCTGTTTGAATACTCCCAGACATGTTGAGTGAAGAGGCCTTTGAGATAAGTCCAGCCCCAGCCAGCAGCTGCCATGTCATGAGGATACTCAGCCTATGGAGAGGTCCACTAGCAAAAAAATTGGTCAACAGCCAGTGTGGTGGGCTGAAAAATGACCCCAAAAGATATTCATACCCTAATCTCTGGAATCTGTAAACATTACCTTATATGGCAAAATTTTAAAAAGAAAGAACTTTGCAGATGGGATTAAGCCAAGGATCTTGAGATGGGGGAGGTTATCCTGTATTATCTAGGTGGACTCTGAATGAAATCACATGTGTCCTTCCAAGAGGAAGGCAGGAGGAGACTTGACACACACATAGAAGAGAAGGCGATGTGACCACAGAAACAAGCCAAGGAATGCTGGCAGCCACCAGAAGCTGGAAGAGGCCAGCAACAGATTCTCTCCTACAGCTTCCAGAAGGAGGATAGCCCTGCCTACATCTTGATTTCAGCTCAGTTCAACTGATTTCAGACTCCTGGCCTCCAGAACTGTGAGAAAATAGATGTCTGTTGTTTTAAGCCACCAAGTTTGTGGTAATTTGTTACAGCAGCAATAGAAAACTAATACAGCCAGTGAGGAACAGAGACCTGCCAACAACTACAGGCGTGAACTTGGAAGCAGACCCTCCAGCTCCAGATGTCTTCTACCTGGCTGATATCAGAACCACCCAGCTAAACTGGTCCTGAATTTGTGACCTAAAAAACCATGAGTGATAATAAATGTTTGGTGTTGGTTTAAGGCAGTAAATTTCTTAGTTATCTGTTATGGAGCAACAGATAACTGGAACATCTTCACTACAAAGAAATGCTACAGGAGTTATTCCAGGCTTACAGAAATTCTAATTGTACGAAAAGGAATGAAGATCACTGGAAATGCTCAATATGTTGGGAACAATGCAAGGATGTCCACTCTTCTCCCTTCTATTCAACATTATACTGAAAGTCCTAGCCAGAGCAATAAAAGATAAAATGACTAGAACAGAAGCAGTAAAACTGTCATTATTCAGAGATAGCAAAATTGAGTACATAACAAATCTAGGGAATCTACTAGAACTAATACGTTAATTTAGTAAAGTCATAGGATTTGTTAGCAAAGAAACAGAACTATATAAATGATAATTTTGGAAATAGATAAGAAAAATTACCTAGAATCTAGTACAAAGAAGCAAAGATACAAAAAATTTAAGAAGTCAAAATATATAGACTAAGTTATAGAAGGTTTAAATTATGTCTGACTGGAGTGCCAGGAGGAGAAGCAAGATAGAATGAAGCATAGATTAAAAAAAAAAAAAAAAAATCAATTGTATTTCTATATGCTAGCAACAAATAATTGGAAACTTAAATTTAAAAGTACAACTTACGTAACATCAAAAAAATTCTTAGGAATAAATTAAAGAAAGAATGTGGAAGATATCTACATTGAAAAATACAAAACATAGTTGAGATAAATCAAAGAACTAAATAATTCAAAATATATACCATGTTCACGAATCAGAAGATTCTCCCCAGTTTGAAATATAGAGTCAATTCAATCCCAATCAAAATTACAAGTCTTTTTTGTAGAAACTGACAAGATGAAAATAGAAAGGGCCTCATTTTAGTAAACTGTTGCTACACAACAAATATCTCAAAACACAATGACTTTAAAAAAATAAACAACATTTATTACCTCACAGTTTCTGTGGGTTAAGAGTATAGTTGTGACTTCTCTGAGTGCCCCTGGCTCAAGGTCTCTCATGGGATTGCAAATTGCTGACCAGGGCTGCAGACTCATCTGAAAGCTCAACTGGGGACGACCCACTTCCAAGCTTGTGCGTTGGTTGCTAGGACTCCCATGTCGAAGGCTGTTGGGCTGAGAGCCTCAGGTCCTCACTGGCTGAGGGCCAGAGGCCTCCTTCCTTGGCACCTGGGCCTCTCCATAGAGACTTATAATAGGGCAGCGGGCTTCCCTCAGAGCAACCAACATGGAAGCCACAGTCGTTTTGTAATCTAACCTCGAGTGAAAACCCATCACTTCTGCTATATTCTACTTACTAAAAATGGGTCAGATATATAAGTACAGCCCACATTCAAGGGGGAGGGGAGATTACACAAGAGCCTGAGTCCCAGGAGGCAAGTATCATTGAGGGGCATGTCAGAGGCTGCCTACCGTACCCAGGATATGGAGAAAGGAAAAAGAACAAAGAGTACCAACACCACCTGGAGCCGAGACTAAGCAGAAAACCACAGAGCTGTAGGCAGCAAGGTATTGACATAAAGATAGAGAAAGAGCTCAGTGGAGGAAAGTTCAGATATATTTTTGGTCAACTGATTTTTGGCAGAGGGGTCAGGAAATTCAAAGTGGAGAAAAAAAAAGAAAATATTTTCAACAAATGATGCTGGACCCACTGGCTAAATAAATGGGAAAAAATGAAATTGACCTTTACCATATACCATACAAAAATTAATTTGAGACAGATCCTAGACCTAAACATAAAAGCTGAAACTATAAAGCTTCTAGTAGAACACAAAGGAAAATATCTTCAAGACCTTGGAATAGACAAAAATTTCTTAGAGAGGACCCAATAGCAGTAAGCATAAAAGAAAAAAATTAGATAAATTGGACTCGATCGAATTAAAAATTTTTGCTCATCGAAAGATATCATTTAAGAAAATGAAGACAAGCCACAAACTGGGAGAAAATATTTGCAATTAATATATACGACAAAAGACTTAAACCTGCAGTATATAAAGGATCTCTACAAATTATTAACAAAAGGACAAAGAACCCAATTACAAAATGAGTTAAGACGTAAATAGACACTTCACAAAAGGAGATACAGATATGGCCAATAAGCACATGAAAAGTACAGCATTAATCATCAGGGATATTTAAATTAAAACAATAATAAGATACCACTATTCACCCTTCAGAATGGCTAAAATTATAAAAACCAACAATATTTAGTATTGACAAATATGTGGAACAACAGAAATTACTATTGGGGTGTAAAATGGTACAGCCACTTTGGAAATCTTCTGGCAGTTTCTTTAAACATACATCTATCTTAAGACCCAGCAATTCAATCCTTAGGCATTTACCTAAGAAAACGAGTTCATTTGTCCATAAAAAGCCTTATATAAGGATGCTCACAGAAGCTTTGTTTATAAAAGCCCCAAACTGGAAACAACGCAAATATCTCTCAAGAGAATGGATAAACAAATTGTGGTATAGCCATACAATTGTAATTCTTTTCAACAATACAAAAGAGTGGGCTACTGAAACACTTAACAACATGGATGAATCTCACAGACATAATAATGAATGAAAGAACCAGAAGCCAAAAAAAGTACGACTGTATGTACTTTTATATTTATGTTTAAGAACAGCCAGATCAGTGGCTGATAAAACAGTGGTTGCTTGTGAGGGGTGGGGTAGAGAATGGGAATGACTGGAATGAGGCACAGAAGAACTTTCTGGAGTGATGAAAATGTTCTATATTTTGTTTGGGTTGTTGATTACATGGGTGCATACATTTGTCAGAAGTCATCAAATTATACTCTTTAGTATCTGTGCATTTCACTATATGGAATTATGCCTCCATTAATAGAAAAATAAGCAACCTATTAAATTCTGATGTAAATTATGCAAACGTAAATTTTTATTTTACAGATCCTTGGGGCCAGAGTCTGTGCCAGGACCTGGATGCCCTTCACATGGTCACAGCATTTACTGTTTCCAAATGTTACTTCCCAACCCTGAACGTGCTTCTCATAGTCTCCCTTGCATGGGACCAGAGTTATCTGAAGAGGAGAGGGCAGAGCCAAGACCCAGGAGTCTCACATAGGACCCAGTGTGAGATAAGGCTTTCTCTTGCCACCACTGGAACTACATTGGGGGTGGGGTGGGGGTGGGGGTGGAAAGGTAGATAGTGAGCTCCCTATCCCTGGAGGTATACAAGTCAGAGAAGTTTGATGATATATGAATGTTGGGACATGGTGGATTGGAATCAGTGATCTAAACAGACCAAATAGACTGAGAGTCTCCTATTTAGGGACTTGCCTGGGGACAGAGTCAGTCAGCTCCAGGCTCAGCGCCCTGACTCCAGGCCAGCTCTGGCTCTGCTGCCCCTGGCTCACAACTCAGCAGCCCCTGCAGGGAACCAGGGCTGGATTTGGCTGACCTGCATCCTGAAGACATCCAGATCTGTAATCAGATGCTTGGGACCAAGGTTAGCTTGCTTTAGGGTCTCTGACTTCCCAGATGCACCCTACCCTGTCCTGGATTCTTGACACCTGTACCTTGGCTCCCTGTAGCTGTTATAAAACAGTCCTAAATCCTCTAGCCTTTTAGTTCCTTGAACACTACAAGCTCCTTGCCGCCCCAGGGCCTTTGCACGCCCTAAACAAATTTCCACTCATCTGTCAACTCTCAGCTTAAATGTTGCTTCCCATGGAAGCCTTTCCTGATCCCCCAAGATTTAAGTCAGGTCCTTATTATATTACCTCCATATTTTTTTATTCCTTCTTGGCACATGTCACAATTATAGTTTAACAATCATTTGTATAATTACAGCATTTGTTTAATTTCTGTCTTTGCAGCAAGCATGTAAACTCCTCAAGGCAGGGACTTGTCTTGCCTTGTTATCTATGATATTCTCCAATGTTTGGCACAGTGCCTGACACATTCAACAGTAAACAATTTGGAATAAGTGAACGCACACTTATGAAAACAATAAAGATATAAAAATTTGAAAAAAAAAAACTTGTTCCATATCATGAGGAAGTGGGGAGACAGTGTGGGGTAGAATCTCAGAACTAGAAGTCCCTGAATATCTCATATTCTTAAGGACACCGGAATCCTTTTGGTAGCATTTGCATTATGATTAGTTCCAAGACTTGTACTCCCCAAAGACGGGGAGCTCACTTCCTGTCATCCTTGGAAGGCTTTATCAGCAGGAAAGGCCTTTTTCACTGACCTGGCAGCAGCCTCCTGGGTTGCCCCACAGCCCTGGCTCTGATGCACTCCTCTGTGCACTCTGTCTCAGGACAGGCTGTGCCGGGAGAGGCAGCTGGCAGCCTGGGGTGAGTGTGGCCAATTCAGAGCCTTACCCTCCCTGCCTGGGCCAGTCTCACCCCTGGGGCTCCCATCTCCTAGCCTCCTGCCTCCAGCCCACTCCCGGGCCAGCCTGTACTCACCACTGCCAGATTCACCTCCCCAAACCCAGGCTTTCCCCAGGCTTCCGTGGCTTCCACACCTCCCGGGACTCCCTTCTGCCTTTTCTGGCTCCGTCTGCCCTCATGCCCGGCCACCCCGACTTATCCAGACCCAGGAGTTACCCTGGCTCCAGCCCAACTGGTCTGATGACCACCTGCAGCTTCTACAACCACACCTGTGGTCAGTACGGTGTCCCCCACCTGTCATCTTGGGCAGCCACACCTTCCAATCCCAGAATGACCCAGCCCCTTCTCTGGCTCCTTCAAAGCCCTTCTTATAACCAGGGGTTCTTTGGGCTTGGGAGACTAGTGTCTCTTCTGGACAGAGGGCATAAGAGGGCCAGAGTCCAGGGCCGGGCTCAGGTCTGCCCTCTGGACATCTCAAAGGGTGTCCATGATGGGTGGCAGGATCCACAGCTGCAGACCTGAAGGGCATAGAACACAAGCTGCCAGGCCAGTGCCAGACCATCTTGGACCCAGTGGGTTACTGCCTCTCCTGGCTCCAGCTGGGCACTT